>NC_092206.1:7630842-7776772 GCF_043381705.1 Parasteatoda tepidariorum
CAAATAATGACTTTGTCCAAGAAAAAACACATTATAGCTGAGCTAAATGAAGAGTGCTATGTTTAATGAAGAAGCTATGTTTAATGTCAAAATCAAAATCTTGGCTGATTTCAATGTGCTGTTGGATGTTGTCCGCCATTGCTTCTGTGGTTAACGTCACGTTGTAATCCAACTGCAGTTGAGATGGACGGCAATTGTAGTTCAAGATGAGCGTTCGATGACGTATACTATCAAACTCATAAATGGACCAATCAAAGGTTAGCTCTGATTTCCAGCTGACCGCGTCCTGTCCTAAGAAACCAGGCCTTAAGAGAGCAGAGGTTTTGCAATGAATCTTAAATCTAATAAACTAGACCAAGTTCTTTTTTATTTTCATTCAATCAATTCCAAACAAAAGAATAAAAAGAACAAAAATATTCTTGAGTTTCATCCAAATCACCTGCTGTTAATTATACTTCATGACAGGCGAGCATGTGAAAGAAAAAGTGATAACATTGAAGGATTTATTTATATCTTCCACATGCGTTCGCCTCTTTTATATTAAGGAACGATACTTTTATAAATTGGCAGCAAAAGTTAAATGACTGGGGAATGAAAAATCCGGTTTTTCTTATCCTGGATCTAAAATAACAATGCCTTCATTCTTACAATAAAAAAGAAAGTTACCCCTACCAACATTTCTCCCAAATCCATTCGTATGGAACAATAACAACGATGGAAGTAGGAGACAAGTTTAGATGGTTTTTTTTTTTTCCTGACGCAGAAAGAACGAACGAGAGTAAAAAGCATCCCGTCACAATAAGTTGAATGAATGGCAATGTTTATCAAAATGCTTCATCTTTCTTAGCATTAAAAATTCTCACTCACTTTCAGTTGTCATAAAAAGTTATGACGTTTGGCTGAAATATATGTGTGGTAAAACGGGGCCATTTTTTATTTTTTTTGGTACGCTCTTTTGTCTAACTTTTGTTTATCGATTATTTCAACTTTTAAACGGCTGGAAGCTACAGTTTTATTTCTTATTTTACATCTCTTTGTGGGATTCTTGAGAAAGAAATTCGGATCAATAATGCTCGACTCTTAGGTGAAAGTGGTACGATTGATTTTGTCTAGTCGTTGGCTGTTCTGTTTCATAGTTGAATAAATATTTAGTTCAAGTTTTGGCCTGGTTTTGAAGGTCGTAAAGATTACTTGGCACCAATGTTAAATGGTTGTTTAATAAGTGTCCTTTTTCACCCTTGTTCTATAATAATTCCTAACAGGCTGGAAGAAAGTTATTATTGAATTAATTCCTGAAAGCATTACAAACATTTTTTTCTTTATTTTCGGTTGAAAACTATGAAAATGACTCAAATAAGAAATTTAAAAAAATTTAAAAGGCAAAACTTAATTCTCGTCATTTGCAGAATTTACAATTCCGCTTAATGAAGAAGATCTTTGTAAGTTTTGAGAATTAAATAACAAACTACGTATATGTTACTGTGACCGAAATTGGTGGTTGTTGACTTCCAGCGGCGAATGACAATCGCATAGTCGCTTTGGTAAATGTCCGAAATAGGTGTAGTTAAGTGCCACTGTTTGGTATATATTTGTCCGGTATTCCCTACATCAATGTTTTTTAAGATTCAGTGCCACTGCCCGATATGCCCTACATCAATATTTTTTTTAAAAGTCAAGTGCTCCATTGCTACTCCAAACACTGATGCGTCTCCTAATTTATCCTCAGCAGGTAGTAAAATATCGAATAAATATACTAATATCAACGAATAAACTAATACCAAATCGGATATAACAAATATGTCGGACATTCACCAAAGCGACTATGTGACTGTTGACATTCACCGGTGAAAGTCGACATTTCTTCGGTCGTTCTCGGTAACATATATAATTGTTAACCTACAAAGTGATTGTTTATTTTAGCCAACATATAGGAAGGTTTATTACAAAATAACTTTAACTTGTATTTATATATTTTTTGAGGAATAAATCAAGTGAAATAAAGTTTAATTAAACAAAGAATTAAGCATAAAATAATCATTAAAAACTTATGATAAAACTTATGATATTATTTGACCCAATTTGCTTAGATAGTGATGATTAAGTTTCACCTCATTTTTATTTCTTTACCTTCAGTATGTTGAAATTAGCGTTTAAACTGAACTAAGGGAATGAATCAGATATCTCTCTATTGGACCGAAGTCACCACTTTTAAAACAATCTTCACCTTTCTCCTTAATCATTCAATTATTTAAGAGTTGACCTTTATTTATTTATTTTTGTTTGCAGCAGATTTTAGTTAAAACTGGAACCAGTGGTCGGAAAAACTACATTTTCCCTGTTGTTCACTACAACTGCAACTACTTTTTTTAAATATAGTAACTACAAACTACTTTCCAAACGTAGTCACTACTTTCAGAAGACAAACTTAACTGGAGAACTTAATTTTCCCCAATATTCAAAATGGTTTTGAATAAAAAAAATTGGCTTGGTTAAATATGAAGAGATATTAAGAAGTTTTAATTCATGTTTACATTATATAGTTCTTAATTCTAATGCTCTTTTTTCGAATTTGTTCTTTTAACTTTCAAACTCTATGCTTTTCTCGACAGTGACTTAAGAAATGCTAGAAAATTATCAAATATTTATGATTTAAGTGATCAATACTTTTCTGTATCCTCCTAAAATAAAGTACAGTGCAATAGATAAAAAAAAACGGACCACCCTGAGTAACTTTTGATCTAATGATCGGATCTTCGCGTTCTATGACTCAATCTTAATGGTTTGAGGAGGTGAACGCAAATATGCTAATTATTTAATTCAGACGATATTTTAAGGTACCAAATCAGACACAAAAATGTACTTCATAGTCATTTTAAAAAAATTCAGATATTTAAAATTCGATATTTCAGGAACAATTTGACCGATTTTGTTCAAATTTTGACCTGCAAGATTATATTCTTTAAATTTATTGCAAAAATGTGTATACTTTACAATTCATCATCTGACGTAGATCTTATTAATGCTCGGCCACAGAAGCATTCTCATTGCATACGCTGACGGGCCATCGAAAGATTTGCACCAATCAGATTCGAAAATTATTTGAGTTTGAACTTTGTGTCTTTGATTAACTAACGTTAAAAGTAGTTGTCAGAAATCGCTACAAACTACTGTTGTTTGTTTCTTCTTCTTTTGAATCGCACTACTCACTACACTTCTTCCTTCATAAAGTAGCGCAATACACTACAAACTACGGAAAATAGTAGCGATTACAGTAGTTTCGCTACTTGTAGCGCACTACTTTCGATCACTGGTTAGAACAGTCTCTTTCTTGAATTAGTGGTAAGAATTTACATTAAATGGTGGATTTAAATAATCCATCATTTAATGTAAATTCTTAATGTAAATTCAAAATGGTAAAAAAAAATGAAATTATTATTTTTTTATTGAATTGTAATTTGCATGTCTTTGCATTAAATAATAGGAAGTAAATTAAATAGTAATTAATCGTAAACTTATATTCAAAATTTTTCGGATCTGAAATTTATATTTATAACGTGAGATTAAGATTTAATTTATCGATCAATTGCTGTAAATTAATTAATGAAAGTGCCAATTACTTAGAAATAATGAGTGAAAGTGTATAAATTGCTTAAATTAAATAAGTTAATAGAGTTGAAAATAAAAGTTTCTCTCTTTCTTCAGAACTTCAAATACTTAAAAGTTCTGACTATACCGGCTTTTACGTTAAGCATATCAATGTATGTTCTCGAAATTTATTTAGATTGTATTGCAAAATACGCTGCGCTATTTTATATTTAAATTATAATCAAAACAAACTACTTACCATTCTGCAGGGATTTATAATTAATAATTCATTAGGGAAGCGTTTAATCATTTAATATTTTCCGACAAATTTTCGAAAATAATTATACTTAAAGAAGTTCTAGATTTTTCCGACTACACTTCTAATAAAAACGAAGATTTTTAACCGTAAATTGCTTTTACATTTTTCACTATTGACTGAATAAAGAAAAATAATGTTTTTATTTAACTAAATTAATTTCACTAAGTTAAACTGAAATAAAATAATTTTAAAAATGACATTTAGGAGATAAAATTGATACAATATTTTGTCTAAATCAGTCTATTGATACATTTGTATTCTAATGAATTTCAAAGTTTTGGAAATAACTTTACAAAACTAAATTGTAGAGCAAAATGTAGATTCAAATACAAACAGAATTACTTTTGCACAATTTTGTGTAAGTATTTACTCGCTGTTATGGCTTTCTCACAGAGTCATATACAGTTTTTGATAAAGATTGGCTTACGAGGCCTGTCTAAAAAGTATCCGATCTTAATTTTTCCCGCGCAAAGTAGTGATTCTAAGCCGGCGCCATAGTGCACGGTGGAAGGAGGAACCTTAATTGACATGTTTGAATTTTTTCACCGCGTTCGCTTGTGCAAGTCGCTGGCTGGTGGTCGCCAAGTAAGATACTGCTCGTAGTGTTCGTCGGATTTAGTTTTCTCGCAAAGATGAACGAATTGAGCAAAGATACTGCATCAAATTCTGTCAAAAGCTTGGCCAAATAATTCGTAAGATTCAGCAGGTGTTTGGAGAAGAAGCGATGGGTGTAACACAAATTAAAGAGTGGTTCAACCGGTTCAAGGATGACCCCACATCAGCGAAGAGTGAGCAGCGTTGTGGCAGGTCCCAAACTGCTCCGAGTGCAGCTAATGTTGAGAGGTTGGTGAATTGAAATGCGAATTTGGTGTTGTCAGATCGTCTTTTGACAGTGCGGGTGATTGCAGAAGAAGTTGGAGTGAGTAAAGATTCTGCACATGCAACTTTGTGTGACGATTTGAAAATGAACCGAGAGGCCGCGAAATTCGTACCCAAGTTGTTGTCGTCGGAACAAAAAGACCTCCGTTTTGACGTTGCACAGGATCTTTTGGACACCGCCAACACTGATCCTGGGTTTCTGAACACCGTGATAACTGGAGATGAGTCATGGGTGTACCGGTACGACCCAGAAACAAAAAGACAGTCCGTGACGCAGTTCGGCGCAAAAGATCAGACATGTGGACGGCGAACAACTGGCACTTGCATCATGACAGCGATCCCAATTGATCCACACTTTCTTCACCAAACATGGAATTACAATCGTTCGCCAATCTCCCTACTCTCCATACCTGGCTTCTTGCGACTTCTGGTTGTTTCCAAAATTGAAGACGCCACTGAAAGGATCCCGTTTTGAGAGTAGAGAAGAGATAATGTGGAACGCGATGACGGAGCTGAACACCATTCCAAACGAAGACTTCCAGAGGTGTTTCCAGCAGTGGAACGATCGGTGGGCTAAGTGTGTGCAAGCACAAGGGGTCTACTTTGAAGGGGATTAGGGTCCCAACTCCGTCAGGTATTCAAAATATTTTTTCTGGTCAAAGGTCGGATACTTTTTAGACAGGCCTCGTATATCTCCCTTAACTGCCAAACAGAGGTAACAATTGTTTTGAAACACCTATCTAGAAGTGGTCATGAGCTGCAAGATTGGACCGTTTTTAGCATCATCTGATGAAAAATGTCTAATTCATGTTTCTATCTTAAAAGTAGTATATGGTAAGGAAAAAAAAAAGAGCTATAAAGTTTTAGAGTATCTCTGATTGACAAATTCAAAGCATCTTGACGAATTCAAAACCTTCAAAAACGCCTGTAAATGTTTAAAAGCATATAATCTTTTGCTCCCGATGTCTTACAATCATGCGACGAAATGAACTGAAAAGAGAACAATTTAGAACACATTTTTAACCTCTCTAGAGCAATGGTAAAAAAAGGATTCTCAACAAATTATCAAACAGCAGCAGTCGTCATAGCAACGCATGCAATGATGAGGCATGCGCACTGTTTATTATTACTCTTGAACACAAATGAAAAGTGCGATGATGTCCAAATAAGGTGCGCACGCCATCAAACCCGAAACAACACCCATTTTGCCAATGGATAAAAAACGATTTTTAACCACTTTGCTATTAACTACCTCTCTAACCTGACCTTTTTCTTCTTTTTTTTATAAAATCGGAAAGCTGACTACACCACTATTCAAAGTCAAAATCAAGAAAAATATTTCAACTAATAAAATGAATTAAGAACATGTTCGTAAAATTGATATTAAAGATCACAAATTTAGACAAAATGAATAATAAATAATGAGAATATTATCACGCAACTGATGTAAAAAAATGACATTTTTGGATTTAATTGAAAAACTAAATTTAGAAATATTCTTACGAAATTGGGATTTAAATATGAAATAAATGAGATTATGAGATAAAGAATTCTGAAACTGCGAATAATGACCACTGATCAGAGTTAAAAATACTATCATAAAAAATATTTTCCTTAAACTAAGTCAAAAGAAGACCACATATGTCTGAACTAAAATGGATAATATTAAGAATATTCTCGCAAGACTATAATAAAATATGACATTTTTCATACTAGGAATATAATCCCGAATTTCTATTCTGAAAGAATTTCAGAACAGTATCTGAATTCGATAAGATCTGATGGTAAAAATGGTGGCGCTGTATTCCTCTGAAATTCAAATTATATATAGCTTATCTGAATTTAATAAATAGTTAATGCTTTTTAAAAGTCGTTATCTCATATTCTTGGGCAGCGCTATTGTTTGAAATTGAGTCCATATTTGTTGTAAAAAGTTTAAGCATTTTATTTATAACGAGCGTTAAACAAAATATTCATATTTGAGTTTACGGCTATATCTATATTCACCTCCATAACCTTGTAATTTAAAATCCAACTCAGAAGATAAAGGAACTCCTGGATCAAGACACAGCATTTCTGGAGGAAATTTGGATGGCATTTACTCATGTATGCTCCGCACGGAGAGTAAGACCTCGAAACTCTTCAAAGGCAAAGGGAATCTAATCCACGATTCGTATGCCGTTAATATTTTATGTCAGCACTCTGGTCGATGCGAGCCGGAAGCAAAATGTGATTCGTTCAGTCATCGCAGTGATTCGAACTGTGCTCTCCTAATTACTTAAACATTATCGCCTCACAACTTAAACATTGCAATTAGCTTTGAAAAATCTAATTGTAATGCACAAGAGCCGTGGTGGCTCAGGAGATAGAGCACTCACCTCCCAATGAGGTGACTCGGGTTCGAATCCCAGCGACGGTTCCCAGTGGATTGCACCTACCACAGTACTGACGATAAAATACTCTCAGTGGTAGACGGATCATGGATTAGAATCCCATTGCGGTAGGGCTAACCTTCGGTTGTTTTCGCGTTTTTCCGCACCATGTGAAGCAAATACTGGTTAGTTCCATCAAAAAGCCCACCTCGAAAACAAATTTTTCATTAATACTTGATGCAGGAGTTGTCTTTGTCTTCAGGATCAAGTTCAAAATTACAAGGCTAAGGAGTTGAATATTGGTAATCGTAAACTCAAAATTGGATCAGCTGTTCAACGACGGTTATAAAATAAAATAAAATTGTAATGCACACTTTATCCTTATTTTATATCTTTGCTTACAGCTAAATTTTATGTTAAAGATGCAAAGTAATTAACGTTTTTTTTCTCACACTTTTTTTTCACACAAAATTTTAAGATTATAAGCATCTGTGGTATGGATTAAAAGTAAAGCGTTGTCTATTAGCAGAACCCTTTCATCTCTTAATTAAAACGCATGCTTTCTTTAGCCTAACAAATGCTATGCACGCGTATTTAAAAAGAAAAACCGCCGGTAATTACAGCGACGCTAATGTTTAAGTCTGATATTTTGTTTGATCCCTTATCTTAAATGTAATTATCTTAAGAGCTATTTTTCTTTACTCTTCCTTTTTTTTGTTGTTCTTGTTACGGCGAAAGTAGACAAATTTGGTGTTTTAATTCAGATAACAATTCCCTGCCTTATAAAATTTGGTTAATTCAATTAAACCATTAATTTCTTGGTAACGGTAAAGAAAATCTAGAAACACAAAATACTGAATTGTAAATACCCAACGAAGCATAATTATGCTAGTTTAGGAAAGTAATTTTTTTATATTTTAATCCTTTGTCACTCCCTTTGTTCCTGAAACAATGATAACTTGTTGTGTATAAGTGTAAATCTTTATTTACCCTTTGTTGTAAAATGCTGATTTTTTTTTTCAATTTCCACAAAATCTTTTTTTCTTTAAGTTTTTTCTCCCGATATTCTTCCTATATTACCCAGACAATTTAAATTAACTTAGTTTCACATTAATTTGTTGAAAAGGGTTTAATAGTTAAAAAATATTCTAAAAGGATGTTATCAAACGAGTAAAAACACGTTTTAATTAAAAACAACTTATAATTTAATATGTATTATAATAATATTTGAGCAAAAAATAATTTAGGAATGCCACAGTAAAAGACTAGACTAGTTAGAATAATAATTTTTTTCCTTAAATGGCAGGGGAGAGTTGGACAAAACGGGATACCATTATTATTTTTATTTACTACGGAATATCTGTTAAGGAAAACCCTATATTATTTTTTTTGTAGCTACAGCATTTATTGAAGCACATAAAAAAATATTTTAAACTAATTTTAATGACTGTGAAATAGAGAAAAAAATTAATTTCCAAACTCTTACATATCCCGTTTTAGCATACCTGGGTTGGATAAAACGGGATAGGGTTTACAATGTTTAATTTTTTGCATAAAACTAAGTGAAAAGCATAATTAACTGACAGAGAACTGCAAAGCAAAATTTCTATAAATTATATTCATGGGATTTTACTGTTCTAACACTTTTATATAGATTGTTGTTTTATAAGTAAGTACACAAAAAATATGATGCTACATTTGTTTTTAAAGACTATAAGTTTTCAAACATGAAGGCTTATTTCCGCAATTTTCGTTGTCGAGATGTGCCTTGTGCTCTTAAGAGAGATTTCTTAGCAGCCTTTTCTTCAATTCGCTTGGTTCTTTTTTCTAGTTTAATAATCCTTTCCTTTTCTTCTATTTCTAATTGAATTTTATTTCTAATTCACTCCATTGATGTCGCAACATCCCTGAAAGACTCTTTAATAATCAAGTATTTAAATTATTCAGTAAGCAAAGAGAAGAATTCTTTTTAGAATCGAATGTAGATTGAATTGAGTTATTCAGAAAATTACGAAGTTTATATATAAAAAAGCTGAAGTCTTCACCAGAGAAATACATTACAATTAGTTCTAAAGAAAGATGTGAAATCCTAGAGTCGAAAATAAAGTGCTTAATAACGAACGTTAATAAACAAATTTTGCATTACTATATAAAGAGACTAAATTTTACAAAAATAGATATAGCTAATATAAATAAGCTGTTCAAAAAGTCTAGGCCTACATATGGCTATTTTAAAATGTAATAATCCAGCAAATAAATAAGTGGATAAAACGGGACATAAAAAACTCTATCCCGTTTTATCCAACTCATAAGTGTCCCGTTTTGTCCGACTCCGACACTTTTTGAAACAAACATGGCTGCTGTCAAAATGTGAAAAGAAAATTAGATAGACTGCACATAAAAATAATGGTAAATAAATGGTTAATCAAATTTAATACTCACCGGAATTTTATTCCCATATATGTAGGCAGTACAATATAAAAAACAACGCACGTAAATGTAGAAAATGGCAAGAAAATAGAATAAAAAAGTTCTGAGACCTACAACTTTCTGTCAAATAGTGATCTCGAGACGGAGTGCACCGAGAATGATATAATCACGGTCGAATAACGCGTTTCTGTCGTTGTCCACTAGATAGCTGCAATAGTCTGGTCCCTAGGCGACGTATCCCGTTTTGTCCGACTATCCCGTTTTATCAAACTCTCCCCTATATATTAAAATAGATAAAATTATTTAACTAATATACAGTGGTGTAAGAAATTAAGTTAATTTGCAGACTTGGTCGATTATCTCTAGAACTACAGGACCTATTTTAATGAAATTTGATTTCTACATACATTGATACAATTCAAAACAAATAACCATTCAACAATTGTAATACACACCCATGATCGTGCGATACATACCCATGAAATTGCCACAGGACAATTCTGGCCAATTGCCATAGGCACAGGGCTCGAAAAAACTCAAAAATTTTACCCGTCCACGAGGACGGCTTGTCCAACAATGTACCCGTCCTCCTTCGAAACTAACCCATCGCTTCTAAATAAATAAAAATATAATTTTCTCTTATTTATTACTAACATTTATATAAATTGCACAATGAATTAGTAGTTACTAGGATTACAAATACTAGGATTGCATTATACAGTAATAAAAGGAATACTGGGTTGCTAATAGGGAACTAGTGTTTCTTTTATAAATAATTTATTTCTTTTATGAAATAATTTATTTCTCTTATGAAATAATTTAAATGATAAATGTCAAGTTATCGGTAATGTCAATTTTTCCGAGGGTACTTCGTTTTTCAAATGAATCTAATATGACGTTTGCCAGTTCCACAATCAAGCTAATGATTTACAAAGGTTTCTGCACAAAAATCTGAGAGGGGTTTTTCATTTAAGTAGATGTTCATAATTGCGTTTAAGGCTTCTTGTCTAAGATAACTAGATAACAAAACACTCTTGTAAGATAACAAAAATTGACAATGTATCACCAACATTAACGGGAAAATGGCAATCCGCGCGGACGTCGGATTCGAGAAATTCGCTGTCCGCGAGGAATTTTTGACCGCCGAGNGGGTTAAACCCCTAAACCCCCCCTTGCGTACGCCCCTGATCACCAACATTAACGGGAAAATGGCAATCCGCGCGGACGTCGGATTCGAGAAATTCGCTGTCCGCGAGGGATTTTTGACCGCCGAGAACGGGCGGACGGGTGGTTTTTTGAGCTCTGCATAGGCAAAAATAAACAGCCTTATTTCAAGTAGAAAATTGCGCTTCTAGGCCTGTATATCTGTAAGAGCGGACCATACCCCCTCGTCTTGTTGAGAATTAAGAATCTCATGAAGCGCATCTAGGCAAACATAAATTTGGAAAACAGTCTTCCTGATGAGAGCATTTTGAGGGAAAGGGAAATGCGCCTTTCACTGACCATAAGGATGGACTAGGCCTAATAATTCCTTGGTAAATATTTAGAGCAACAAATGATCTCAACTACGTTAAAAACACCAATAGCTACCGTCCACGGTGTATTGACCCTGTTTTACATCATTTTATGCATACGGAATATATATTTTTAAATTCTTAGTTGCCAGATGCAATCTTAAAATACTGTCTGCATCGGTCAACCAACAAGCTTTGTTTGATATGTTAGGGTTTAGAGCTCTCAGCTCTTTTTGAGTTTTGTGGTCTTACATATTTAGAACAATTTCCTTGAGTTTTCTAAAATCATCACCGATGAAGTCAGTTACATTTATGAATTGGTTAAACGACACTCCTGCAGTCCCGCTGTGGACTGATCATAAAAACACCGTTCACAGTAGAACACAGAAATCAAGCGTCACTGGCTATGGTCAGTGGGTGACCACCTTGATCAGCCAACGTAGGGACCAAGGGTGAGTGGTATCGGTCCTCGTTAAACTCTTCTACCGTAAAGTGCTGGACTTCGCGCGCAGGTCATTGAGCTACCAAAGAGGATCCCCTTTGCAGAGGATCAAAATTGTGATGGCATGTTTGAACAAATCAGGCTGTAAGGATTAGGGCCCTTAACATGTAGTTTAATGCTGATGGTTCTGTCGCATCTAAATATTTAGCAAGGAAATAAATATGACATAGTCTATTCAGACAAATACATACTTCGCCCCCAGAAGATATTCTTCGCGTCAAGATGATTGATTTTCTATTTGCTATCAGCCAAGATACAGCGAATAAGACCGAAGGCTTGCAATTGTTTCATTTTAACTGCGTTCCATTTTAACTTCCTTGGGTTCTCTTAAGCCACTGACGGTTTTTCAAATGGGCGAAATTTGGAGAATGTTTAAACCCAATACATTGTTTTCCAATCTAATAACATGGAAAAACTGGTTTTGCTATGCCGAGAAGTCTGCAGGTTATAATACGACTTTTTGCGTGCAGAACAGTTAGTCGATTAAGGGTATTTAACATGCATTTTGGGTTTAAAAAGACAGTTTTCAACGCAAGTGGTATTTCCAACCCCTTACAAAAAAGCACCGTTTTAACCTAATTAATATTTTAATGTTTTTCCTCAAAAAAATTTGAATTTCCAGACAATACTTCTCTAAGAAGATATTATTTGATTCAAAAGAAGATTATATCTTTAATGTCCATGTGATTTGGCCACTTTTGCCGGGCTTTACATTCTGGTTTGAAAAAAAAAAATTGCAAAACAAGACACCTAATTATACACTTTTTTAATTGCAGAGTTTTTTTTATAAATGCCCTAATTAAAAAAATAGTCGTAAAAATGAAGAAAATGTCATAATATAAATTATTTAGACAAAATTTAAATCACATTAGTATTAATAAATAAATTTACATTTTAATACAGTGAATTGCTGACGGTTTCTCTCTGAATTAAGATCAAACACTTACTCAATATCTATTTTTTCCCCTTTGCAACAAAAACAGCTACTGAGTCACGACATTGTGTCATTATTTCCTTCAGTTCAAACGCTATTTCGCTATCTGACACGCAAAAAGATATAATCCCTCTCGAGTTTTTTTTCACATAATCTTGCAGCGAACTCAAGAACTTGCCTTTTAAATATCTCGTTTTCTTACTTTTAATTTCGACGCTGAGATTTAAGATAATTTTCTTTTCCTTCCTGATTAATTTATAGTAATGTTCATTAGATTCGTGTGCAAAAAATACGATTTACTTATTTAATAATTGGATTTTTATGATGCAATTTTAATGGGTAGAAAATTATACCTTAAATGAAATGATTAGTGCAAAAACTAAGTAAGCGACTTTAGTGAATTTGAGTAATGAGCCTTAAAGTTTACACGTCCCTTGTTCTTGTCTCGCTTTATCTTTATATGTTTAGTGTATTTACTAAAACATATTTATTTGACTGTAAATTATTTTTAGAAAGGAAAATTTTCAATGATTTTTGTGCGTAGCATCTGTTAGTTTCAGTGGAGGCTTTTTACTGTTTTTCAACAAATTAAATTTTGTTTGAAAAGCTAAAATAAATCTTCATTCATTTAAACTTACGAAATAAAATTTCAGTAATCTCATTTATGGGCAAACTGGCATCAATTTTTTATCTTAACTTGTTAGTTCGAAAACCATTCAAAAACGGTTCAGAAGATTCGTGGAGCGGAAGTTTTACCGGTACTTATCTCTTTAATTGGCGAAAATTCGGTAATGATAGATTTAAAAAAATAATTCCTTTAACTAGCGTTGATTTTGGCAAATTGTTATGTCATTTCGTTACATCTAAAGATATGTTTAAGACTGAATGAAGTATTTTTATTAGTTTTAGAACAAAAAATATAGATGAATGTAGAAAAATTTAAATTTCTTCATTAAAATTAGCAGTTTTATACAAAAATGATACTTTTTAATTGATAAAAATGGTTATAAAGCTGTTTTGAGCACATTTTCTATCACGATCATGATTAGTTACGCAAATTTTATTTTTCGTCATACTGCAAATTTTATTTTTCATCATAGTAAGTTCTGTCTCAAGTGCAATATCAGAAATCATGAAAGTTCCACTTTATCTGGTAGTTTTGTCTGTAGTGAAAAACCGGAAATCACATTATCGGACAGTATTGCCTCAAGTCTAAGATCGGAAATCATAGTATTCTCTCTTTATTGGGTAGTATTGTTTCCAGTGCAATGTCAGAAAACACAGCATTCTCATTTTCTCTGATAGTATTGTTTGTAGTGTAATATTACTATTTTCTCCTTATCGGTTATACAATATGTAATGATATATTACAAATCATAGAATTTCCATTATATAGAATAATATTGCAATAAGTATAATGTTAGAAATAATTTGGTTCTCACTTTATATAAGGTAAAAATATACAATATTTCAAAAATACAATATTTTCAGTATAATGCTTAAAAAAACATTAAATTACAATTTTTTTCCGTGATCTATAATAATTTACTAGACATATAAAATATGAAATTTCTATAGAAGTGCTTACGCAATCTGATTTTAAAAAAATATTTTTTAGTTTTTTTTTGGTGGAGTTTTTAAAAGAATATTTTATCACAACAAAAATGATCAAAATATTTTATAATGAAAACAATTAAAACCATTCAAACTGTAGGAAGATCTATCTTGAAGAAAAATGTTGCTTTTGAAGATCGTAATTTATTAATTGATTCTTAAAGGTAATCTAAAATATTATCTTAGGGTCATTTTTTTCCATACTTGGCAACAGAAAACGATAAAAGAAATCTCAGAAATCTGAGATGAAATTCGATAATTGCTATAAAACTCATCGCTTTTCAATAAACTCTTATAAATGACCATCCTTATTTTTCTTGTCCGATCAACGCCATAAAATAAAAAGGAATATTTATCGGAAATCCTTCAGAATCCTTTTATTTTGGCATGAAATATGTGCTTCTAGAAAAATGACCAAACCTTCTTCTCATTTTGTTGAATTGAAGAATAAATAAATAACGCATTGTTGGTTTGCGTCTAGTAATAAATTTCATGTTGTGACAGATGAAAAAAGATTTTTTTTCTTTCGTTTCTCAAAGCAAAATTAATCACCAACGTTTCAAACATTAATTGGTAGTATTTTTCAAAATTGAGGGATGTAATAAAAGTTTCTGGTATTTGAATCAATACTCGTTTAAAAAATACTAGTGTTATCGTGTTTTAAGTTTTATAAAAGAAAAATGTAAAACAAAAAACGTAATTTGATAATTATAAACTGTTTTGAGAAACTGACGTATTATTACAGTTCAAAGATAATTATTACAGTTTATGGCGTATTATTACAGTTCAAAATATTCACGGACACATCAGAGAATGAAACATTCCTCACCTGTTCTTTACAAATTCGATAAAAAATGATTTGGAAAATAAGTACAAAACATAAATGCGAAGCATTTAAAAATTATTTTCACGCATCAATTTACTGAAGTTTACATTTTTTTCATGTTGGAACATTACTTTGAGTTTTTTAAAAAAAAACTTTATGTACCAATTATTTATTCAAATAAAATAAAACTGCTACTTCTTTCGAAATGAAATAATTTTTTCCGCCTTTTTTGTAATTGTGTAGAACATTTGATACTCAAATCCAAGACTTCGCGATTCACGATGTATAAAATAAATTGAAATAAGCGTAATCCATTAAAAAAATGAAATTTCAAATTTTAATTGAAAATAACTTTAACATCAAGATATCTTCATTTTCTGTAAAAAAAAAAAAACGAAAAATAAAAAATAAATAAAACATGAGTTTTCTGTTAAATCTGTAGCAAGAGTTATTTTCACCGAAAGTTTAACAGAAATATATTTGGATGGCATGTAACGAGTTTTGTAACTTAACATTTGCAATGTCATTAATCAATAATTATGTAAATCGAAATATTTTCGAAAAAAATAGCCTAGTTTGTATTATTGAATTGAAAAGAGCCTACTTATAGAGTTTTTTTTGTTCTATATTTCAATAAATAAATTCTCTTTTTAATGCACAATCAAATTTGAAACACAAAAAAATACAAGTATGTATACATAAGCAAGTATATTGAAATGTTTAATAAGAAATAGTATAAAATGAAAATAGAGTCTTGAATTGAAAGTCAAGAAGAATAGAAAACACACTATTCAATCGTCTGCAAAAATCAAATGACGTCAGTGGAAAATGTTCGAGCAGCAAAATCTAGAATAGTCGCAATACGTCACAGGATGGAATATATATTTCCGGGAAAGTATTTCTTCGCCAAAACGGAGGTGGCAAAGTAAGAGGAAATGCGAAATTCGGGAAAAATTTTGTCTTTTGTTTCCCGATGGTCCATTTTCCGCCTCTACGCTCTTTAATAAACAGTCACTCGTTCCGATGCTTTGCCTTCTAACTGATGAAGTCTCTCGCTTCAGCACAATAGCGTTGCCATCTTCAGAACAGAAAAGATGTGTTTTCCGGGAAGACTTCTTTTTTTGTCTTCTACATGGTGGTTATTTTGTTGGAAAAGAGAAATTCCAGATGAATAGAGATTCCTTATTCAATCTCTTTTCGGAAAACTGGCATCAACAGATGTTGAGATTGTGCGTTAGAAAAGGAAGAGTCTTGTTCTCTTTCAACTCAACAAATATCGTTTGCAAACAATGGCAGCTCGTTAAAGCGCGTAAACAATAATTAACTGATTAAATGAATACATGTTTAATTTATTAGAAATAGAACTCAAGTGATGCGTATAAACTGAGATGTATAAACGAAATTCGAGTTAAAACGTTTTAAATTTACGTATAAACTTTGCTCTCATTCAAATTAATATATTTAATGAAATATTTAAATTATTAATAAGAATAAAACTGAATTAAATTATAAAGTATTTGATATATATATATANCGGTATAATGGAAAAGTACCATACACATATAGTATATATATATATATATATATATATATATATATAAACCAGAACGTTTCATTCATACTGTGCATGCATTTCGGCGATGTTTGCTTTTATTATTATTCATTTATTTAGAATATTTCGCTAATAATCAAATTAAACAAGACTTTTAAAGCAGAGCAAGTTCAAAACAGTTATTGCCCAAATTTTAGTTACATTGTATATAAAAGCTAAATTGATATTCATAAAAAAATAAGAAAACAATGTTCTACGCATTTTAAAGGTAAAAAAAATACTAATGGAATATAAAAATAAAATCGCAGCATATAATTTTTGTTAGAAAAAAACTTACAGGACCGTAGCTGTATTTTATCACTTAAATTACGAACCAAATTTGGAGAGCAAAAATTATGCCAGACTTTTAAAAAATTCACGCTATCAAATTCGAATTACCATAGGCATTATTCTAAATTTTGGAGTCATCCTAGATAATTATTAGCACCCATAAATTTAGGAAGTAATGCGAGTTTAAATTTAAACTGATTGTTATATATATCGCATCTTAAGCATTAGCTTGAAATAGGTGTAAAAATTGCAAATATTTTAATTATTTGAAAAGAAATTGATACAGAAACTGTGTACTTAATAATTGTCTAAATTTTTAATGTTAAACAAGTTTTAATTTTAAAAGTAAAAATTGCAGACTAAGCAAAAATTCAACTAGCTAAAAAAAAATTAGCTACAATATTAAAATTTTGCTAATTTTTTTATATAATTCAAAAATAGCCCACAAAACTAAAATATTTAAAGTATATAGACATTTTCAATACATGTGTTTAACTGGTTAATGAAAGTAAAAATTTAAGCACAAATTTGTTAAATTACTATTTTTAATATATCTTGAAGAGAAATTATTATTTTTGATTCACAAAATGATTTATTTAACAGAACGTTAAGTTAAAGATGAAGATTTAAAAATTGTAATAAAGATTGTAATTGCAATTGCTGTTTCATTCATTTATGAATGCACTACTTAGCAATAAACTGTTGAACTTAAAGTATTAAAAACATATCGCACAGAAAACTTTAAGACAAATACCAACGCAAATAGTAAAGCTAAAATAATTCCAATGTTTTTTATTTGTTGCCTTTCTCGGTGACTTTACATTATTAGATTAAGCAAAACACGTATTTAGCTGTACATCTCATCAAAATAAAAATTAACTGAATTCAGTATCATCTGGTATAAGGCTATTGCAAGAGGCATATTTAAAATTTATGAGTAAAATTAATAAAGTCTTTGAATCAAAAATATGATTTTAAAAAAATTAAAAATCGGCTTCGTAATTTGTTTTCAATTGTACTCATTTAGTTTCATATTGAATATCGTATTTTTGAACCTACAGTTTATGCTTAGACGAATTCTTTATTTTATTATATGTTACATACATTTCCCACAAGCATTTTCAGTAAATCGTTAATAAAAATTTAAATATGACGAAAAATTTTTTAAAAATAGTGTCTTGTATACTTTTACAGCTTACTTTTTTTTATATTCACTATTGAATTATTTAACGAACTTGAAGATCATAAGCATAGTTGTTGCATTATTCACTAATGAATTACGCAACTTGACTCTAAACTGAAAAAAGAACCCTTCGTACATTCAGTAAAATAAATACAATGTTGATTGCTTTTCAACACAGTGTTGTTACCTTGGGCCAAATAAAGACATTCAACACAAAATGTCTTGTTTGTCATACACCAGCATGCGTCTTCGTGGCAGTCCTTAAACAGTGATCGATCTTGGTCTTGTATTTGGATTTCTGGCCGTTGCCCAACGATCTCAGCCATCTTATATGTGTCCCTGTAAACAAAGATGCTATGCTGCATGTGGGCAGAATAGATTTATACCTTCTTTCATTTATTATCCCTTGAAATAAAAATAAAAACACAAACTCACGAAGATCTTCAATTTTTCACTTCTGATTCATCAATGAAAACAACAGCTTTCAAAAATAAATGTATTTATCACCTCACAGAAATGCTCAATTTTTCAAACCAAAGCGCTGTAAAATGTCTTATTTTTCGAAAGACTTTTTTTTTGGGGTGAATAAATGGCGGTCATACATAATTCTCTAAATATTTCATTCTATTTAAAAAAGTAAATAATGTGGGTCTTGACAATAAATCTAAATTGTGTGGAAAACTTTTGAGGCGTGGTAAAAAAATGTGTCCTTGTGTATGCGATTAAGGAATTATGCAAAAACATACATTTCAAAAAGGTAAAGATTAATAGCAATAAAAAAATAGCATCCAACTAGTATTGACAATGACAATTTTTTTAAATATTAATATTAAATGTTGAAGAAATAGTTTGATTGTTTTATTACGTGTAAAAACTTAAACTAACAAAAAATATTAATATTAATATTTTCGTGTGTTTTTAATATTAATATGGTCGATTTTAGGTAAAAATAAGGCATTTTTTGTATGTACGCTAAACACTGTAAAAAATTTCTATCGTCTAAAACAAAACATCCTTGGAGAATTTTCTTTGGAAGGCTTTCGACTATGATTTGAACTGTTATCTTAAAACCAAGTGCATGTATTACTAAGTTAGGATGCAATGTAGTTTAAAAAGCAAATTTTCGAAAATTTTCGTACTTGTCTTCGTGAAAAAACATGCATAAAAATGATTCTATTTTTTTTTCTTAGTGTTGTAGTTCAAAAGGCAAGTGCTAAAATCATAAACACTGATTAAAAGTTGTAGACAATTATTTTAAAAACAACAAGAGATATCAGGTTTAAGGTGGTGTAAAATGTTAAAAAAAATCTGATTTTGAGAAAAACGCGTTTAAAGTCTTAAAATCATTAGTCTAACACCGTGCACAGAAACTGCTATAACTTTGTCAATAATTGAAGTACAGTACAAAAGTAAAGTATTTTTAGAAAGCTAAGAGTACAAAGATTCTATATTTATAATCTATATTATATAAAACGCTAATACGTACATATGTATGTATGTATCAATAAAATCGATAATATTTCTTTTCTCGCGCTGGCAACAGTTTTCATTTTTAATTGATTGGATTCGGCGCGCAAGAGCACGTAGTGAGCAACCAGATAACAATAACCAGAGTGAGCATTATCAGGTTGTTCAATTCAGATTCATGCACTAAAAACATGACAATATTTAATTTAAACTCAATTAGGAATTAATTAATTAATTGAAGTGAGAATGCTTTAAAAGGCCGCTGTTGAATTGATATTTTTCTACTGGGAGCTACCTAAACGTCTAAAAAACGTTTAAGTGTTTGTATTGAATGCATTGAATTTTTTTATATTTCGCGTTTATTTATGCATTGAATTTTCACGCTTTAAAATGCAGAATATTAGTGAAGCAATATTTGATAATTTATTTTGCTAATATGTTTCTTATTTAGCTAATGTTTTGATTTTTTCACCATGTACAATCTAAATAGCTAATATACTTTTTTAAAAGCCAATAAGAACATTGGTAGAATTCTTCTACATAAGTACAATACTATGTCTTTGATGATAAAATACTATGTCTTTGATGATAATATATTATGTCTTTGTGCTAGAACATTGTGTTCATTGGCGAGCGAGCGCAGCGAGCCATGGTTCACGGCGTGAACCACATAGGATTGCGTAGCAATTCTCGGGGTATGGCGAGCGTTAGCGAGCAGGGGGCGGAGCCTCCTAGTAAATTGAATTTCGAAAAATTTTCTTCCCGAAATCATGTTTTTGTATTTTTAAAATTAATATTCTTGACAAAGAAAATTAATTGAATCACCAAGCTTCTCAAAACAAGTGACAGTTTCTAAGATATTTAAAATATCAAAATTAATGCTGAGAAATTTTTTAGCAATCGGTAATTTAAGTTTCTTATCAACGCATAGCTTCTTGTTAAGTTTTTGTTAAAAGTTAATTTGTTTTTATTGGTAACAGGTGATAAAATGGTTACTAATCCAACGAAACTAAAAACCATCTTTTACAGCCTAACATTCTTATTTTTTGGTCTTGTATTTAGCGACTAAAGTTTCGGAGTTGCTATAATTTTACAATTACACCAAATACAATCATGGTGGCTCAGGGGATAGAGCGCTCGCCTTCCAATGAGGTCAAACGGGTTCGAATCGCAGTGATAGCTGCTTGATACGAATTCTGCTGCCGGCTTGCACCGACCACAAAGCTGACGTAAAATATCCTCAGTTGTAGACGGATCATGGTTTAGAGTCCCTCTACCGCCAGGCTAACCTTGGGAGGGTTTCATGGTCTTTCTCGCTATGCAACACAAATGCGGGTTGGTTTCATCAAAAAGTCCTTCACGAATGCGAATTTCACCCAAAACTTGACCCAGGAGCTCCTTTGTCTTCTGGACTAGGGACAAAATTACAAGGCTCTGGAGTTAAATATTGGTAGTCGTAAACCCAAAATCGGGTCTGCTGTTCAACAACGGTTATAAAATTACACCAAATAGAATCTTTTTCCGTGCTATTACCATACTAGAAGTGCCCTTGAAAATATTTTAGCTCATCTTTTGTCATTTCTCATGTTGTTTTAGAAGATAAATGTGAGCATCGAAGCTAATTTTTTTTTTATTTCTCTTAAATTGTTTGTAAGTATACCGTAATCAAAATTTCATGTGCTTATGTTGATTATTGAAATAAATTATATAAAAGAGCCAAATGAAGTCATTTTGACCCTCTAAGAAGAACATTCATTTTTGATTATCACAGAGATGCCAAATGCTCCGGATTCGAAAATATGTTTTAAAAAACAGTTGAGAACAACAAATTAAATGTGCAGATTTTTGGTTAATTTCTCCGACTTAGATGGTTCAGTTCACCCTCATTGCAACAAAGTAGCGTATCACTTTGAATTATTTCAAAGTAGTATATAGAGTAAAAACACCCTAAATTGAATTTACTAAACTACATTAAAGGACTACCGCTTGAAAATACTCATCCACTATCTGGAGCAAGTTGGCATGTCTGGTATTATGTCGGTTTTTAATTTTGCAAGATTTCAAATTTAGTGAAGAATTAGTGATAGATTACCTCCATCCTATAAGCGATACATTAATTGTCTTAGATGACATACCTGCAAGTGACGTACCGTGGGTATCTCTATCCTGATTGGTTGTTAAAACGAGGCTTTTGTTTACGTTAGCAAGTGTTCTTTCCTTTCTATTTCGCACAAGCCAAGCCCATCAAGTATCACATCTCTTAAGTGACACATTCTAACTTCTTTCACAAAGGTTCTGTCTCAAAGATTTCAATTCATTCACTATATGTAATTACACAGCGACTTAAAACAAAGACCAGCACGAAGCCATGTGGCACATTATCATGCATCGAAGTTGCCAGGTACACAAAACAAAATATATCATGGTTGCAATAAAATACATAAACAAATTATAAATCTAATTTAAGTAAAAAAAAAAGTAGACGAGAAACAATTATATTTCAACTAATTCGATGGGTGATACGGTCTGTATTTAATTAACTCATCCTTAATTAACTTATGTAGAGAAATTTAGCTCAACTTTAATGCGCCATTTTGCAGCGCTGACGTTATAGGTCACACGTGTGGGTATGAGAGGTCTTCTTCTTGAAGCGCAAGCACCCAATNGAGGGAATGATATTTTATTTTAATACATGTTTTTCTCTATGTTATAGCTACCTCAAGTTTGAAAATGATAACATACTAAGTATATCTAACATATATTATAATTTAGTTTTATATATTTAATAGTTTTTACAGGTTTGGGAAATAAAATTGGCTGGCACGATTGAACAAATAAAAATTGGCGGAGTTTTNACTTCAGCATCATTCCCTCACTTTATACACTAGTGAGGGAATGACAAATTTAATAAAATTTAAAAATAACAGTTAGGGCTAATTAATTTCTGAAATCAATCATTATATACTTACTAGTTTTTAAAGGTTTGGGAAATAAAATTGGCTGGCGCGATTGAACAAATTTTTTTTTGTAATATACTCATCTTGAATCAATCCCTCACTTCAGCATCATTCCCTCACTTTATACACTAGTGAGGGAATGACAAATTTAATAAAATTTAAAAATAACAGTTAGGGCTAATTAAGTTCTGAAATCAATCACATAATTAGTTTCTGAAATCAATCACATATATTCATACAAGAAAGCAACATATAATTATCCACTTTCTCGCTGAAGTTTTTGTTGAAGTTTTGTTGAAGTTTTGGTGATTTTATTTTACTCTAAAAAACGACATGAGGGAATGACAAATGTAAAAAATTTTACCTGGTTTGATTCATTCAAATTTATTCCACAGCAAAGCTTCTTTAAGTTGAAGATGGAAACATACTGCAATTTTGTTTTATGATGCCAGATGTTAACTGTTAAAGTTTTAATTAAAATATTTTTATTCTAAGAAGCTTGCAAGAGATAAGAACATTGTTGTGAGGGAATGACGCGAAACACTAGGGACAAAGTTTAAAATAGTGCTGTGTTAATATTTTTATCAGAAATTAAATTTAAAATTGATTTTCTGAATTCTATATTTCAATAGTCTGAAATAAAAAAACACGAATTTGTAATTTTTTTATTTTTTTATTTCAGAAACAATTTTTTCTTTTTTTAAATCAACAGTGGGGACAAGTGAGGGAATGACATATTGGTATATTTTAATGACCTAAAATAAATAAAAAATAAAAATTGATAATTTTATTTTTATTCTTTTGTTAGCCTGCATTCTGAAGGACACTTTTCCTGAAATTTTTTTTGTTTTTCGTAAGCTGTAAAACAAACATAAAATATACTGGGGACATGAAAATGACTGTTTTTGTGAGAATGACCCATATGTGATTACACAGCCACTTAACACAAAGACAGGCACGGAGCCACGTGGAGCATTATCATGCATCGAAGTTGCCAGGTACACAAAACAAAATATATCATGAATACAATAAAATACTTAAGCAAATTATAAATCTAATTTAAGTAAAAAAAAAGTAGACGAGAAACAGTTATATTTCAACTAATTCGATGGGTGATACGGTCTGTATTTAATTAACTCATCCTTAATTAACTTATGTAGAGAAACTTAGCTCAACTTTAATGCGCCATTTTGCAGCGCTGACGTTATAGGTAACACGTGTGGGTATGAGAGGTCTTCTTCTTGAAGCGCAAGAACCCAATCAGTGTACCTTCCCTGTAAAAAGCCATTTAAAAGTCATTAAAGTCATATTTAATAGTCACGAGGTCATTTTCATTTTTTAGTCAAAAGTTATTTAAACTCTTGGTGTCGAAGTGTTTTGAAAAGCCATCAACATCACGGATCGGCACTTTCAGGAGGCAACTGGGTAACATAGTTCAAGTTTGAAATGTCTCGCTGTGGCTTTTTTATGACAGAAAACATGTATGCAAATAAAAATTTATCTATGCAAGTGTTTATTGCAACTAAAAAATGCATGCATAAAACTTGACGCTCAAATGTGCGCTTTGGGGGCTTTGAGAACTGAACACCAATATTTTTTGTCTAGTGTCTGAAGGGGAAAACAAAATACAAACAAAAAGTTTAAACAAATCCTTGCACTTGTGTTTTTTAGGGATGGCGAGGGGAATAGGTGTTGTGCCAAAACAGTTAGGTCACGCACTCTAGCGCTTCTCAAGAAAACGAGCTTGACAGATGGATACGTGTTTTGTTGTTGGCTCGTTTCAATCTTCGCCAATAAACCTTTCTCACCCTCTAACACTCATTCCCCCATTCATCTTAGAAGATCCCTCATCCGCATCACCTTGGCGTGCCATACTGGAGCCAAAGAGCGCCACCCATTTAGAAAGTTCCACCAATATCGTTCTTTGTTTTTTAAGAAGAAGAAGAAAAAAGAAGCTTTTATGTCAAATTTGAATTTCGTGCTGAATGTTTATTTATTTAGACCGAAAGGGCGGTTCGGTTTTGAGACTTATAAAAAGAGTATTTTTATAATAATAAAAATGTTCGATCAAGAAATAGAAGTAACAGTCACGCGATGTAGGGTTTCCTGCGGGGTTATTTATTTCGATAACGTTATTTTTTCCCCTCCTGAGCAAACGGCATTTTTTTCAGTTTTATGTTTGTTGTTTTATTTATATATTTTCTTTTGGAAATACATATTTCAGAAGTAGTCGGTTAAAATTGGATTCGTCCTGCAACAGAGGAAAAAGGGAACTACTCACCCTGTTTAGGAAGGGGGGACGTACGGATTTGATCTACGATTTTTGACGCTGATACAACCCTTACTTTTTGTAGTTTTTCATGTTGAGTTACGTAAATATATATAAGAATTCTTTTTAGGTTCAGTTTAAACTTTCTCCACACTTCCTTTCTTTTTCTTAAAAAATTTCTCTCTTTGAAATATTATTTGGAATATTTTGCGAGATCAAACATATTTTGCTTATTTAAATACACGTAAATAATATGGAAATATTTTATTTGAAATGCTCTTTCTACATTTAAATATTTCTTGTATCTTAAGCAATTACGTTAGCTTGTGTGAATAAAATATAATTTACGATAAATCATTACAGCAATTTAAGCATGTTATTAAGGTAATAATTATAAAGAAATACCAAACATTAACATTACAGCAGGCACATCGAGTTTCTAATATTTAATCGCTTCATGTCTCAGAATTTTAAATAACTTTTGCCGGCATTAATTGTTTTTAATATCTAACGGACTTAATTAACGAAACATGTTTTTGAAATTCAGAAAAAGTAGAGTCAAAGGAATTAACTTTTAGTTTTAATAACGAAATTAAATTCTTTTAATTTCATTTAATGAAAGAAATATTAAATAAATAATGATTTAAAATTCAGAGAATGACTGCATACTAGTCATATATTTTATTATTTAACTAGGAGGCTTGCAAACTCCGTTAATTAGTGTATTGTTTACTTTTAAAAATGAATATTTTGTTTATAAATAAAGAAAAATTAGTTAACAAAATGTACAATTATTATAGCTTTATTTAGAAAAGTTTTGTCAATAGTAGCAAAATGAACGATTACTTGGATTTAAAAAATTTTAATTTCAATTTTAAAAAAAAATTAACCTAAATAAAACACAGAATGTGTAATTCAAAAAGAGGTAAATTTAAATTGATTTGTTTGTTACTTCTTAATAAGACTTAAAACAATTCAAATCAATTCAGATTCTATCTCTCTTGTATTAAGTTTTTTTCTGCTTTTGACAATAACAATATAGATGCCAACTTAATATCTCACAAGATCTAATCTCTCTCTGTTACTTTTCACATCAACTCAACCACGTGATTATAATATAAAGTACTCGAGGCAAACAAAAAAATTTCTACAACACTGGATAAATAACCAATATTTAAAGTAATAAATGAATAAATAAATAGAGAATTTTAAAAAAAATTCGAGAAAAGTCCTTAAAATTCTAATATCTTTCAAACAAATTGCAACCTCGAGTTGAATTAAAAAATGAAAATGGCTCTTTCAACATATCAAATTTCAACTGTGTAGTTTCATTTCAATAGGCAGCAGATTGATTCGCAGGATATTTTTCGCTAGAAGTTTACGTTTTGGAACTGGTTATCGAATATTAACTTTTTTTAAATTTTATCCTACTCCCTGTTCATTTTCCTACACACGTAAGTTTACATTTAATTTCGTCCGGGAACTGTCCTTGCATCAGAAAGGTTTTGGGCTCGAATCCCGGGCAAGGCATAAATGTTTATTTCTCTCTATCTGTGTTCTATGTCCTTTCTCCTTTGTGTGTGAATGTGACCCTCCTTATAAACGGGTTGTGGAAGTGTGACGTGGGCGACGCTGCTCCACCGCCGTGCCTTCGCCACCGGTGCCCACTGGGTAACGACAAGAGAGTTAGCAGTTCTGGCACTTTCTGTGGCCAATGGACAATGGCTCCAAGTGCCCGCCATTAAAAAAAAAAAAAAAAGATTTAATTTCGTGAATAGTTTTCATGTCTAATACTCTAATAATTTTTGTGCAGAAAAACAAAATGTTACATAAAATTGAGCACTCATAACAGTAGCTACAGCGTCTTTTACAATTTTTTTAAAAATAAAATTTACATTAAAATGTATTATATGAACAATACAGCTAGAGCAAATGTTTTAAACTGAAAAAAGTAAGAAAAAAATATTCTAAAAAGAAGCACTCTCAGCTACAATTCTCGTCTGATATGCATCATATGGTTCTAAGTATTAGCTTCATGACAAAATCAGCCTGAAGTCAACAATGTCTAAATATCATAGTGTCATAAACATTGTTTATTATACCTTTTACTTACAATGACTTACCTCTTACTTATTCTTTTACGTTTCTCAGTTAAGTTTTTATGATCATTTTTACGCGAAAGATAAGGAGCACTTAGCCAAAGAATTACTCTTATCATTCTTTTTCAATTCAAAAATAGACAGGTTCGGGTGAAGATAGCAGTTAGCACAATCGCTTCAAGAGCTTAAAACATCCTTTTGCTTTCACTCTTTTATGTCTTAATTTTCTATTTTTATGTAAAATTGCTTAGATCATATCAATATCATAATATGAAACTGTACGTAGATTACTTTACGAAAGACTAAGTTAAAATTTGCGGACAACTTACTTTACAATAAATACAACATTTATAATTTTCTTACGATAAAAGTGTTATTAACTAATCACCTTCTTTGATATATATATATATATATACGGATATATATATATATAGAATATAGATTTGTAAAATCACATGTTAATTTTCCAATTGATTCTCTCTTTCTCAGATTCATTGATGATCTATTAGTTATTAATTTTAATGATTTCGATATTCTAGCAAAACATATTTATCCAAATGAATTAATTCTTAATAAAACAAATAATAGTAATTCTTCAGCAAATTTTTTAGATTTGACTCTTAATATTAATGCAGATAAAAATATTACATTTAAACTTTTTGACAAAAGAAATGAATTTAAATTTCCAGTTAAAAAATGCATAGATTTCAACTCTAACTTAGCCAATAAGGTTTTTTCTAATATTATTGCCAATCAAATTCATAGATTTTACAGGAATAATTCTAACTATAACGAGTTTTTATTAGATACTGATATATATAAAAACGATTTAATTAATAGCCATTTTCCTAGTTCATTTCTTAATTTCTATTTTAAAAAAATCTTAAAAAACTTGGTACATTAATTTTTAATTTTTATTTAATTTTTCTGTTTTAAGAATAAGCTCTGATTTTTTCAAGGTAGGAACTAACTATGATAAACTATTCCTAAAGCCACTGGACGGAATAGTTTGGATGTATGANATTATATATATATATAATTACTTTGTTCACCTTCACTTTTGACAAGTATTCTAAATCAGTATATTAAAAGCGTTGCATTAATTACAAATTCATGAAAAAGATTAGATTTCACTGAATTTTAAAGTACTGGTTAATAAATTGTAAAGCCTTTAAAATGTTAACGATAAGAAATCATAAGAATTTTAATCTAATTCAAATAGTTGATATTCGTACTCGTTTTCTGTGTGAGCAGATGCATATATGAACTCAAAATTTTTCTTCATACACTAAAAGTTAAAGTATGATTTAAACCTATGAGAAATTTTTCATCATCGTAAATAAATATAATAATGTAAGATGCTTCGAAATTGGACTGATAAAAGGGCATCAAGAGTACGACAACTTACCATAGAAAATGGGGTTGAAAACAAAATTGAGATGGTAAAAATTATGAAGAACACATTAAATTTTGACATAGCGCTGGAAAACAACAACAAAAATTACTACAATTTCGTTGACTACAAAAGATATAGTTGATTGAAAGATATATTGAAATTTCAATCACCGGCGTCATTATACAGTCTATAAACAACGTATACATTCTATAATGACGCTCGAAGATACTACACGTGGTTTTGATATCGGCCATAGCAATGACAAGCTGCACAATAAAATCCTATTTTATTTTATAACCGTCGTTGAACAGCCGACCCGATTTTGAATTTACGACTACTAATGTTCAACTCCGTAACCTTGTAATTTTGAACCAACCCAGAAGACAAGGAAACTCCTGGATCAGTACCCCCAGAGGTATAATTTTTAATGAGAACATGGAGGACTTTGTGACTAGACACATTTAACGTGCATCAATCACCATTTACTACACTTCTTCGGCCTGAGGGGATCGAAAATGAAATTCTATTGTAGGTATTGCATAAACTAATACTTTAGTGACTACTGTCCGTGTAAACCGGTAAGAAAAAATGGTATGGATTAAGGTCTAGCTAACGAGACGGATGTTCCACGTGCCTTATTTATTTTCTTGAGTACCTTAGATTCAGGTAATTACGCACCATGTCACGCCTTACTGCTCAGAGACCGGCACACTTTGCAGCAACTCAAGTAGGTACTTTATTTACGTCGCACTAGAGCTGCCCAATGGGCTATTGGCGACGATCTGAGAAACATGCCTGAGGATGATCCGAAGACATGCCACCACACTTTTGATAGTCTGAAGAGGGGATGGTTACCCTGTTTTGGTAGTTCGACGACCTGCGGGAGAAATCGGACACTTTACGGTGGAAGGGTTTAACGAGGACAGATACAGCTCACCCTCGGTCAATACGCAGGCTGATCAAAGTGGTCACCCAACCGTTTACTGACCGCAACCACTCTTGCTTGACTTCGGTCTTCCATTGGGAACCGTGTCTTTACAATCAGTCCACTGAGGGACCAACTCAGGTAGGACCTGTTGCAAAAAAAAGCAACGTAGCATGCATGTGTTTTTCGCGATTGTCTGCAATTTTTGTGACTCCATATTCCATGGTAATTTTTGATCTTCTTATGTCTTAGCACCTCTCCAAGTTTGTTGGATTAAGTTTAATGCATGGAAGAACAATATCGCGATTTTAAATTAAACAAAATGTTTCAAATTTTTTTCTTACGAGAAAATATGACTCATCAATTAAATTAAAGAGTGAAAATGTATTTTATGAATAGCTAAATTTATTTGAATAGCGGAGATAAAATTCTAAAAATAACAAACCTCTTCATTTTGGTACCTGATGCAACATTATTAAAACATATCATCTTGGATATCCCTAAATCCCTGGAATTTCCGTGCCACAACAGCCGAAATCCCTGGAATTCCTTTTTTCCTCCCAACCTCATACGCTCCTTCCTGAGGAAAATTCGAACCTTAATCTAATGATGAGTTGATATTATTGTTCAAGTTGACCCTCTCCTAACTCTACTAATCTGATTCTCGTTTTGTTTTTATTTCTTACAGATCGTATTACGGATTAGTGATTAAAGACAAAGATTCGGTGATATGCTGGAATGTTGTTAATAAAACACATTTCTGAGAACATCTAATTAAGTAATAATAGTAATAATAAAAGAAAAGAAGAAATCAGATATTCAAGTTCTCATTTCTCTCAAATTTTTCTATGAATTTTCTTCCAATTTTGGATTTTATTATTTTAAATTACATATTTAAAGACGATCCTAATATTTACATACGTTAAGTGTTTTTGATCATCATTAGATTATTAGATATAAAAAATAAGCTCGAATTAAATCTGTAATAAGCTTGCAAACGTTGAAAAAAATTTTTAAATGATAATAATAGTCATAAAAAAATAAAAGAAAAATTCAAATTTACAAATTTTTCGGTCAGTTTTCTTCCTATTTTGGATTTTATCATTTTAAATTACATAGTTAAGACGATACTAATAATTACACAGCATAACATGTAAAGTGTATTTGATCAATGTTAAATTGCATAATGAACACAATTACATAAATGTTAATAAAAATTAATTTGTAAGAGATTATATCGGAAAAAAATAAACTCGAATAAAATCTGTAATACACCTGAGAACGATAAAATTATTTAAATCTATACTGTATGTAAATACAAAAAAAAAATTCTGCACAAGGTTTCGAGTGAAAAGTTTCAAAGTTCTAAAATAGAATAAAGTAAAAATAGCATACTGGTACTCCATTTTTAGACTATTTCTCTGACGAATATCTTAACATAAAATCCAAAATTACATCGTAATGATAAAATAACAAATCATGTAGTTTTAAATTCGACCGAAATTGAGAAATTCTCTTTACTTATCGTCTTTTATTTTTTTATAATCGTAAACCTGGTAACAAACTTATATATATATATCTATATTGCAATTAACAATGAAGATATTTAAAAAAATATAAAGATTATGATTTACCTTTATTTCTTGTTTGAAAGCTTTCAATCAGCAAAATCAATAAATTCCTAATATTGGTTAAACTGTTCCCGTCACAATGTTCGTACACTTGACGTTTTAGTCTTCTGTCAAATGTGAGGCTTGCTGAAGTTATTCGTAGACTTGGAATTGGGTCTGAAGCCTTCTTTCACTCTATTAGAACCTTCATGACTGAAATTAGTGAAATTAAAAACTTAGCAAAATAAAGATTTTATAGTTAAGTAAAAAAAAACGTCTTTAATCAAAAGAAAAACTATTTCTTTTTTCTTTTTAAAAACTGTCATTCAAATCCTTCATTTCTTTAATTCAAAATTTGCTGAAAAATTCAAACCAATAAAAAAAAATTCGCCAATACTTTCGCCAAAATGCAACTTTATTTGCCAAATGTGCGATTTCATTGCATTTGGCAAGGAATTTGAATGCTTAACGCGGGATTTGAAATAACGTAAGTCTAGTGAGTAAAATGATTTTAGTCTAGTGAGTCAATAACAAAATCAACTGTTATTACCTAAGCAAATCAAATCTGAAAAGGCATTTTAGATCCAATCTTTTCTTCCAGGGATTCTTGCCAATGACCATAATAAAATAGGAATTGATTTTATATTAAACATTTCTAAGATGGTGGGTGTCTACTAAATTATAGAAAAAAGAAACTCAATTGGTATACTTGTACACACAAAAAGTATAAGAAATTTTAGAGCCACTCTTTTCTCCCAGGGATACTTGCTTATAACCATAAAAAATAAGAATTGATTTTAGATGAAACATTTATAAGATGGTGGGTTTCTAATAAGTTATTAACAAAATAAACTCAATTGGTATACTTGTACGCTCAAAAAGTATAAGAAATTTTAGAGCCACTCTTTTGTACCGGGGCTACTGGTTACCAACCAAGGTAAAATAAATAATGTAAGATATTTCTTCAGTGTTCAATTCTTACGCTCGATATCTAATAAACTCTTTAGCAAAATAAATTAAACTGATTTACCAATCCTGAAGGTGTAAGGCATTTTAGAGCCCTCAAGGCAACTTGTCTCCCACCATAATAAAACAGGATTTGGAATTGATTATAGAACACCCATGACAGAAGCAACTCCGCATAGATAAGAAAATCACACCAAACAGGGCATGTAACGACACCTAAAAATATCAACTTGGTGGAAAGGGTGGCCATCTTCTTATCTTTGATAGCTAGGGGCAGCGGTAAAGGGCATTTTTTCCTTTACCCGAGTTGCTTTTATTGAGCCGTTACGTTGATATTCAATCTCTTTCTTTCCTCGCATCGGTTTCAGTTCAACTATCAACATTCTAGGGTAATGTCGTTCGCTGTTGCAGGAGGAAGAAAAAATGAGTTTCCTTGGCATACGACAACGTCTTTATGCTGTTCTCTCTTTTTTTCTTTACCGTATTTTCCTAAGAATTCGACGTTTTTCTTTATTGAAGAAAGACGTAAAAGGTTTTCAAATCACGATAAAAGAAATGGTATTTGTAAAGAATAATTTTTTTTTCTAAATATTTTTAAACTTATCGCTAACTGAGTATTACTTGAAAGATAATAGTAAAAAATATTTTTATGAGATGACTTATCTGGAGTGATTGCTATAGGATAATTCTCAGCATGTTATGCACAGTAAAATTGCGCAGTTTTTACATAGTAAACTAATCAGAAAAGATGAATTATGCTATAAAATATTTCACGGTTTATGTTTTCTTAACCGGTCGTAGTTTTTCAATATCGTTGTCATAAAACCAAATGAAAACTCGCTAAAAAACCTACCGGAAATTCTCTTTAATTTCTCAAGAAGAATTGAAAAATCGGTAAACTTTGGAACACTCTTCACAAAATTTAAAATATCTTAATAATCTGAAACTATTTGAGATTCCGAGAAAGCATTTATTCTTCCAATTATATTTATAAAACATTGATTGATTGCAAAGAGTTGTAGAAGCTTTATTATCACTTGCAATTTTAAAAAGAACTACTTTTTAACAATAGTTAAAAATAATACATTAAAATACGTCAAAATTAAAAATAAATTAGTAAATTATAATAAAAATTAAATTCATAAGTTAAAATTAAAAATAAAATTAGACGTAATCAACCAAACGTTTGAAATAAATATTGTCAAAATTAAAAAGTAGTAAAAAATTCAAGTGGCACTTTTGAAAACATTTTTGAAAGAAAAACTTAGTCTTATTTAATTATGCAAAATTTGTTTAGTTTGCCAAGTTTATTGAATTTTCGAGGTTTCAATAGATAAAGTCATTAAGAGACAGCTTTTGAGTAAATTTGGCGGAAAAAAACAAACCTGCCAAGTACCAGTCGAAAACAACCTTAAAATGCTTCTTTTCTTAAAATGCGAAAGCTAGGACACGAATAGATTAGTTAAGTTTTGGCGATTTATAATAGACATTTGACAACAAAAATATTACTTGGATCCTTTATTCACCCAGTTTTTCATATATATATATCGAAAGAGATAGAATTGTCCGAAAAAAGGCACTATAATGGATTATGATGAAATTCTGTGTAATTATTTAGACGTAATTGTTACTTGTACCACATTTTACTATAATTGAGACAACTGACTTTAAACATGAACTGTGTGAGCAATAAATAATGAATATTAACTGTGTAAACAACTAGCAATTTCTATTTACAGAGAATGTTCATACATTTTTAAGCTTGTAACTTTTCAAGAACTGTTCTAAATACGTCTCATAATGTAACAAAAATTATTTCTCGACGTGACTTTGGTCTAAAATACTTATAAGTGTTTCTTTTCCTTTAAATTTCAGCCAGTAGCTCTGATTTTTTATATTATTGCTTTACACCGAAGAGCCATTACATTATGATCACTCTGCTAATAACATGTAGGAGCACCTTTAACCTTCAAAACTGCTAGCACCCGCCGTGGCATTGATTCCACAAGGTGCTGATAGGTAGTCTGAGGTATCTGGTACCAAGCGCTCCCCATCTGGTCCTGCGATTCCCTCACATTGCGAGGGGGTAGCGTGACAGCATGAATTTGGTTTTCCAAGTAGGACCACAAATGCTCCAAGACAAGGGGCCAAGACATGACTTGAAAGTCACTGGAATGTTCCTCGAACCAATCCATGACGATTCGCCCTTATGACATGGTGCATTATCCAGTTGGTAAACACCATCCCCCGCAGGAAAAACTGTTGCCATGAATGGGTGAATCTGGCCTGCAACTATGTTCAAGTTGCTTACAGACGTCAGGGATTGTTCTATGAGGATTATGGGTCCTAATGTGCCCCATGAAAACATTGTTCCTGGGTGAGAAACCATGAAAATCTGGGCGAGCCCATTGTTATAGATGGAGGGTGGTCATAATGTAATGGCTCTTCGGTGTGTGTTACGCTTTATAAAGTAAAATTAACGAGTATAGGACAGAATAATGATTGATATGAGAAAAACCATCGTAAATTTCAGCAAAGTCATGCTTAATATTTAAAAATGACGTTTTTGCTTAAATCAGCAATGAAAAGAATGATAATTTCATTCTTTGAAAACTGCGGAGTGTATATTCCAAGCGTGATTTTTTTTTTTAATTTTACAATTATAAAAGTGCGAGCCTCAGGGAATAGAGCGTTTGCCTTCTGATGAGATGAACTGGGTTCGAATCCCAGCTATGGCTGGTCAATACGAAATCCACATCCGGCTTGTACCAGCCATACTGCTGACGTTAAATATCCCCCGTGGTAATCGGATCGTGGATTAGAATCCTCTTGCCGTCTGGCTAACTGTGAAGGTTTTCGTGGTTTTCCTCTCATGTAACGCAAATGCAGATTAGTTCCATTAAAAAGCCCTCCACTAAGGCAAATATCCAGGAGTATCCTCGTCTTCTGGATTGGGTTCAAAATTACAAGGCTACGGAATTGAACATTGGTAGTCGTAAGCCCAAAATTTGGGTAGGCTGTTCAACGTCGGTTATAAAGTTATAAAAATGCAATATAAATTTTAAAATACAATATAAATTTTAAAATCAAATTTTTTAAAATTTTATTATATTAAAATTAAATTTGAAATTAAATTTAAAAACTTATATATTTCATCAATTTAAAAATACAATGTAAATTTTACTATATAAAGTTTTAGCAATATTTCTTACAATGTATCGTAAAATTTGACTAAAAATAAAGATAAAAATTCATGACCTTAAATGCTAAGGTTTTTTTATTCTGCACAAAACGTTTAAAAGTTATCCATCCGAACTAAGCTGTTAAGCATTATTACAAAACTTAGCAAATAAGTTAGGAAAGTTAATTTAATTATGTTGACAAGAAAATTAATTTCTCCGTTAACAGCGCAAAATCGCTTGTTACAGTAGCCAAGATTAAATTTAGATTTATTTATCATCTTTTCGTTGAATCTTTCGCTAGACTAAGAATTATACTGAATAAACAAACCATATTAAAAGGCATTTCCAATCGTTTAAGTATCATTAATGTCTTAAATTGATATCTTAATTTGTGTGTCATTAATTTGAAGTTTAATTTGCTTTAAAACGCTTTGAATAAATACACATTCGGGGAAAATTCAGGGAGAGAAACATTTAATTAAACTTTCGGAATATCTTCGAATTTTGCTGAATCAAATAACAAAAGATGGGTTCTTTAGATTTAATTTAAAAGCCTAAATTGATTTTAAATGTGTGTAAATACATTTGAAATGCTTTAACTCTGTATACCGCAGATTTAATGGTTTAAATTGTTTCTTGCTTTCATTCTGTAGTACGTTTAAAGAATAAAAAATTTAATCGAATTATTATTCAGCAAATGTGTTATTATTTAAATCATTGTTTTGTTTTTTTATATCTCGTTTTATTTCTCGCGCTCAAAAAATTTCTCCGCTAGATTATGATTAGTGACAAAAAGTGTTTCAATCATTGACTGTAAAAATGAATTCATAACCGTAAATTTGTCACAATCATAAAAATAAAGGTCGTCCTATAAGTTTTTCTCGTAAAATATCTTAAAAGGCAAATTATATTAAAAGGCTCGAGCCTTGACGTTGCTTAAAACCCAATTTTTTTTTATTATAAAAGTAAGGTGAACCGTGGAACTGGGCGAAACAGTGTAGTGCTGCCATCTGTCGAGTTGTATGAGAATTGCATGACTGTTGCCCGTTATAATCAATGAAAAGTGCGAGAAGGATGTACATTGGCAACGGCTGGGATCGAACCAGGAAAATTTATCTTCATATCCATCATGAAAAATAGTGTATATCCGCGAATTGAGTTAGGAAATTTTGCCTATAGATAGATTTCTCAATTTTACTTTTCATCATGCATGATCTAGTATGATAAGCTTGAAAGCACTTGCACATGCGCACTTGAAGGGCTAGGGTTCGAGTAAGAAGAAAGTGTGCACTGTTAACGTAATAAAATAGTTAACGAGCATGCCCAGTTATTTCAAAACTTAAGGAATATGTGTCAGGACTTTTAAGAAAGCAAGGCTGACAAAAGCAAGAGAAACAATGAAGTATGCAACGCAGTAACATGAATGTTGAGCGTAATTTTTTCATTTTTTTTTATATTTTTGATACAAATTTTTGTTAGAACATAACGAGACTGGCTTCGGTATTGAAGAGATAGTGAGTTGATTTTGGATGTAATGGGATACCTGCAAGTGACGTAGTGTGGGTATCTCGATCCTCATTGGTTGTTAAAACGTGGAATTTGCTTACGTTAGCAACTGTTCTACCCATTCTATTTCGAATAAGACAAGCCCGTCAAGTTTCAATTCTCTTAAGTGACACATTCTAAATTCTTCCACAAACACTCTTTTGCAGAGTTTTAAATTCTTTCGCAATATATATTAACACAAGGACAGGCACGATGCCACGTGGAACAAAAACAAGCGAATCAAGCATCGAAGTTGCCAGGTACACAAAACAAAAATATTTCTCGGTTGCTGGTAAAATGCATAAACAAATAATAAATCTAAGTTAAATAAAAGAAGTAGACAAGAAAGAATTATATTTCAATTAATTCTATGTGCGATACGGCTTTTTATTTAATTAACTTACCGTTAATTAACATTCTAACTGACGTAGCGAAACTTAGCTCAACTTTGATACGCTTCGAAAGATTCGCTGACGTCATAGGTCACATGTGTGGGCATGGGAGGTCTTCTTTTTCTGGAAGTTCAAGTAACCAATTAAATAATATATTTTTTTTAATTTTCTCTTGTTTTCACTTACACCAAATCAAAATTTTAAATTAATCATTTTCGATTTTATTTGTATAGACCCAGACCTATCGACGATTCACTTACAATATGTAAAACAGCGAAATCTTTCTTCTAACCGTATAAGTTAACGATTCACTCTATTACCATTGCTGAAATTTGTTTTTATCACAAACACTGTTTTTAATACGTATGAATTAACGGACAACTCTTCGGATAAGACGGAAACTTCTTAAAGTGTGCATAAAATTTGTTGGCTAAGTTACAGATGTCCCAAATAAGAACAAAAATCTGAAAAATCAATTAAACTGAAACGGAAGACTTTTGCTTATGGAAATGCTTGTATTTCCTGATATTTCGTCGCTTTGAAACTAAACTGTGGTAACTAAAAAAAGCAAGTTTCTCAGGAGAGCGATTTCTAACATTTCAGGAACTTCCACTGCAGGTTGACTCGAAGCTATGGCGACTATTGCAAGCAAAATAGTTTACATTGAAAATCCCTGTTTCTTTAAATTTTTCAATGAACCAGGCCTGATTCTTGCAGCATTTCTAATTTAGTGGTAATTTCGAAATAAGTTTAGGTACTTTGAGTTGCAACACTTTTCTCTAAAACTTTTATTAAAAGTGGAGAGTTATTTCAAAATACAACGATGTTCTTCAAAATATCCTCCCGAATATTACATATTTCATTTCAAATTTTGACATACAACAGTGTAGGAAAAAAATCGCTCCCTTGAAAAACTTGCTTTTTTGAATTACCACGGTTTAGTTTCAAAGTGACGGTATCTTCTCGAAGGTTTTGTTGCAACTGGCACACTGCTACACTATTCCTTTAAACCAAGATGGCGAATTGCGCCAAAGCGATAACGATTTATCTGCTCTCTAAATTAATTTTATGGAACTTTGAAGATAACACGTTGTTTTTCTAAAAGGGTGATTTCTTTTACACAAAATGACCCAAATATCTCATTTTTCGATTTTTGAGTTACTACGGTTTAGTTTCAAAGCGACGATATATGCTATTTGTGCTAAGTATCAAAATGATTGTCCTATTCTACACAAAAAATTTCTGATCCTCCCGCCAGGTGGCCGACTGGTCAGCGTGCCTGACTGTGAATCCAATGGTTGTGGGTTTGAATCCCGCTCAGGGTATGGATGTTTCTCTCTGTGTGTTGTTCTCTATTTTGTGAATGTGGCCCACCCTATAAACGGGTATCTGTGGTAGAATTGTGTAATCTGTGGTAGGTCAAAAAATTCTCAAAGGTTAAAAAAAAGGAATGATTTAAAGATTACGAAATCATAGGTATGGGTTATTTCAAACACTTTCCTTGTGAGCAAAAATAAGCAAATAGAAAACTCCAACGATTTAGTAAAAATGGTTTTCCTTACCTCATAACGGCTTTTTTTTCTCTTTTTCGTAGCCAAACAGATTAATTACGAACTTTATTTTTATTTTAAAAATACTGAAGAAAATTTACTTTCTGGCGTACGCATTGTTCATTGTCATTCCTTTTTGCTATTATCTACTAATGACAAACCACCAATTGCTTCTTTTTATCGCAAAATTCAGTAAATTTGTTTATTATTTCGAACGCAGATTTGTAAATGTACCTACGTGCGCAATGATTACTATGAAAAAAAAATTGAATTTATTGCTTTTAAAAGATTCAGTAATGTACATTTTTTTCTGTTTTAAAAAAAGAAAAAAGTTAAAAGCGCGTAGAATTAGGTTTTGTTATTTTTTATTGGTAAAAAAAGAAGTTTCAAAGCAAAAAAAATTATCAAATATTTTTTTTTCATTTTAAAGTAGTGCTCAATTATTTATGCATCAATACTTAAAATAAAAAAAAATTTATTTTGTTTTAGAATGAATCGAGTTTAATTAATTTCACTTATGAGAAACAAGAAATTGAAAACAAAAATATTGCGAAAAGCGCTAATTTTTTTCAGTTCATTAAAATTTATTTTTCATTAAATCTTTAAAAAAGTGCCAAACAAAACTTTTAAATTAAGTTCTTTTTGAGAAATATTAATAAAAATTTAAAAGAAAAAAATGATAGAAGATATTTCTTGAATATCACAGTTTAATACAAAAATATTTTAGTACATGTATAATTTATTTTTAATAAAAAACGAGTATAAATAAACTATTTAAAATTTTAAAAATATCATGCATACAAATAAAAAAAAAAATTATTCCTAAAACTGCTGCTACATAGAAAGCGAAAGCTTAAAAAAATTCAACAGCTTCTTCATGCTTAAGTGATTGTCAAAAAATGATAGCTTTAAAATTTTCCACAAGTAGCAATCATCCCCCAATACTCGATGATGTAACAAACAAACTCACCAGAGGAGTTCATATATTTATACAGACTCGCCTTGAAAGAAGAAGAAGAAAAAAATTAAGTGTCAAAATACGAAACAAAAGAAGGCAGTGAAAGTTTGCCAAAATACTTACGACGAAAGAAAATAAACCGATTAAAGTGTAAATTAGAATGGAAAAAAAAGTAAGATAAATAACGCGAGTAGATTAGAAGTTAACAAAGAAAAATTATAAACGGCAAAAAAAAAAAAAAAGCGCGTTTCTTCCTATTTTTAAAGTTAAAAGGGATAAAAGAAAGGAGCAGTTTAAAGCGTGAATATTTACTTAAGATAGCAAAGTCGCGTTGGTGTAAAATTTAAAAGACTGACTTTTCTTTTTGTTTGGAGAAATGAGGTTAATTTGAGAAATTCAATTTTTTTTTAAGTATATGAAAGGAAGCTGTTGAGAAAACCAATATGTTGAGCATCGTTTAAAAAAGATTTGAATTTGCTATGGTGTGGAGTATGTTTTTATTTTTACTATCGGATAATAACTCATAATTTTTTATTTGCAATAAATTCGTAAATAATACAAATTCGTAAATAATACGTAATAAAATAAAACGAATCATTGTAGCAGTTTTTCAAATTGTAAAAAAATATTTCCTTGTAGTTCATAAAACTAGTTGTATAACTTATTATTTCAGGATATATTAGTCATCTTAGACAGAGAAGTTAGGATAGATCTGAAATTAAATTCTAATTATTTTTTATTAGAATTATTTTCTTCTTACTTGTTACTGAATAAAACTTCCTTTTACTCCGTGCTGATGTTGCTTTCAAATTGTAATTTACTTAAATTAGTTTCATATTGCATATCGTTGAAATTAGTTTCCATTTGCACAATGTTGCGATTGATTTCAAATATTCAACTTCCAACAGAACTTTTCTGAAATTGTATTCCATTTGTATTTTTCTTAAAAATTAGTTTAAATTGAAATATGCTAAAAATGACTTTTTATCGCACTTTTCTGAAATTTGATTCCTATTGCAATTCATTGAATTTTTATTTTATTAAACGTTGCTGATATTTTGCAATTAAAATACATGTTAACCTACACAGTTTGAATAGCAATATATTTTATTTCCAATGGTATTTTACTGAATCTAATTATTAAAAAATTGGCAGTAAATTTAAAAACTCATTTAATTTTATATGAGTCTTTATAATCACATTATTAAAAAAAGGTTTTATAGTATTATTTGTAATAAATAGAGCTAACAAATATTTTTAAAAAGTGGAGAAAAAATAATTGTAAAAATTCACCTCAGGGTTTTTCTTATTTATTTTTGCTGAAGTTAATTGATTAAGAGAATTAAATTAATAAGAAACTAATAAAATATAAAAATTGAAATTTAATTAAAAAAGGGGGAAATTTTAAAAAAGCATTTAAATTTCCGTGAGTTTTTATAATTACATTTTTAAAGAAGGTTTTAAAATAATATCATTAGTAACATAAGTAGAACTAGAACTATTATTTTATAAAAAAAACAGAGGAAAAAACTGTTAAAGAAGTTTTTATTTCTTTTGTATAGTAGATAACGTTTAAGCTTTACTCATAACTCAATTTTACTTCTAAAAAAATCGATCCTAGATTAACTTTCTTTGTATTTGATGTATCTTTTTCGTTTCTTTACTTTTACTAGAACGTCAGATTTTTGTTAATCCTTTTCCTCATTTCTTTAAAAAGACTTTAATAACTATTCGCTGAGAAATTGAAATTAGAACTTACTTAACCCAAAATAAAGTAAGATTTTTTTTTTACGGAGAGTTATGCTTTTATTCATTTTTTTAAAAAAAGAATGCTCTTAAAATTATTCGCTCTTGATTTGAAATTAGAGCTTACAGAGCACTACAGTAGGTTTTCGAAATAAACTTTAATATATATATATATATATATTAGGAAATCACAATGATAATTAAAACAGTGTATGAATAAAACACTTTGGCTTTTTAAAAGCTTTACAACGATGAACTTGCATAAATACATGTTTAATTATAAAACCTGTAAATGACTCAAATATCGAGAAAAAAAACAATTTTGTTAAAAAAATATTTTTTTAGCTTCGCAATCTATCTGCAAATTAAAAAAATTCATTAGGATTTGCAAATAACACTCCAGGTTTCATGTTTAAAGTAAAATTACTTCACTATTTTCAGTTATTAGTTTATACGTCATTTTCTGAGGGTGAAATTTTGGAGCAAAACCTTTGACAACTTTTCGATAAGCTAGTGCACTCAAATCAATACCGAAGTTCGGCACACCTGCTTATCATTTTCCGATTGCTACAAATTTACTTCATCGACATATTGTCGTTAAAAAAAAAAGCTTATCCTCTATCCAAATTTCGGACACCCTTTCACAAGTTAGAATGTTCAAATTTGAAGTGGGCCTTTGTCGTGGACAATAATACAAGGTTTAATCGCTTCCTGTCATGCTACAATAAAATATTCTATTTGCTATTTTATCGTACGATTGAATTTATCAACATCGAAACATGCACCCCTATTCCTGTTAGTTAGAGTGGTCTATTTTTAACTAGATGTTTATAAAAGTTACGAATTTTTCTTAAAAGGGGTAACAAAAATTGTCATTTTCTTATTGCCAATCATCATTTTGAGAAATTACCAACGTAAATACTTTGACAGACACAAATTTAATAAATATATAAACAATAATAAATTACATAAATTACAGAAAAAAAAACTATGTTTCTCAAAAAAAAAAAAATAGAAAATGAATTTTTTTTGTTAGGTCTAAATCGAAAAACGTATTACTTTCGTAACGTAACGCTCTAATTTCGTGCTATGTGTTATAAGCTCTATTCGAAACGTAAACGCTCTAATTTTATGCTATAAGCTTCTATCACCATGGAAAACTAACGCCATCACGTACTTTAAAAGTTATACTTAAGTATTTCGTTAGCTATTTGATAAAAATATCTTTTTCTTATTTTTAGTTCACTTGGAATACGTAATTTTAAACATTTTTAATTAATTTTATTATATTGTACCTTTCAAATCCTTTTAACAACACAAAACACAACTTTTTTCCTTGTATTTTTGAAAAAAATACCTCCAAAAATTTATTAATACCTTAATTTACGTGTACCCGTGTAGAATTTTTCAAAAAAAGAATATCGAATACATCATATTTAACAATTATCAGTGTGGTACTAGAGTTCCCTTTATAACCCAGTGATATTGTAACTGAGAATTTTTCGCCAGTAAGTGAAGCAGTTATAATTTGGCAACAATTCTACAAACGCAACGATCTTAGAGTCAGAGTTAGCTATAATGATAATTCAAGCTGTTCCTTCACATTGGACTTTCTATTTGAAGATAAAGTATCCCGGATTCCTTTTTGGAATGCTTATTCTCCGTCGTAAAAGTGAAAAATTGATTGTAATTTGTTCACCAAGATGGCTTCCATTAGAACCTTGCAATTAAAATTCTTCCCCGCCGCTCGTTTGTAAGCAAGGGAAAAATGCGAAATATTTTCCCTTAAACCGCATTGTTTGTTTAGCAATTAAGCAATAGGTTGAAATTGAGAGTTTTATAAATAAAATAGCTTTTTTTTAAAGCTAACATTTAAATTCATTTGCCATGAAGTCTAGGATATTTTTTTGAAAGATATATTTTGGTACTCAACTTAAAATTATTGAGAGTGTGTTGCATGCGGAATTACATTATTTTCGAAATTCATGTAATATAATGAGATCTCTGACAACTAGGAGATAGTCGGGTAGCCCCGCCCACTGTCAATTTCATATGTATAGAATATTTTTTCAAATCAATGGGCCATCGGACATTAATTGTTATATTAAAAAATGATTATTTTCAAAGTTTCAAGTATTTATGCAGCTGTTAACATGGTAAACAATAGTTTTGAAAATATGTTGAATACAATAGTCATGAAATTAAGAAAAATTGGCTGAATGTTTCGATTAAATTTCATTTTAATACTAAAAATATAATTTTTTTCATACATACAGCATTAAAGTATGTAGTCTTAAGTTTAATTTGCACAAAGAAAAAAGTCTATATGTGAAAAATTTTTCGAGTAATTACAAATTTACAAAAAAAATGGATTTTGGGTAGCCCCGCTCACATGAATGTCGGGTATCAACGCCCAATTTTATTTCGTCGATAAATGTACGGTTGCAAAGATTATTATTTTATTGCTTCAAATTTGAATGTTATATGCATTTTTAACAACAAATATTGTTGTTATTAAATGATTGTTATTAAATGATAGAATTCACTAAAAGTATATAAATATGTAATAAATAAAATAATTTTGTGATAAAAATGATAAATGAGGTTTATCTATTGTCAATACATTGGTCATTTTCATTTACACCTGAAAAAACAGTCAAAAAACATAATTTTTGTAACTGGGCGGGGCTACCCGACACATTTTGAAAAGAGCTGAAAAACATGTTTTTTTAAATTTCTATTTTTTTAAGTTAAACTATTCTTTTTTTGGTTTATTCTTTTTGCATTATTTAATTAGATGATAAAACAATAGAAACATACAAAAATATTGATTATTACTCAATATTATACAGAAATATAAGCAATACTCCTTACGTGAGCGGGGCTACTCGAATCTCCCCTATATATTATTAAAACGTTCTTTTTGATTAGCTTTTGGGTCTATGACGGTGTAATCTTGCTATCAAAATGTCGGCCTTTTCAAGACTAGCTAGAGCACTCAAATCTTTACTATAGCTTTGTGCGTGATAACAATACAACGTTCGATCGCTTCCTTACTACTACATGCAAAATCCTTTGTCTTTTTTTATCGCTAAATAGAGTGTATGGTCAGTAAGAATTCTAATCTTTCCTGTCTAACTAGAATGCTCAGCCCTCATCCGGAGTTTTATGACTGATGACATAAGTTTCAATCACTTCCAAACTTTTTTAAGCAGAATGTACCGTCAATCCAAATTCGGACAAGCTAGAGTATTCAAATCTCCAGTGAAGATCTGTGTTAGATGGTATTAAACGTTTCAATCGTTTCTCGACTTCTTAAGAGAATATTATCTTCAAAAGAATTTATCGCCTGTTCAAATATTAGCTACATTAAGACAAGCTCGAGCTCTTAAATCTCCACTAAAGACTCCTGTCGGCTGACATACCGCTACAAGCGAAATTTATTATAAAAATTACCAATCTAAATTTCAACCACTTTCAAAGAAATAGAATTTTTTAAAGCATTTAATTTTGTGTTGGATAACCATATACGTTTTAATTGTTTTCAGACTGTCACAAACGAAATTTCACAGCTAAATAGAATTCGACATCTAATTAAATTTCGAATATTAATAGTGTTGAAAACTGAACTGTGAGCTCTGTGCTGTGTGACTATAATTTGTCTACAGTAAAAACTCCCCCCTCCGCAAAGTCTGAGACCGTCTGCTACTATGGAAACAAGAATAGTGCATTTCAGGGAGGGTAGTTTCGCTTCCCTCTAGGGCGAACACAATAGACCGAAGAAATACATTCCCTTTCTCTCGCAGATCAGAGCCAAAATCTGCCCTAAACAGTGACCCCACACCCCTACTTGAACTAGTTATACTTCGTTACCATAGTCACTGCCATGGGCCCAGACGAATGGCTAGGGGAGTTCTCACTATAGACAAACTATATAAACGTTTCAATTCTTTACTGACTGTAACAAGCGGAAATTTTTCACGTAGAAGAATATATGACCAGTTGAAGTTTCACACAATTTTAAAAGGAAAACAATAATTTTTAAACTACGTTTTTGAAATAGAGTAAAAATGAGATGAATTTTAAATTCTTGTCAAACTTACAATAAATAACTTAGTGTTCATCATTTTCGTAAACAATTTTGATTATCTTTTATAACTTCCCCACATCTTTTAAAATTGATGGGCCTCGTTTCTACTTTGGGTCTGACGAAAATAAAATATTATTCTCCCTTTTAATGTACTTGAAAAGCATAGCTCTTTAAATTTTTATTTTATTTCATCATTTCTTGTAGAAAAGTAATATATATTCATATTACTTTTCTACTCCTATTTAAATGTTCCAAAATCTTAAAAAAAAGACAAAAAAATCTTTATTGCTATCGATTGCATTTTAATTGGATATTTTCATGCACTGGCATGTATGAAGCGTTTAGTTAGACTGATTAATTAACATCACACTTAATTTTAAATTTACACCAGTAGGCAATAATATCGAAAACTTTTAAATTGGAAAAAAGATGGAAAATTTTGACCTTGAAGCCCAGCTCTAATTATTGCGCATGTATCGCAAACGTTATGAAGTAATTTCCAGAATGAAGGAATTTCGACAACAATAATATCATACAATAACACAATAATACCATACAATATCATACAATAACAAACAATAACAATAATACATTTAAGTTAACCGAAAATAATATCGTGTAATTTTTTTAAATAACTTTTCATAATCATCGAATAATATTTGAGCTATAAGCTATATTTTAGAGGTATTTAATCTTTTGTGCCTGAAGTTCACAAAAATAAATATGAAAATAACACGTGTTACAGAAGTGCTATAACATTCATAAGCAAGAACAACTAAGGATAAGCAAGAATAATCAAGAAAACATTCATAAGCAAGACTAACTAGTAGTTTTAGCATGACGTTATAATATTCTAACAGGGTAGTATTTTGTTAAGGAATAAAATCAAATTAGAATGCAATTTACTTATTTTATAAATTTTTGTTGCTGTAATTGTACTTCCATTTGGAGTCTACGAATTGTTATACTTCAAGCTCAAATTCTGCTCTTTTTTTAAAGCTCTTTTTTAAAGCTCTTTTTTCTCTTTTTTTATTAAAAAGATTAAAGAATTTTTACGTCAATTTTTAAAATTATTAAAACAACTTGAGTTAATTTTGTGGAATAAATTAAAATTTTCATTATTTTTTGAAATGACTGAGTAATGTTTAAACTGTAAGTTATAAGTTTTTTTTTTTTTTGCATTATCTTAACTGTGTATTTTTAAAAGACAAAAACACAACGTAGGAAAAAATTGGTTAAATAGTTCACAAAAAATAAAATATAAAATACAAGACTTTATTTATATTTTAATTTTTTTGGAATTATTTAACCTAATTCGTTCTTAATATTATGTTTTTCTTTTTAAAATTTGTAGTTTATACTGGTAAGAAAATATTTGTCCCATTTAAATACTTCCGTTAATATTTTTGAAGTTAAATTGAAAGTAATAGTTACAAGTAAAATTACAAGTAAATAGTATAAGTAAATAGTTACAAGTAAGTAGTATAAAGTAATAGTACTAATAAAATTGATTTTTTATATATATTTAAAGTAATGGCGATTTCATGGTTTATGGTTAATTATTTCTTGGATGCATTATGACAGTGCTTCCCAAAGTGTGGTACGCGTACCCCCAGGGGTACGGGAACAGTTTAGCGGGGGTACGCGTTCTAATGCGAAATATTTTGAAGCAAACGAAAATTTCAAAAAAATGTATTTAAAAACATGAAAATTTACGATTACGTATTTTTCTATTAGCTATTTTTTGCAGAGATAACAGTTAATAATTAGTGGTGTCAACAGCCAGTTGTGATTTTAAGTTTTTGAGCAATTTTTCTATAGTAAAAAATGCATTCCTTATTAGGGGTACAGAGCGTTACGAAAAATTTAGAAAGGGTACACAAAAGTCATAAGTTTGGGAAACACTGCATTATGAAATGGAATACCTGCAAGTGACGTAATGTGGGTATCTCGATCCTGATTGAATGTTGAAACATGGAATTTGTTTACGTTAGCAGCTGTTCTTACCATTCTAATTCGAGAAAGCCAAGACCGTCAAGTATCGATTCTCTTAAGTGACACTTTCTAAATTCTTTCACAAATAAATGAAAGAATCGCTTTCTCAATGATTTAAATTCTTTCACTAAATATTTACACAGAGACTTAACACAAAGACAGGCATGAAGCCATGCGGAACATAAACAAACTAATTATGCATCACAGTTGCCTTGTCCACAACACAAAAATATATTACAGTTACAATAAAATACATAAACAAATAATAAGTCTAAGTTAAATATAAGAAGTAGACAAGTAAGAATTATATTTCACCTAATTCGATGTGCGATACGATTCCGCATTTCATTAACTTATTGTTAATTGACATTCTAACTTAAGTAGAGAAACTTTATTTTTAATGCGCCATTTTGCTGATGAAAATTAACTGGCTCTGATGTCATTGGTTACATCCGAGGATATGGGAGATCTTCTTGAAGAGCGAATACCCAATTGAGCAAGTTCGAACAAGTAAATCAAAAAGTTTAGTTTGCGAAAAAAATCCTGTAACGAATAAAAATACTATTTATAATGAAGCTTGCTGGTAAATAAATACATATTTTCTTTAAAATATTTGAGAAAACGGAGATTCGAAGAGGAAAAAATATTATTTTCGTAAGTTATTTCTACACAAAGCATAAACTTATAACTTTAGGAATAAAACGTAAAGGAATTTTTGATAAAGTCATACAAATTTCATTTTTCACAGAAAAAATTCCAGCTGTCACTAATTATATGCTTTAAAAAAATTTAGTCAAAATAGAGAAAAAAGCTTTGAAGGTTGCATTTCAAGTTTTTTCACGCTATCTAGTCTTTAAATTGCGATTTTATTCCTTTGAGAACTTCAAAAATTTATTCTTTGAGCCAAGAAAAAAAATGGCTAAATGTCGTCTGAAGAAGAAAAAAAATGAAATAAAAAATTATCTTGCTTAAGAAATAAAATGATATATTATTGCATTCGTTACCATTTCAGCTCTTTTGTCAAAACAAACTGAAATTTTTCTCTTCAGCTTTTTCTGCAGTTGAGATTGATAGGCGCGATTTTTCGTTCCATTTCCCCCAACTTGGCATCGCAGTCTGAAGTTAAAAAAGAACTTTCTGTCGTCATTTTATAAAATAAGATCAATTGAGTGCTCATTGTGCAAATTTGTTGAAGAGTTTATTTTTCTTGACATCGTCTGCGAACATAGTAAAATTTTAATTCTTCTTTGTTTTATGCTGATTCAGAATTTAAGTTTCAATTTTTTCCTTAACAATGCGGAAAGGGAATAAACTTTTTAGTAAGTTAAATTGATTATGAAGTTAAAGACACAGCTTCGACTTATTATCCACAGTTGAATGAATATTGTTTTAGATCAGCACTTCTTAGCATTTTCTTGCAAACTATGCGGCTTTCTATTGATTATGTCTGCGGCATTTTTTAAATACAGTTAAAAAGCTAAGAAATTATCCAAATTGAAAATCTTTTAGCAGTACAAATATGTTTTGTCAATGTTTATGATAATAAATCATACCGTTTTAAACTGGACAGACAGTTTACTAAAAATTTATAACAGAAGAACAGAGAAACTTAAAGCAATAATTTTTTTGGCCGTTGCTTGTGACAAGAGATAACCTTATTTTTTTCCTGTCATAATTTTGCTTCTGTGTAAACATTTTCCGATAGGTGGTGCTGCAAACATTTTTTACTGTATTTTTTTCTTTGCCTTGATTGTATAAAAATTTCTTTGTCCAAAAATATACTTTATCTGATTTCGAAAATGTAATGTGATTTCAATTCATATAAAGATTTTGTAAAATTGTGATGTAACTTTAAATTGTTCTTCTTTGGTTTACAGATTTACTTCTTTCAGTGCCATCTATAGAAAAAATTTTAAACTAAACGCAAGAACTTCGGGAAAGACGAGCATGCTCTGTCATACATATTTGCTGCAAGAATTTTTTTTTAAATCTTCAACTGTTTCTCTTGTGATAAATTTTTAAATCAGACAGTTAATTTAAGGAATCTGTATTGATTATTAGATTAAGAATTAAATAAAATATTAATAGGTAAAGAATCAAAAGGAAATAAATTATAAAGATTGGAATATTCCCATCTTAAATCGTAAATAAATTATACGGTATATGCTTGAATATACCAATAATATAGCACTTAAATAATAATTGAAGGAATTTGCTTTTAAAAATAACGGTTCGAATTCTAGAATGTTCCTAAAGCGCCTAACTAAAAAATTCAAAATTTAAGCACTTAACAAAAAAAACTTCCAATTTATTTTTTCTTTGATCTTTGTTTTTAATGCCGTGAACATCATTTTTTGAATAACATCAATATCATCAATAACATAATATAAAAATAAACAGCTAACTCAGTTATTGTGATCTGATTATTATTAAAGTTTTATTATGAAAAAAAAAACAGTCATGAGTGTAGTAATTTGAAAAAGCTTAAATGTAAACTAATTTATGAACTAAATATGATGTACGGACACAAGCCACTCAGTAATGTTTAATTTGTTTCCCCCCTCAGTTCTTTTAAGTTATCACATTTGAAAAGCTTTGGGAGTAAATATGGTTAAGTGCATTTTAAAAACTCTTAAATTTTGAAAGTGCATAAAATTTAGTAGACCAAAAATAATTTTAAAAAAAGATGTAGACGAACGATCTGCTGCGTTTGCTAAGGAAACCTTTTATTTTCGCCCCTCCCAAAAATTGCTGCAAAATATGTCAACAGATGGCACTTCTGATTTTTGAATTATAAGCCGCTTAACAAACCATTTAAGTTGAAATATTTCCACACGTGTTTATTATTTTCATCCACCGATTGCATTACTTTTTTTTCTTCCTGGAAATGATGTAGTCATTCTGAAAACATCATTTTACAGTTTTTTTTTCCAAGTTAGAAACGCCATGTTATCTCAAACCCTGAAACTAATTCTGAAATTTGGGGTGAATTAATTACAATCGTGTTTCTTTATTAGATTTCTCAAATCGTCGATCAGTTTTGAAGCAACTGTAGTAGTTCTTTTAAATGTATAAGCCAATTTTTTTCTGTTCATCTTAAAGCTGATATAGTTCGAATTCACAAAAAGTTCCTTCTCTTGATATTTGATTTCTTGATTCTCTTTGATATTTTTTATTTTATTTTTATACATCCTAAAGCTAACAATATTCAAATTCACAAAAAATTTCTTCTTCAAACATCTTCGATAATTTCATTTCTATACATCCTAAAGATGATATTGTGAAAATTCACCAAAACGTTCTCCTTTAAACCTCATCGATAAATTTCACACATCCTAAAGCTGATATTAATCTAGCTTCTGTGGGACTTAACAATTATTTAAGATTCTATTCCAATTTCTTCCTCTCAAGAATGGGCACAATAGTGCAAATCTTTCTACCCAAGTCAAATTTTTTGATGGTTTTCCATTGATGAACCAACATAATCTTGATGGTAACCCTCAATAATTCCATCATGAACTATTACATTTTTGATGATAACCAACGTAAGTAACCATCACCCCAATGTAAGAATTCGGACTGATTTATGTTGGTCCAACATAAGAATAGCAACTTGTTTTGATGGTTTGTTCGTGTTTACCCATCAGAAATTTCTATCATAGTTCCTTAGAAATCTAATGTTCGAACAATCATGAACAACCATCATCCCAATGTAAGAATTCGAACTGATTTATGATGGGCCAAGATAAAAAAAACCTAATTGTTTTGATGGTATATGCCTGAAAACCAACAAAAATTCCTATTAAACCAACATGGAAATGCATAGTTAGAACTATCATGGACCATTACGGATCATCATGGATTGTTGGTCCATAAGAATCAAACTTCTCATTATGGTTAACCATCATAGTATGAAAGTAGTATTTTCTATCATGGAATGATCAAAGTTAGTTGGTATATCAAAAACCATGAACGCGTAATGGAAAATGTTGGATGATGGTGACCATGATGAATCGTACTTAAATCAACATAAATCATCAAAATGATTTGATGGGACCATCAAAAATTTTGACTTGGGTATCCTGTCTCTAGAGACAATGATAGATGGAAAATGATTTGCTCTGAAGAGCTAGTCGCAGCATGGGTATCTTATGTCCAAGATCATCAGAAGATCAAAATTTCACATTAAATTTTTATTGCAATAATTATTTTTTTACCCTTTGTCGTTAATCCCAAGTGTTTGTTCTCATAGGCATAACAGAAGCTGCACCGCCTTCTCAGCCCAGAGTCACACCACCCATCTGTAGCAGCACAACCACGGCAATGACTCGGGTGGGCAACCACACAAACAGTAGTGACCCACAGTCCGTGAACAGTCGAGTGTTTGTGGGCAACCTCAACACTTACGTGGTGGGCAAGGAAGAGGTTGAGCGTATCTTCAGTCGATATGGTCGCCTCATAGGTATCTCTATGCACAAGGGATACGCGTTTGTTCAGTACACGGATACTTGGGATGCTCGGAATGCAGTGGTCGGAGAAGACGGTAGAACAGTTGCAGGACAAATACTCGGTGAGTCACTCTCTGAATGTATTTGGTTTCAGAATTTGATTAAAATAATTTTAACTTCGAGGTAAACTAGGGGCTATTTTTTGTTGATCCATTTTGTCAATTGGAAAATAATGTAAATTTTTTAGGTAAGAATCTAAACTAGGATGATTTTTGGATTGAGCATGATAACTTAAAACTAATATTTGTGAAATCATTGTGACCATTTTTCTTATTATTTTAATCGTGATTAAAAATTTCACTAATAATTATTTTTCCCTTTTTTCTGCAAGAACATAAATCACACTCAAATGTTTAAAAAAAAATGATATTTTTTTTTCTTTTTTGAATTTAAACTCATTTTCTCCAAAAAAATTTACTATCTAATTAACGAGTAGGTTAACACCTACTACATCCTACGCTATGAAAAAAAAAGCGAAACTTTTAATTTATTTGACATTTTATTTTCATAAAATATTCTGAAATCAAAAATAGTTTTGGGTTCGCTATCTTATGTGTACATTGCAAAAAATGAAAATTTTGACAGAAAAAAACCATCAACTCTATAATTGCTTAGATTATTTATTTATTTTGTTGTTACTGAATCGCGCATTAAATTAATGCTTGGTTAATTTTTCAGCGCATTAACAATTCGATGAACCATAATAAAAACAATCATTAAAAAATTACTGATAGAACTATTGATATTAAAAAAGGGGGCAGTGGCCCTTTAAAACGAACTTTTTTATTTCTGATATTGGTCAATTTTCTATGTGTCAACTATATTTTTTAAATTTCATTGAAAAACTTATTAAAATATCTGCGGAGATATTATATTAAAACATTTTTTCCTGACGTGTAATTAAAAATGCTACTTGCACTACAATTTCAAAAAAATTATTTCATTCATTTTTTTATTGTGGTGTATTTAGATATAATTTTGGATTATGTATTTTTTTAACTATGGAATACGTCTTAAGGCAAACGTTACATGAAATGCTTTTAAAAATATATAATACAATATGATACAACATACAGAACACTATATAAAATAGTACAAAATATACTGACATGTACAAAAACTCTGAACAAGCATATTAAAACGTTTTTTCAATACACAAAACAACTAAAAATATTTTCAGTTTGTTCAATTACAATAATTTTTTATTTTAAATATGAAACTGTTTTGACTTTTTTTACAAACAACTTTCAAAAAAATATAATGTGCTCCTTTTTTCATTATTAAAAATATTGTTTTTCATAAGTACCTAAATAAGTACCTTTAGTACCTTTTTCATAAGTACCTATTCTTGAACAATTGCATGGAAGTTGCATTAAGGGAGGAAGGCTGATTCGGAAACAGAATTTTATAAATTCGCTATTCTCTTTCCCCCTGGTGGAAAAACGGGGTATTACAATTTAATAAACGATATAAATTGCTTTCAAAACCATACTACAATATTAAAAAAAAAATATTTAAATGAAAGTCATTATTTAAAAATAATAACCCACAAAAACTCTCACTTCTGTAATTACCTCGCAAAACGCAATGGTTAATGAAAGTGTGTGCTTTCAAATAACCTCCTTGTTAAGTTTTATGTTAATGCCTTTTAACAAATACCCGTGTTAAGTTGTTGCTGTTGTTATTACTCATGAAAGAAGGAACCCTATTTGAGAAGAGGGCATTAGACAGAGGGAGGAAATTGAAATTTCTGAGCATTAACGCATGGAAACGATGATTACAGATATTATGCAAAGCAGTTTAGAAAATAGGAAGTTAATATTTAAAAACCTATTTCGTACTTATAGTCATTAGGGGAAGTTTATTGTATTTGAATAGAAAAGAATGCACATTAAGAACAATTTCTGCAGCATTTTCTTTATTACAATAGATTATGTGTTTAGAGGTGTTAAAGGTAGTCACTTGAAACATTAAAGACTAAATTAATTCGTTAGTAGCGATCCTTTCAGTTTAAAATCGACAGTAATTGAAAATAAAATAAAACGAAATTGCGATAGGTTGGAATATCTTTGTTGGTGTAAGTAGCTATTAGTTTTTACGGTTATGAGAAGGAAAAAACACACGAATGATTGAAAGTTTATTTGAGTTCAAAGTTGTATCAATCTTTAGTTTGTATTAATTGGAAAAATAAATAGATAAGAGACTAATCTGAAATGAGTCCATAGATTAACCTCTTGTGAGTGTCGGCCGAATTTAGTTCGGGCAACTACTACGTGCAGTATTTGTGATGCCCGAAATGACTTCGGGCAGGACAAAAATTAACGTTTCTAAATTTGTGAAGCCCGAGCTGATTTCGTTTCTACTTTAGGATACTTAATTTAATATTTTCCTAATAGATGGCATTAGTGGTCCTAGTTTTTCACCAATTACAGCTTCAGTCGAGGGAGGGAAAAAGAGGGTGGGAAATGTGGGTCGAGGGAGAGAAAAGATTTGTAAAATTTATGTATTGAAAATCATATTGTTGTGTTTTGATATCATATTATACTAGTTATATTATATTTAGCTACAAAATTTTGTTTAATTTGCTCTAATTGAATAAGATGTGTGTGCAATCCATTACTTTTTTATGTTTATGCAAAAATTATAAATACAGTAGTTATTGCATTTAAAATTTTATTTTTGTAATAAAAATTCAATTTCTAACCTTCATAATAATATAAAGAACAAAGCTAAACAGTCAACAAAAAAATATTTCTTCCATTTTTGGCCCATTTTTCTGAAATATATGTCACAGGTAAGGAGTTAATATCGAATCTATTGAACCTGATTCCACGTAAAAAGTCTCTTTTTCCTAGAGTTAATACTATCTCTTACTAATACGAAAGCAGCTATTATATTAAACAATCCAAATTAATACGGTTACTAGTTAATTTAATTCCATGATTTTTGTCATTTATCAAAACAGTATTATAAAATAAATGCAACAGATCTGCAGTGGTCGTTAACCTTAACCCTTTGATGAAGAATTTTTATTAAACATATTTTTCATTATTTTGTTTTAATTTAGAACTAAATAAGTGGTAAATAATATATTTAGCAGTTTAGTAATTTATGGATATGAAATACAGCATGAAACACTATCGTGTATATTTCTGAGTTGAAGGCAAAATCTTCCAAATGAGGCTCAATTCCAAGCAATAATTTTTCAAATTTGCACTTGATTTAAGTTTTTTAGATCTGATAGAAACAGTTACTTATTATTGAAATTTCTTTAATTTGCAAAATCAATTATTGATAAACTTTGAATATGAATAAAAAATAAATTTCAAAACATTTTTTTTGGATTATATATTTCCGTACATATAATTTCGATAATCTAACAGATTCTTTTTTACTAACTAGTAGATTTTTTTTATAATTAAAAATTACGAAACTCTATTTTGCATGTAATTAGCGCGACAAAATATGAGCATAAAAGAGACCCGAGTTTCATATGCGCCAAAGAATTTTACTTTTTGAGGTAGTATTGAGTTTATGTAAATGGTTGTCACACTGATCAGAAATAATTTTGATTAAGCGAAGATGATAGACTGGATAGTGAAGAAAAAATAATTCTTTTTAAGAACGGAAAATATTACACTTGACCACATTTTTTAAAAATATTGTTTTAAAGTACTATTCAACATTATAAAATCAGTGTTTTTTTTTCTTTTCTTTTCATTTTTTGAAACCTAAAAACAAATACATACGACTGGAACAATAAAAAAAAATCTTTGATGACTGAGAGTGGACCAAAAAGGGTTGATATATAGTTAAAACAATCTTTGGTGACTGAAAATAGACCAAAAAGGGCTGATATATAGTTAAAAACAATCTTTGGTGACTGATAATATACCAAAAAGGGCTGATATATAGTTAAAAACAATCTTTGGTGACTGAGAATAGACCAAAAAGGGTTGATATATAATTAAAAGCAATCTTTGGTGACTGAGAGTAGACCAAAAAAAGTTGATACATTTATAAAGAAACCCTTGTCAAATGACCGCTGTTATATATATTGAGAATCCTTGTATTTATTAGTGTACATAAAATGTCATATAAAGAATAAAACACTAACCAGGGGACATTTCTTTAAAATTTTGAATAGAAAAAAATAGAAAGAAAAAAGACGAATTGGGAATAAGAAGCTTTAAGATTTTGCCAATTACCGCCATTAAATTTCTCTCTGTTTTCATCGAAAACCAAACAGATTTTGCTGTTTTCAGTCTTGCTTTCTCTAGTAGTAATAGCTGAGATTTTAATAGCGTATTTTTCACTCAAACAATAATTTGCTTGAAAATGGTTATTATTTTTTAACTTACTTTTTACTTGGTTTCATATATATATGTATATATATAGTAAAGCCTAGTAATAACTTTAAGGAACGTTTCATCAAAGATTTTCAAAGATTAATTCAAGACTTTAGAATCTATAATTATTATCTTATAGCCTTGAAATATTATATTTTAATGAATAAGTAATAACAAAATATTCTGCAGATCCTTAATATGTTTTGGATTGAATTACCATTCACCCAGTATCAGCTACATGAAAAACTAGCCACAATTTTCATATTTCTTTTGTAAAGCCATGTTATAACTTTAAGGAATCCTTATTCAAAGAATTTCAAACATTAATTCAAGACTTAAGAATCGTTAATTTATATTCCCTTGAAAANAGTCATTACGGAATACCCATATTTTTGCAAACATTTTTATACCCCTATATTTTATAAAAATACGTTTTTATAAGTGAATTTAAAATATTAGAGTATCAGTTTCTCTAAAAAAGAGATATAAACAAGATTCTCTTAAAATTTATTAAATGTGAAAGAAAAAAAAAGAATTCTTTGCAAATATCTGAAGTAAAATCGTAAAAGCTCTTGTATAACTTCATTTTACATTCCTTCCGTTTTCTTCGCAGTCTCGATTTTCCTAGAACGACGCCTCTTACTTCTCCAGATTATTTACTACTGGTCATTTCGAAGGGAAGTGTCTCGTTTAGTAAGATCCCACTAAGAACGGAAGATGTCGTTATTTTGAGTAGGTGGCCCATAACCCTCCCAACATTTGAGAGTTAGAGGTAACATTCCTTTTGGAACAATAGAATGCGAACCCCATTCGTTTCGTCGATTGTTTGGTGATAGGAATCAGGTCTTTAATATGTCTACTCGCCCTAACTTATGTCTTCTCGCTGCTCGTTTGGGCTTTGTTCAAATTAGACTCGAGTGTGGAATAGGAAATAATTATGGTGATTTCCATTATCGATTGGATAAATTATGCAAAATGGTTCGTAATGGACATCCTTAAAGCCCGAATTCTGTCAATAACGAGAGAGAATTAACTGCAAATTAATTTTTAAACGAGAAATAAAACGTCTCTATATATTGAAAAACCATTACTGAGATTGATAAGAACAAATAAGAGATTAAAATATTTAAAAACCTGTTTAGAAGTTTTGAAGCTAATTGCACAATGATATCATTCAAATTTGTTTCCATGATATTAATTGCCGTAAATTAATATTTAAATGAAGAAATGCACTTTATTTGCTTTACTTATTGAAGATAGGTACTTAATTTACATCGCACTAGATCTACATATCAGGCAATTTGCAACGGTCTAGGAAACATCCCTGGGGATGATCCGAAGACATGCCATCGCAATTTTGATCATCTGCAGAGAGAATGGCTCCCCTGCCTTGATAGCACGGTGACCTGCTCGAGAACACGAGCACTTTGCGTATAACAGTTTAACAGCGCACCCTCGGTCCATACGCAGGCTGATCAAAGTGATTACCCACCCGTTTACCGTTAAACTGCGGGACTAAATGAAGAAAGAAAACGCTTCTTTACTCAGAAAAACGATTATTAACGTCGATAAGAGCAGAGAAGAGATACAAATCACCAAAAGCCAGTTTAAGTGTCTGAAGACTATTGGACGTTTTGGAGCATGTTAAACCATAATAAAATTTTTTGTAACCTTAGCATGGTGTGATGGTGAACCATATCGAAATGGAAATTGATGAAATAAAAAATTACATCGTGGCCTTATATTTCCATCCATGAGCCTCTAATTTGCGAAAACAGCAAATTTCTATTACTTCATTTAAACAATTCGCGTCATAGTGTTAAAACTCTCGGAGTTTTAATTTGTCACCTGAAGTGAGGTTTCCGAAGATTTACATGTCAACTTTTTGTTGCCCAAAGCGCTTTTAATCTTTTTTTTTACTCATAAACACTAAAATATTGTCACCTTACGCTTTCAACCACTGATTCTTGCTAAATTTAAAGACAAAGTCAAATAAATTAAAGTTGTATGGCTAAATGAAACTAAAATTTATTATATCATTCCTAGAAGAATCTTACGACATTTAAACTTCGTTTTTCAGTTGTACTGTGTGACAACCACCACTCTGAACAACTTTTGATCCAATGAAAAGACGCAATTTTAATGGCTCAAGGGGGTGACCTCAAATAAGCGAATTAATTAGTGCAGACGATATTTTAAATTACGAAATCAGACACGAAAACATACTTTCTCTGAACAAATTGAACGGTTTCAGTTCTCTGACCCTCAGAATACAGAGGGTAGCCGCAATCTAAGAATTATTGTTCAAATACTTTGGTCAGGAGAGCAATACAAAGTTTAGACCCCTTAATGTTAATTTTACTTTTTGCGTATTTCACTATATCTCAAGAACTTTTTAAGCGAATTGAAAAATGTTTGCACACAATTATAAAATCCGTTTATTCAAATATATAAAATCCGTTTGCCATGCACAGAATAACTTTTCATAAATATTTATTGTTTTTTTAAATAATGGTCGAAAAAATATTGAATTATAAGGTATGCAACTGGCTAAATACTTCCTGAGAAATCGAATTCTAAATATACGACTTTTTCAAAATTCGATTTCTGAGAGTTATTCGACCGATTTTGCTCAAATTTTGTATTTTGCCATGTAAAATTGCATACTGTAAAATGATATTTAAAAAAATGTTTACCTTACAATTTAAATTTTTTTCGACTATTATTAAATAAAATAATGAAAAAAAATAATAAATATTCACTAAAAGTTATTTTTTGCTTGGAATTATTTTTGGACAAACGATTTTTATAAGTTACAGAGATATGGCAAAATACGCAATAAGTAAAATTAACATCAAGCGGTCTTAACTTTTCACAGATTATGGCTACCCCCTATATTTTGAGGGTCTGAAATTAGAATCCATGGAAAAAAAGGTATATTTATTCAGAGAAAGTACGTTTTTCCGTCTGATTTCGTAACTTAAAATATCGTCTGCTCTGATTAAAAAGCATATTCGAACCATCAAGAATGAATCCTAGAACGTATTCAAGAACAAACATTGCTTCTTTAGACTAGAATTTTCATGTCCCTAACATTTCTTTTCTTTATTCCCGATCTGCTTTGGGCATTGAATTATCTTGTCACGTGTTGAAGAGCTGACCAATGAAAAAATTGTAATTCCTTTGCCAGTTCTAGAATTGAGTCAAAGAAGAAACTTCCCTTCAGCGACAAGTAACTTTCTGGAAAGCAGTATCAAATTGACGCCACAAGCCAAAATTTAAGGGAGAAAGAAGAAGAAGAACCTACAGAATTCGAGTGTGTCAAGGGAAAAAAATTCTTAGGCCCTAGGGATTTGTAACGAAACTTTATACTAGGCCGCCTTCAGTTAACGATGTGATAGTTTGGTTCTCCAATTCGAACAGACGTGCGCGCCATGCTAATGCACCCTTTTAAAATTCCTATCCCATCTAGTTATATTAAGGAGAAAACGATTCGAACAATCTGACTTTCCGCAAATAAATTAGAATTGCTTATCCCTTTTTTTTTATTAGCACACGATATACAGGCCGAATGGTACAATACTCTGGACAATTACTTGACTTCAAATACAGAAAGATGTGGTGGTGAATATGGGAAACATTTTTCAAAAGTCAACGAAGCATTTTGTTTGATAATTTTCAAGGTGCAAATTAGTTGGGGGGAATTAAGTTCAATTAAGTCCAATCAGAAATGGGTCGCAAGATTACGAAATTCAATTTCAAGATTCCAAGATTTATTTCCAATATAGCTGCATTTTACACTGAATTTAAAACGTAAATGTTACTGTGAATGGCCGAAACGGGTGGCTGTTGACTTGCACCGGTGACTGTTGACAATCACATAGTCACTTTGGTAAATGTCCGAAATATACATTAGGTCTAGTTAAGTGCCACCTGCCCGGTATACATTTGCCAGGTATGCCCTACATCAATGTTTTTTTTAAGGTTCAGTACCACTGCCAGTTATATAATTGCCCTACATCAATGTTTTTTTATGGTTAAGTGCCACTGCCCAATATGCATTTAGCCGGTACTCCGAACACTGAGGTTTCTCTTAATCTATCCTCAGCAGATATTGAAATAACGAATAAATATAATAATATAATAATAGAAATATACACAAATATAATATTAAATAATAAATATAATTATATATATATANGACCGAAATTGGTGATTGTAGACTTCCACCGGTGAATGTTGACAATCACAAAATCGCTTTGGTCAATGTCCGAGTGTACTAAGTATACAATGTATACTAAGTATACAATGTATACTAAGTCCAGTTAAGTGTCATTGTTTTCTCTGGAGTTTTAAGGTTCAGTGCCACTGCCCGGTATGCCCTACATCAATGCTTTTTTCAGGTCAAGTGCTCCTTCCCAGTATGCATTTAACCGGTACCCCGGTGTTTCTCGGTGATCCGGTGTTTCTCCTGATCTATAATCTGCAGGTATTAAAATATTGAATAAATATAATAATGTCAAATAATAAATTAATATCAAATCGGATACAGCAAATATTTCGGACGTTTACCAAAGCGATTATGTGTTGTTGTGTTGTTATTGCCTATCCTCTCTGTCTGACGGAGTCAGACAAGATCCACGAGTTCGTTGACTGCTAGGAAGTCGAAGGCTAGGAGAGGATTGCTATAGAGATCCTCCTTAGGAAGTCTCATGCAATCCAAGAGGTGCTCAGGCGAAGCCTGATGAATTTGGCACTTGGTGCAGGTGACGAAGGTTTTCCTGCCCTCGTTGAAAGTGAGGCACTTGATGTGACTGATAGCAAGCCTTGATAGAACAATCCGGGTACGTCTGTCAGACGGGAGGTCAAGAGACAAACCCGGTTTTGATCCCTTGTACCAATTATGGGTTGGGGGTGTTTTCCACTCCTCCGAGATTTTAAGCGATTGTTGACATTCACCGGTGAAAGTCGACATTCTCTTAATTTCGGTCAATTAACATAAATACACTTCACATGAATAAACTTATCACTCCAAAGAACGAGTTTTCTAATGTAAACATTAAAAACCGTTTTTTAAAAAAAATAATTATTAAAAACATAAAAAAACAACTGTCAAGGAACATAAAGTTTTTAAATTTCTAAATCAAATTAAATTCGACCAAGTTTTTAACGCTTAACTAAACAATTTAAGTAAAACATGTTTTCTAATTGCACGGTTAAAAATATGAAAAATAATAAATATAATATTTAATTGCACAGTTGACATCAAAATTAAAACTTCAATAGCGCAACAGCCTGTTGTAATTATGGAATAATTAAAATACTGCACCCCCTTTTTTTAACTTATTTAAAACGTGTCAGAAAAGAAATTCTTAAATGATTAAAATACTTAAGATTTTTAATAGAATCAAATTACTTATAGAAATAAATTACCTTTTTTAATTTTTTCCATGATATTTGACTAATATTTTAATTCTTTTATTAAAGATTAAAAATGAAGTCATTGTAAAACGGTTTTTTATTCTAAAAATCCCATTAAAGATTTAAGGATATGTTCATAAAATAATTAGTCTTTATCTTTTGTTAATTTTTTTCGACTTTTTTCTTCCTGACTTGATCTAGTTTTCATTAAAGTATTAAATTTTTATGCACCTATTGAAATTGGGAAAAGAAATGAAGAGACTTCCTCTTATAAGCATTCTTTCTGGGGGGGGGGGGGGGNGGGGGGGGGGGGGGGTTGGAGATAAATATTAAACATTTAATAAAACGAAACCATCGGAAAGAAAATTTCTTTTCTTTTTTTTTTACTTATTCACCAGGGAAACATAATTTCATACTTTATCAAGATAATATCGTTAACTTTCGGAAATTGAACGCTTAAGTCTGTAGGAATTTTTGCATTAAATTTAAATACTCAGCTAAGTTTTAGAAAAATACTATGAAATACTTTGAGACTTTTTTCTTCAAAATAGTCTCAAAGTATTTCGTAGATTCATAATCTAAGCCAATATTTTTTAATGAGTTTTTTTTTTAAATTTTTTTTTTATTTTAACCTGAAACTATAAGTTTTTTTAATTTTAAAGGCAATATTTTTTATTCATAAACGAAGTTTTTTAACTATGCATTTTAAATATTTATTCGGTAAGGCAATATTTTACAATTTAAATTTCGAATGAAATTAGATGCATGACAATATTTATTTTGAAAACAAAAAAAAAAAAAGTAAAAAANAAAAAAAAAAAAAAAAAAAAAAAAAAAAAAAAAAAAAACACGTGACTGATATTCGGTCGAACAAATTAAATGCCATTTATATGTTAAGAGAAGAATTCAAAACAATTAAAAATAATACAGTACACTCTCGATTATCCGTACGCGGATTATCCGGTTTGCGGATTATCCGTGCTCATTCCGGAGTCACACAAAAATTATAAAGAGAAATATATAAGAGTTACTTTCAAGTTTTATAACACTACCAAATTTTTCGAAGCACTATTCGTTATTGAATTGCAGTATATGGAATATCAGCAGATATTCCATATACTGCAAAGGTAAAATCATCGTAATCAGCAAAGGTAAAATCGTCTACGTTATCATGATCGTGGAGAAAGATCATACCGCTTGATGAATAACCTTCTTCAAATATTCAAGAAAAATATGATATCAGTATTTTTGAAGAAGCAAAAGAAATCTATGGTTTCGAAATTTTTGACGAAGAAAATTTAAAAGTTTGCTTTCAAAGAGATGCATGCGAGCCTGGGTTCCAGTATTTGACAGATGAAGGCATCGTTTTGTTGTTAAATCAAATAGTGATGATAGTAACTGATGCAGAAGATGTAGTAAATTAATGAAATACAATTTCTCATTCTGCTGCTCTGTGGAAACTTTATTAGATTATATGGGAGGATTTGATTACGGTGACATTACTGAGGTTCGTAAAATATGTGTATCGATATATGGCGAAGGCGCATTACACATTTTTTAAAAGAAAAATTACTTGTTTTATGTTAAACAGCATGCAAATGTCAGTAATTTTTATATTTTTTGTACTGATATTGATTTTTTCCTTAATAAAAGGGAGTTTTCGGATAATCCGTGGTTTTCGATTGTCCGTGCGACCTGTCCCGGTGATTAACCCGGATAATCGGGAGTGCACTGTACTTCCAATGGAAAAACGTGCTAAGCAGCAGAGAATCCGAAAGGAATAGAAACAAAATAAACAATGAAATATGAAAAAAATTTATAAATATGACAACCGAAGCTGAGAGAGCAATTTTAGACTTTTGTCGTGTTATCTCGATAGAAAAGGTTTTGCTTTTATGACTTCCGGAACTGGTACCCCCTGAAGACGCCAGCTTCGGTTGTCATATTTATCTGTTTTTCATATTTCATTGTTTCTTTTGTTTCTAGATTAATAAAATCCATTATCTTCACAAAGGTTGAATTAGTTTTAACTCTTACAAAACATACTTTATAAACAAAGGGTCTTAATTGCTTCTACTTATGATCATCAATGACTTTAAAACTATCTTTCTTTATTGAAAACAGTAGTTTTTTATTTTATCTAGTTTACTTGCACTTAATTATTTAGTATAGTTTCTATTCAATTTTCTACAAATATTATAAATACAATCTAGCATATGTGCAATTTTTTTATAGGATGAAAAATACTTATGTCAATTGTAGTCTTTCAGCATTTTTGCTTGAATTTACAATAGCAGATTTACTCTTTTCTGAGTTGATTAAATTTTCATTTGGATATAGAAATAGTTTTGACTAATTTGTGCAATTTCATGATCCAATTGGACTTTCTCCTCAGCTGCATTAAATAATTGCTAGACTGAACAACCTTGGAAGCAAGGATAAAAGAGGGATTAAAGATGTTTTTTTTTTTTAAATCTCTTATGACAAACTCAAAATAAATAAATGTGACTTTTTTTACTTTTTCTGTTCATCACATAAAGAACACATATTCCAAATTTTAATTTTCTAATTTNCGAAAGGAATAGAAACAAAATAAACAATGAAATATGAAAAAAATTTATAAATATGACAACCGAAGCTGAGAGAGCAATTTTAGACTTTTGTCGTGTTATCTCGATAGAAAAAGTTTTGCTTTTATAGCTTCCGGAACTGGTACCCCCTGAAGACGCCAGCTTCGGTTGTCATATTTATCTGTTATTTTTTTCTTCATATTTCATTGTTTATTTTGTTTAAGTGACATTTACATATTCTGTTTCAATACAATGTTTTGTGGACAGAATGTTAAAAGGTAATGATTTATTATCTTTTAAATTTTAACTACATTCCAGTATCTACTTGTCTCTTTTTCCTATTTTCGAAACACTATTTCAGTTCGTATTATGAAAGACAAGATTTACAATATCATTAACCCCCTGAAGACGCCAGCTTCGGTTGTCATATTTATCTGTTATTTTTTTCTTCATATTTCATTGTTTATTTTGTTTCAGTGACATTTACATATTCTGTTTCAATACAATGTTTTGTGGACAGAATGTTAAAAGGTAATGATTTATTATCTTTCAAATTTTAACTACATTCCAGTATCTACTTGTCTCTTTTTCCTATTTTCGAAACACTATTTCAGTTCGTATTATGAAAGACAAGATTTACAATATCATTAAACTTTTGTAACTCAACAACTCTGATTTAAGAAATATTTACGTGGATGTTGGAATACATCAGATTAAGCGTGTAAAAAATAATGAAAAAATTAAGACCTTAAAATTAAAAATTTATTGATAAAAAGCATTTGTTGAACATCTCCAATATCGTGAAAAATAGCACAAAAATTCCAATATATTTAAAACTTCATGTGAAAAATTTTGAAATTGTTGTTTTTATGGTAACAAGACTTAGTTCCCTCGAGTTTGTAGTATTTTTTTTACCTGAATTTAGTTCGATTTTATAGGTAAATTCACCTCATTATAGGATTGAATTTTCATGTATGTTGCAGATATGTAACGCGGTGATACAAAGGGTTAGACGAGAGTAAAATATGGCTGTTTAAAAATCAAGTATTAACAGTTTTAATATTATTTTATCACAGTTTAGCACTTTAAGACTCTAAATATAATCAGAAAATGTTTCAAAATTAATAAGCTAATTTCCGGTGTCAATTTTGAGTAAGAGATAAATAATAAGCTATATGTCGATAATAAAAAACGCTAAGCAAAATATAAAGAGCTATTTCAGAAATGAGAAACGCAAAGTAAATTACAAAAATCAGTGTCAATAATAAGCGACGAAAATTAAGAGATAACTTAAAAATTAATTATTAAAAGTATTGAATAAAAACCATGTTTATAATGAATGGCTCAACATTTATATAACATTTATAATAAATATAATATAACACTTAAACCTATAACATAACATTTTAGATCAAAAAATGTGACATTTAATAAATATAACAATAATATAGCATAAAAAACATAACATTTAAAATATAACATATAATATAACATTTATATGTTATAATATAAAATTTTAGACACTAAATATAATATTTATATTAAATTTATATAACATTTTAGATTAATCAGATGACCTCTCAAACAATTGATATTTAATAAGAAATAAATTGTAAAATAATAATTTAAATGTTTTCACTAATAAATATACTGAATATAAAATATTTATTGCTTCATTGCATTTGTAGCAGCTTAATATTTGTTTATTGCAACGCATATATTACAGTCAACGAAATTATTTTCACCATTTAAATTTAAGAGATGAAATTTATTACGCATTTACATTTTAAAAGACCTCTAACATTTATCAAGTTATAGTGTGGTTGGATTCCACTATTTATTATTAATAGAGTTTAGAGTAGTCATTATGTTATTCATATAAATACCGCCTCTGGGCAACAGCCATTTAATCAAACAGTTAAATAAATAATACTAGCAGCAAAGTTAACCTTTAAAGCATTGCCAAAGCAACGACAAATTGTTTAAACACTTCGATTCTTCGTAAAAGGTTTAAACAGGAACGTTAGCAGCAGCTAATTCTCAATTCAATTGATATTTAGGTCATATGACTTATATGCACTAAATATTCGCTACTAATGAAATGTTCTTCTTTTATAAAAAATAAAATCAACACTATAAAAACTTTTTTCATCAAATTTTAAGACTCATAATCGGATTATCAGATTTGGACTACGAATATCAGATTATTTTAAACGATATATTTATTTAAAAAGTTAGCGACGTTGCATCGTTGTTATACAAATAATTAACAAAAACAGTAAAATATACTTAAGTACGTGAAAAATTATTTTTAGAATTAATGGATAAGTTCAAAGTACTTTCATCTATTATTTGTTAAAATAATAGCTCGTTTTCTTGCGAGTTACCTTCTTGGACACGGGTCAAAGCAATTTAACACAACAAATATAGTATATTTATTGCTGCCATTTATAAAATATATTTTCGAGTAATATCGTACTATAAGACTTTTCTATTTTATTTTATAACCGTCGTTGAGCAGTCGACCCAATTTTGAGACTACCTATGTTCAACACTATATCCTTGTAATTTTGAGCCAGTTGAGAAGACATGGGAATTCTTGTATCAATTGTTGGGTGAAATTTACCTTCGTGGAGGACTTTTTTTATTGAGCTAACCTGCATTCGTGGTACATGGAGTGAAAAACCACGAAAACTTCCCTATACCAGTGAAGATATTTTACGCCAGTACTGTGGAAATGATAACGATAGGGGTTGCTTATTTCTCCATAAGCGGAAATCGTATGGAATGGCTGGGATTCGAACCCAGTTCACCCCATTGAGGAGCTAGTGCGCTATTTTGCCTGGAAAAAATCTAGGCAATATTTAGAAACAATAATATTTTCAGTAACTTATTTCGTAGCTTTTTACTCTGTAACTATGGTTCTTATTGGCCCTTTGGTGTTTCATATATCTTAAGTGTCTAAATTAAAAAAAAATTTAAGGTATTTATTAAAAAATACTATAAATTATCTTAATTCCTGTCACTGGATCGAATTTTGAATTTACTGCAAAATTTTTAATGTGGGTTGAATTTAAACATAATTGTTATCAGAGCTTGAAGTTGAACGGTAAATTTTGCAGTGAATAATAACGCAATTTGTATCTATCTAAAAATTAAATAAATTTTTGTTACATTTTTAAATTCAAATTTACAGAAAGCACTTTCAGATAGATGAAGCTTAAAATATTCTTTAACATATTCTTCATAAATTCAAGAATGATTTTAAATCCCCTAAAGCCGTGTCATTTTTTTCAAAGAAATTCTTTTTTTTTTCCTTCAATTTGTTGAAGAAAAAAAGGAAAAAAATACCGAAAACTGTAAATAAACGAATTTCTTGCATAAAATTCTACGGAAGAGAGTACTCGTACCAAATCCACTTAAAGAGATCTTCTTGAACATTAAAAATTCTAAATCTTCTTAACGAAAAGAAGAACTTACTTTAATTTTTCTTTTGTCTCTTTTTCCGGGAATTCTAAAACAAAACAAAAAAAGGCTCCAAATAAGCTTCTTATTCGTTGCGAAAAAAAATATTTTTCGTCTTCTGATGATTTTATATTTGGAATTTTGTTTCGAATAGTTGAAAAAGTTCAAAGACAAATTTATTTTCAAAATTTAATTTTTTTCGCGTGATATAAATGATTTAAAATTGAACATTATTTGAAAAATGATCTTGTTTTAATGCTCAAAAAAGATTAAAAATTAAAATATTTTTGAAGTCCACATAATAAAATTATTCATTTTGAATATTCTGTTCAAGAATCAATAATTTGTGCAAAACTTCTTTTTTTTTTACTTGACCTCAAACTTAACCTAAAATTGTAAATGTAGCTCTTTTTTGTAATTCTAAAGTAAAAGATTAATGACGTAAAAAGTTTGTCTGGAAAAAATATCCCAAAATTAAAAATATTTTTAAAATTTACCCACGAATATTGAAAATTTGACTCCTTAAACAATCAAAAACATTCCTAAAAAATCTAATTTTAAGTTTTAAAACTACAAAATTTTATAAAATAGTTAAAATAAGTATACCCTCCAAATGGTATAGAGATTTGCTCCTCCCCCCCCCCTAATACCTCTCCGTGGGCACCCCTACTAATACCCATCCTTATGGTCGTAAATTATTTAATATTTTCCCTAATGTAGTTACGTCAATTCCAAAATGGCGGACAATTGTGGACGCTGCCCGAGTAATTGTGAATACCAAATAACTATTATTAAGCGCAGAAGAGAAATAATGAATATCTAATAAACGACATGAAACATGTAGAATTTCATATTAGTAATCCTGTTTTCAGTAGCCCTTACCATTTAGTAATTATTTGACTTTTTTCGCCAAATACCTAAGGGACAATTAGAAATTATACTTTGACATAAATTTTTAATGTATATTAATAAAATTATTTTTATACTACACTGGTTATCATAAATTAAGGAAAAATCACAAAAATAGCGATAACTCTTTCAAAAGTAAGCCAAACCGTGCAAAATTTGCATNGTTTTCGACCCTTAAAATTAATAATTTCATAGGTCACAAAATATATGGGAAAATACATTTTTGATATGGAGCGAGGATTTGCTGTACATTGCTTATACGGGTTATATAAACACTAGGAGGCTCCGCCCCCTGCTCGCTAACGCTCTCCAACCCCCGAGAACTGCTACGCAATCCTATGTGGTTCACGCCGTGAACAATGGCTCGCTGCGCTCGCTCGCCAATGAACACTATGTTCTAGCACAAAGACACTGTATATTATCATCAAAGACATAGTATTTTATCATCAAAGACATAGTATTGTACTTATGTAGAAGAATTCTATCAATGTCCTTATTGGCTTTTAAAAAAGTATAGTAGCTATTTAGATTGTACATGGTGAAAAAATCAAAACATTAGCTAAATGAGAAACATATTAGCAAAATAAATTATCAAATATTGCAGTTACTCACCTAAATTCAACTAAATGAGTATAATAAATTAGTTAATGCTAGAAATTCTGAAAGTTTTAGAAAAAAAATTTATTATTTGAAAATATAAACTTTAAACCCTACCTTTTCCTTGTGAGATAATAACCCTCAAAAAGTCTTTCATTTTCAAGAACACAAAAATTTGTTTTATCGCCAAATGAAATATTTTTGGTGATCAGGCATTATTGAAATCAATTTCTATATTAATTAACATTTGTGATAAAGTACATAACATTTTAGAACAAAATAAGGATGTTTTACATACAATAAATTAAAATGCATGGCTGTTAGCATTACCCGAGAAATACCACGTGGAGGTCGCCATGCTGCATTTCTAATCGGGGAGTTTTGATTTTGGCAGTTCCCCTTGCCTACTGCCAATAGAAGTTTCAATTAAATTTTTTCCAAAAAACATTTTTTTCTGCAAAGCTCTAAGAAATTAACACTAAGCATTTAGAATTTCTTTGAAAACACAATTATAGATTTGGCATCTTGGAGCAATTACTGAAAGGCTGTCAAATGACTTAACTCTTGACAGGCCAACATAAAGTTGTCCATGACTAAAAACTTGTTTAGTCAATACTAAACTGATTTTCTCAAAAGTCTGACCTTGTGACTTATTTATAGTCATGGAGAAGGCCAGCCTAATTAATTCCTAATTGAGTTTAAATTAAATATTATCATGTTTTTAGGGCATGAATCTGAATTGAACAACCTGATAATGCTCACTCTGGTTATTGTTTCCGTTTTTAAAAGCGCTATACGTTGAGCCACCTCATGTGACATTTGCCATGTGACATTTTTAGCAGCAATCATTGGTCGATTTTCTAACGTTGCCATTCGGGGAGTTGTAATGAGGTTTTTTTTGGTGCCGTGTAAGAGAAATATATATATAGATTTAGTAGTGTTGTTATACCAAACATTAATGTCACGCTTACTTATAAATAATTTCAAAATTATTAGTCATTTTAAAATAAGATATTGTCAAAACTACTTAAATAACAACATACCATAACATAAATCTTATAAGTCACATCATGTATAAACAAGTTTTCGTATCAATCAGCATTTTTTATATATTCGAGGGGTATATAAACTAAACTATATGATTTAAATAGTTTTTTTTTTAACTGCGCGTCATGCAAGTAAATGTATAATTTTAGTTCATAATTGAACAAGTGAAAACGTATAAAAAAATTCTACTTTCATTTATGGAAGTGTTTTTTTTTTCTTTCTAGATATACTGGCATGGAACTGAAACCGCATTATTATTTGTGCGTTGTATTAAGGCATCGGACTAGTTTCTAGAACTTTTTTTTTAAATATTAGTATAAATTTGAAAAAAACTAGTTAATTTGCTTTATTTTGAGTAAAAAATTATTATTATTATTATTATATCAAAAAATTATCATTATTATTACTTTCTTCTTATGTGGCCATGGTCAGGTAAAAATAAGGCATTTTTTGTGCATACGCTAAACATTTAAACAAAAAAATTTTCTATCACCTAAAACAAAACATTCTTTGAGGATTCTATTTAGAAAGCTATCAACTATATTTTGAACTATTACCTTAAAAGCAATTGCCTATACTACTGAGTTATAGTTAAAAGAAAGAAAAATTTTAAAAATTTTTATTTCGAAAAAACATGCATAAAAAAAGTCTAATTCTATTTTTTTCTCTTAGTTTGTAGTTCAAAACATGTGTACTATAATCATAAGCTCCAATGAAAAATTGTAGACAATTGATTTAAAAACAACATGTGATATCGTGTTTAAGGCCACATATCGTAAAATGTGAAGACAAAATCTGGTTTGGAAATAAAGGCATTTAAAGTCTTCATTAATCTATCCACTGTTATCGTTGTTACTATAACTTTGTAAATAATTACAGTACAGAAAAAAGTAAAGTATTTTTAGAAAGCTAAGAATACAGAAATTCTGATCTTATAATAAACTCAATTTCAAACATTTTGTCCAAAGTCGCTTTTTTGTACTAGTCCTTATATGTGCTACTCTGATCTGAACAACAAGAGGAACCTAAAGAGAAAAGAAAAATGATGCTTCGAAATATGTTATATTTAGGAAAACAGCCGTACTATCATATTACAGTTTTTTCTTTTGCTTTATGTATTTTTGTAATAACATAGTTTTTTCTGAGCTTCTAGAAAACAAATAGCTTTCTTTTGATTTCCCGGTACTTCGGGAAAACCGAGAAATTATTTCGAGAACTAGAAAATGTGAACCAGATTCTCTATTCTAACCAAAAAGTGCTCTTTTATAAACGTTCCTTAATAATAAAGAAACAATGCTGCAAAACTTTTTTGAATCTAAAGTCTAAAGAAACCGTATCTTGAACACACTTTGAATAAAAATGGAAAAAGTTTACCGACTTTTCCTATCCAACTATAAAAAAGTATACATAAATTCATTAAAAATTAAAAGTTGTTTTGACCATTCAGCATTTTCCAACAATCCTATTTTTCAAACCGTTTCTCTACATAATATGCCATGTTATCACGTTTTAGCATTTTTTTAATATATAATTATCAATATACATTTCATATTTTTAACGAAACTTTTCAAATTTTGTAATATGAGCTGTGATGGCTCAGGGGATAGAACATTCACCTTTTAATGAGGTGAATCGGGTTCGAATCCCAGCGATGGCTGGTCGATACGAATTCTGCATCCGGCTTACACCGACCACAGTGCTGACGTGAAATATCTTCAGTGTAAACGGATCATAACCCCTTACCGTCAGGCTAACCGTGTGAGGTTTCCGTGGTTTTCCTCTCCATGTAACGCAAATGCTAGTTAGTTCTATCAAAAAGTTGTCTTGAGTTAATGACGTGTTAAGGTTAGAATCTTGTCTTGAGTAAATGATAAGACGCATTAGATGATACGTAACTCAATAGTGGCAAAAGTAAATATATATTTCAATGAATAGGTGAATCAATGAGTGAGTAAATCAGGGAAAAGAACATTCAAAGAATTATGTAATTATTGAATTGGTGAATCAATGATTAAACGAATCAGTATGCACGCGAAAAAAATGGTTACAATCTAATAATTAGTTCCAATCTTCTTTGAACAGCAAATTTGTACTGAGATAAACTGGAAAAAGTAAGAAATTTATTGACACGGGCCCGAAACGAAAGGAACAAACAGAAATAACTCAGAGAAAAACATTGAAACAAAACACAATATATTGTGGTTATTAGAAAAAAGTTATGCAAATTCGGCAATTCTTTATTTCCCTAATAATTACCCCAAGTTCGGCGACAAAAAGAACTGCATAGTCCTAAAGTATGTTAATACCAAACACAACGTAGAAAATTTCCAAAGCAATTTAATATTTCTTAAGAAACTTATACAGAAAGTTAAGCTTAGATGCCTCGCAGTTCTGCTGTTTTGTCCTAGTTCAGGAATCCCTCCCTATTACTAAACAGGAAGAAAAACTCATAAAATACTACTATTTCCCTTTATTACTTCCGGATGATAAGTAAGTGACATCAAGAGAAAAGATTTTGCCATTATCATACACGAAATGACGTCATCATTATTACCTTTTATGGCAAGATTATGTATATTTAATTCACTTGGAAATCACACTGGTTACAGTGACATGATAACTACTTACACTTTAACGTTAAAACTTTACCAATAAAAATAATTAAGCGTTGCCATTAAAACGGGGGAAACAATCATGAAATTTAAAATTTTGTTATACAATTTAGAACACTCATTATGAAACCCTCATTTTAAAAAGCTTCGAGTGTCTAATTTTAGAATTGTGTTATTCCATATTCCATATTGTTGCATACATATTTTAAATATACTTTTTCAAAAATGGTGAATAATTACGCATGTATATTCTAGTCATACTTTTAAGATGTAATGTGTATAATATAGAATGCATATCTTATATTATACACATGACATCTAAGAACTATATATGTGTCACCATGATGGAACGAAATCACGAGAATGAAGACTTTCGCCGGTGAATGTCAACAATCACATAGTCGCTTCGGTGAAGGTCCGAAATATTTATTATATCCGCTTTGATAATAATTTATTCGTTGATGTTATTATATTTTCGATATTTTAATAGTTGCTGAGGATAGATTAGGAGAAACATCAGTGCTCGGAGTACCTGTTAAATGTATATAGTTCGTTCACCAGGAGTTGGCACTTGGCTCCGCCTTCATCACGTGGTATCCGACAATGTGCTTTCTTTATCTGCATTTTCTTAACATTAAATATTTCAAAAATTTGATGATGTTTCTCTCTTTTTTAGTGAATAGTTTGTCCTTTTTGAGACATGTTGCTGAGAAAACAACAGTTTTTAAATTTAAAATATATTTAATTAGCTAGGGTAACGAACAGCATAATAGCAGATGATAAAGCGAAGTAAGTGACTGAAAAAGAATTCACTGTTTGCGTTTGGCGAGCGTTAAGGGTTGTCTCAATTTAAAGCGCGGGGACGTTTCTCCTCTTACTCGCGCGCTGAAATGAACTCTTTGCCCGTGGAGGTGGAGCCAAGTGCTAACTCCTGGTGAACGAACTATACCGGCAGTGGCACTGAACCTTAAAAAAACATCAGTGTAGGATATACCGGGCAAATGTATAGCGGGCAGTGGCACTGAACCTTAAAAAACATTGATGTAGTGCACACCGGGCAAATGTATACCGGCAGTGGCACTTAGCTAGACCTAGTAAATATTTTGGACATTTACCAAAGCGACTATGTGTTTGTCAACATTCACCGGTGGAAGTCAACTACCACCAATTTCGGTTATTAACATACATTATATATATACATATATATATACATATGTATATATATATATTTATAACTAAATAAATAACTAAATAATTTCCTTGTAAATGAAAATAAATACCATGAAAGGAAGACAGAATAATGTTGAATCCATTTTTTTTAAATTACAGAAGAATATTAGGCTTTGGTTCTGACCAAAATAAGTAAAATATTAAATATTTTTGTTTATCTTTCGAAATTATGTAAAAAAAAGAACACCAAAATTTTAGAATTTAATAATTATGAAACTATTTCAAAAAGTATGAAAAGTTTTTTATTCTTTTATTTTCAGTCCTAAGTGTACACGGTTGCAAAAAAATTATAATTTTACTGAGATTAGTTTATTTTTGAATTGAAAGTATGAGAAACCATCAATATAAATTACTTAGAAAATTTTACTTCGAAACTTAAACAGAAAGAAATTACTCAGTTTTAGACGACATAGAGTAGGTGACTNTATATATATATATATATACATGCATATTTATATACATACATATTTATATACATGCATATTTATATACATACATATTTATATACATGCATATTTGAATATGTGACAAATGCTTTTTACTGACCACATACATAGTTGATAGAATATATAGAGTATATAAAGGTCAGTGAATAACTGGAATACATAACTTGAGCAGGCATGGAGCTTTGTGTTAACAAATATAACAAATTGATTTACTACACTGACGCAAAACATCCTTTTCATATCTGAAACATCTTAGGGACCGCTATATGACCTATACTTTGCCTTTCTTGCGAAAAATACTTTTTCTCTATATACTATTTATGTTAGGTATACTTTCCAAAAAAAACTTTCCTTCAGTTTCCAAGATATCGCTTTTTTTCATGAAATATTCTATTATTAATGCATATTCCAGGTATACTTATTTTACAGAATCTTTTTATAATGTAAAATATTCTAGATGTCCTTTTTTTTTAAATCTATAGTTTTTCATGCTTTTTTTAGCAAAAAATTTTGTAATTAGCATGCATATTCTAAGCTTGCCTTTTTAAAAAATTCAATGATGCAGAATGTATGTTCTAGATATTCTTTCTTTTAATAAAAGATACATTTTTTAAGATGTTATTTATGACCTTTAAGTTTGCTTTTCTCAAGAAATATTCTATCATTAGCATGCAAATTCTTGGTGTGCTTTTCTAAAGAAATATTCTATAATGTATAGTAAATATTCTAGATGAATCTCGTAATAGGAAAACTCTATAAAGTAGCATGCATCTTCAATGAAAATTATTTCTTTTAAAGAAATTTTTCATAATGTATGCATACTCTAGACAAACTTTTAACAGAAAAATTCTCACTTTATTTAAAAAATATTTTTAAATGGCGAAAATATCTCATAAGTAACCAAAACCTAGTTTTAAAACTGATATAAAGTGGAACCAAAAGGAAGTTATCTATTTTCAGTTAATTTATGAATAAATAAATACTGTTAATAAAAGATTATCTTTAAATTTACGAAATTGAAAAATACTGAAGAACTCTTAAACGACAAATTATAATGTAAGAAAATTTCATAACCCTGATAGCCTATAACTTATCGCTGAATTAGAAATTGTAAAGTTGATACTATGTACAAAAATAAGCTAATTATTTTTACGTATGCAGTTAAAGTTATGTAAAATAAGTGATTACTCATAAATATCAAGCTGAAAGTGCTGTACGATATATATTTAACTGATACAAAATTATGCTTCAATATTAAAACATACGGCTTTTATTACTATATCTGAAAACAATTATTTCAAACTAAAAAATAATGTAAACTTTTATGTTAAAACTTTAAAATTATGGAGATTTTTAAGCTTATTTGTCTAAGTTTGATTATCATGAATTAATTATCGAGGGTTTTAAAAATACAATCGTATTAAATAGCAATGGTAAATAGAAAAAAAACTACTTCCCAAAAATAATTATTTTGATATTTCTTTTAGTCTAAAAGTAACATATAACACCATCTACAAATAGGTTAATAAAGAAATAGGCTTTGTGCAAGAAATATAGGCTTGCATCTGGAAATAGGCTTTGTGCAATATTAGTTTACCCAATCCATATTATATAAAACGCTAATACGTACGTATGTATCAATAAAACCGATGATATTAAATCTAATTATTCGAATATACTTTTTGGTTCGCTACTCTTGGTTACAAATTTCATTTTTGAGAAGATTATTTTCCAATATTCACTTTCGTGAAAGTTTTANTTTCGGAACTTCAATGTTCAAAAAAGTATACAAAAGCTAGACGTTAAGAACGTATCCAAAGCGAGCATCGGATTGCGAAGCAATCCGAAATGAACTGCGAAAGCAGTTCCTGGGGTTGGCGAGTGCCAGCGAGCTGGGGGCGAAGCCTCCTAGTTTTTAATATTTTTCTTTACTTAATTTTCATTAAATTCATAGATTATCTTGAAATATGCATATATATATCTACACAGTCATCAAAGTATGAGAAGGTTTAAATAATATTTAAAAGTCATTATGCAGAGATATTTATTTTTATGAGGGCAAATTATCGCATTCTTAATTTACAAAACTTTATAAACTGCTGAATGTAACTTATCGGAAAAGTAATTTAGATCATTTAATGATCTGGCTTTGATGGTATAAAATATATTTTAAGCGGTTTTAAATTTGGGGAATATCTTATCTCATGTTTATGGATATTAATAAAGATTTTAGGGTAATAGTTTAAACTTTGGCACTAAAAAAAAAAACATTTTTCTCGCCTAATTTATGTTGGTAGAACATTGTTTTAAAAGTTATTTACAAGTTAGAGTCCATGATGTCATTTTATGATGTAGTAAAACCAAATTTGTATGTGACATTTTTCGAAAAACGATGATATTTTTAAACTGTAATTTTATTATAATACATAATTATACTTCGTGTATTAAGCAGATGTATATACTTTATGAAAGAAGAGTTACGTTAATTAGCTATTCTAATGAATAATAATGTGAATAAGTTGTTAACTTAACCCTAATCGCTGCTTTTTCTTTAATTGATTTTTATCATTAGTGTTTTAATTTATCTACTTCTTTTTTGTCTTTGATCTTCTATATCGAATTTGTGTCAGCTTTTTCCAGTTTGTTTTATTCTTATTTGTTTAATTTGGCGTTTTTTTTTTATATTCACCTGTAGATTCACTTTTAGTTTGAAATAAAAAACGGTGATTCTGCTATTATAAGAAAGAAAGTAGTACGTTCATCGTCTTCTCATAGAAACCTCGGTTTTTTTATAAACACAGAGGAATTAGTTGAAATAGTCTCCGTTTTATGAAAAACCAACTGAATACCCATTTTTCGTTCGGAATTAAAAAATAGCAAATAACCAATAAATCGTTATTAATCAGAACTATGAAATCATGCTCAAAAATGAAAGCGTTGGAAACGGTTTGGTTAATATTCCCGAGGGGATGACTCCTTTGCAAAGGGGTTGACTCCTCCGCTTCGGTAGCTCCACGATCTGGAAGCGTAATCGAGCCATTTACGGTAGAACAGTTTAACGAGGACCAATACCGCACACCCTTGGTCCCTACGCAGACTGAGCCAAGTGGTCACCCACCCGCACACTGACCGCAGTCAGTGATGCTCGACATCGGTGATCTGCTTGGAACCGTGTCTTAGAGGTCAGTCTACTGCGGGACAAATGATTTTTAGGATTGGGGGATTATGATAAAATCGGAGGATACACTGTCTAAATTTCAAAACACTTGCACAAACGGTTTTGGAATTATAAGAGAGAGGAAAGCTCTTCTTGCCATTTTTTATTTATTTATGGAAAACGTACCTCAAACAACTAAGAAACTATTTAGAAGTGTAGAACACAAACATAACGTGGATGACAAACCAAATATTTGATATGAGACATTCAATTTCTTATAACCTCGAGTAAACATTCCATTGATAATTATTTTTCAATCCAATAAAACTTCTACTTTCAACATCTCGAAGAGTGCCAAACTAACAGTACATAAAATAAAGCACTAAAAACTTGTATTCATTTCCTCCTTTTTTTATTCACTTTCTAAAAGACTCTTAAAGAGAGCTGCTTTCAAGAAAGAATATTGGCTACATTCGGCAGCAAACATATTAATTCATTTGGCGAATGCATCTCAGTAGCCAATTGGAGATCGCGGAGTCCCATAATCGACGCTCCAGTGAAAATCCCTTTTTCTTTGTTGAGATCTTCAAGAAGCAAGGGCTGAAATGGCCTATTTCTGGACACTTCTCTTATCACCTCTTTTTTGAGAAACATTTGGAGTGTCTCTGAAGAGGGCGTGTCTCTGGAGCATTCGAATGTTTTCTTGTTCTTTTCTTCTTTTCCTTCAGTGCCAGGAGGCAACACAACGTCAAAACTCTGGAGAACATAAAAGAATATTTTGAGCTTCAACAATTTTAAGCTAATCTCTTTCATTTTTAAATCCGGAGTTTTTTACGTGTAATAAATATTGATTTCTTTAGTTCTTGAAATAGTATTTTATTCCTGGATAAAGTTTAAATACCGACATGATGGAAATTGTATTGCTGCCATCCATTTGGAGAAATAAATTTACTGCTGTATAGCACATCTTGAAGAAAAACCTTTATTTTGTTCTAAAATATCTGATTATTTATTTAATACTCGCAGATTAAATTATTGCAATGTGTAATGTATTTTATTTTTTAACGCTATCTATCTCCTTCGGCTTTGTTAAGCCTAGTTTGAATTTGTCTTAATATACTCTCTGTGTTATGCGTATGTTTGATTAAACAAACTGATTTTATTAAATAGAAACTATGTAACTAAATAAGCAAAATTTAGTGTTGCTTTCTAAATTTACGATTCTTGATTATATTACATTGTAAAAACAAAATTTCAAACTCTTATACGTATTTTATCGCACTGTGATTATAAATTTTAATATTACTGAAAACGAAAGATGGTGTCGGCTATTTTACACCGCATAGTAAAAAAAAATCATTTTCCTAACTTAATGAAGCACCAAGAACCAAGAGTTCTGTAAATTCTTTCACTTCATCACTCCAAGTGTAAAATAGTTACCACAATTTTTTGGTGTTGAGATGCACTAAAATTGTTTACAGTGTGCACTGTAAAAAAAGTAGTTACAACCATTTTTGGTGTTGATATAAACTCAAGAATTTTCAGCTCATTATATTTTTTACTTGCTTTTTCACTTTTATAGTTTGTTTATTTTAAAATTTATTTATTTATTGCGTGTTTGTTTATTCACACCACATATTTTCATGCTCATTAGAATCAAATGAATAGTTTCAGGGCAGGAACATTTTGCTCTAAAAACAAGCAGATTTTTAATAATAAATTCGCACTAATTCTTTCAAATTGTTAGTTTGTCAACAAAATAACAATTATTTGAAGTAATTAATGCGAATATAATATTAAAAATGAGCCTATCCTTAAAAAGAAAATTTTTGCAAAGCAAATGAATTGATTCGAGTGCGCTGCATGTAAAAATATTTTTTTTTTCAATAAACAAACACGCAAAAAATTAATAAATAGGAAAAAAACTATTATAGTGAAGTAGTGAGTAAAAAATATGACTACATGCACTGTACACAGAGATGAAAAATATGGTACCAGAATATGGTAAAATTTACAGTGGTTCTGGCACAATGGAGGCAGCAGAAAAAGCTCGCCAATTTTAACTGAAACTGCTTGATAATAATTTTGGCAAAATTAACAATAAAATATGATTCTATAATGTGTGACAAAATTTAGTCAATGCGTTAAAATTTGGTAATTTAATCATGATACCTTATAGCATGGCATAAAAACCATCTATTGGGTTAAATTTACTTTTCAGTTTCGTGTTTTTTCCCTATATGTGTGGAAATAAGAACTACAATTTTGAAAACCAGAATTTCTGGTAAACTGTCACCATATAAACGTAAAAATTTCCAAATTAATGCCTTAAATATCGTATATTTTTTAATCAAAATTAAGTTTTTTTATTAACCAGAAATGCAATTATCTACAAAACAGTAGTTCTACCAGATTTTTTTTTCCTGTAAAAAAATAGCTTTAATTTTTTTCCTCATCAAAAATGGTTGCTACTACTTTCGCATAGTATAGACCTAAATTTGGGGTTTAAGATGGAGATTTTTAATTAACTTTTACTGCTCTGCCGTTGCAATTTTTGTTTGCGGCTAATTTTTTCTTCTTTTTGTATTTTGAGCCATCTACAGCGGTAAAACGCTCATGAAATTCTATGAGATTAGTTTTAGAATGTTTTCTTGTTTAGAAAAAAAAATAATTAAACAAGCTATCGGTTTTCTTCAAAGTAAAGTTTGTTGATGTTTTATTCTTTTTCGGCTCAAACTAAAAGATAAGCAGCTTAACAGAAAATTTTATTATTCTCAACTTGTATTGGTCTAAATAAAATAAATACAAAAATTCTGAAAAAAATATTTCTGATAACACATTTAGAGAAACGTGTAAAATAAATAATGAGAGAAGGAAAGTTTTAGATTGCTAATGATAAACTAAATAATCAAAGCAAGCATGACTCAATTCCTGCCTTACTAAAAATTGAAAATTCATTTTCTGTCATAGAGAGGGCTGAAATATCACACAATGTAATTTATTGTTTTAAATATTGTGATTAAGATTTTTAAAAAATACATAATTTCAATGAATTCTAAATGCGAAATTAAGTAGAATTTAATTATTCAGTGGATATAATACAAACTAGTGCTAAAAGCTGCAGTTGATCGAATCACAATATCACACAATGTAATTTATTCTTTTAAATACTAGGATTAAGGTAAAAAAACATAATTCAAATGAATTTTAAAGGCGAAATGAAGTTGAAGTTAATTATTCAGTGGTTCTAATATCAACTAGTGTCATAAACTGCAATTGATCGAACCACAATATCACATAATGTAATTTATTGTTTTAAATATTGGAATTAAGGTAAAAAAGAAATACTTCAAATGCGAAATTAAATTGAAGTTAATTGTTCAGTGGATATAATACAAACTAGTGTCATAAGCTGCAATTGATCGAACCAAGTTTAAAATGAGTTTTACACTTTTTATGTCGTATTCAGATTACAGAGCTGGAATAGAGCAGTGGGAAGTTTCGTAGTTTCCTCTACATTTTATCGATATGCATAGTCATCATTTTGACGTGAATCATCCTCAATTGTATTTTTAAATCAGTAATGGAGTCCAAGTTTTCTTCTTCTGAGTTTATGTTGAGTTCAATTATTATAATAGCGAGATTTCGCGCTTTTGCGTTAAATTCTGTATACTCCCGTGAGTAAGAACTAAGAACTACGTAAGCACACTTGAAGTGAGCATACAATAATCAAACTTACACGAAAAAATATAAAATGAAAAATTATCGTTTGAATCACGCGAAAGAAATATCGTTTGAAAAATTATCGTTTGAAAAAATATAAACTTAAGCCTTAATTAATGTCAAACAAAGGAATAATATTCGAAACTTATTTGCTAATTGTTCTCCGAGTAATCTAAAAGAAACTACGAAATGCATTCTTGTAAAATAAACGAAACTACTTAGTGGTTTTAGTGGAAAGTTAAAAGCCACCTCTCTTTTCGAGAATAAGAATTGCGGAAGAACCGCATTGTATTCGAGACGAAAACCGAAAAGTAATCTCCACTGGAATGAAGGCAGTTACCATTCAATTTCTTCTCCATTACTGTTGCGTCTAAAAGTCATTTTCGTGGTTTGGGGAAGGCAGAAGTCAAGGAAGGGGAGGGAAGGAACATAGATCAGAAAGCCCCCTTAATTGAATTGTTTCGACCTAGGGACGTGACAGGCAAGGCATACTTGTATCACCTTCCCTTCACCGCGCGATGCGGCTGTCTCTGTGGTCTCACAAATGGTAAAAACATATCCTATCTTCTTAAACTAATTACGCGTCGACGATAACCGAGATCTTCTATTGTATTTTCTTCTTTTGTTAAAATGAATTTACGCGATAGGACAGTAGGAAGAATATTGTAAATGATTGTCTTGCAATGGCTTACGAATTGTTTGAATTTTTGACACCATAATAAATGTACAGTCCCTGGTCAAATTATTCGACGCACTATAAGATTTTATGTAAAATCTTAATTGTCAGCTGATATTATACAGCTTTATTGCTTTTACGCGACTGAAACCGGTTTGCACTTGCTTACATCCGTGTTTCAGTGGGTTAACATTGTAATGCAATATGTTAAAACTAAATACAAATACGAAGTATATAAAAAATCTCCTGAATAAAAACCCATTACATCTATGTTCTAATATAAAAGCATTACATACAAACGCATGTAAAACATGCAATTATGAAAACCTTACAGAGCGTCTAAAAATTGAGTCTAATTATTATAATATACTAATATAATTCCTGATATAATAAATATTCTATATTTATATAATATTTATATAACCAATCGTCGAATTAATATTATATATCGTGTAATTTAACCAATTGATACTCGAACGTAAACAGGTGCAAACCTGTTTTAGTCACGTAAACACAATAAGCAAAATACGAAATNTTTTTTTATAACGTCTGACCATTTTTCTGTCGGAAAAAAAAACGAATGAAACTTTGCACAAGGTAGCCCCAAAGTGCATTTTTTTTTTCATTTTCCGTTTATTTGTTATTAATTTTCAATTTTTTTTTAACGCTAGCATGATATAATTGTTTATTAATGAATGAATAAAAAATTTTGCACTTACGACAATTGTTTTATCAACGTCTTTGCATTTCACAGCTAAAGTTTCCACGCACACTTTTCGACATCCGACGTCCCCAGAAAGTTGTTGACATTGGATGAACGAAACACACTCTGAGATTGTTTTAAAATTCGAAAAAATGTTTGTAGTAACAGAAGAGACTTCTATCTTCAAATTCCACACATTTTTAAGGTGAAATAAGCATAATACTGAATAGCAGCACTTGAAAAATGCCAAATTCGAATTTGCACAAAGTAGCCCCCGCTGCACAAAGTAATGACGGTATATAAAAAATCTCCTGAATAAAAACCCATTACATCTATGTTCTAATATAAAAGCATTACATACAAACGCGTGCAAAAACATGCAATTATGAAAACCTTACAATGCGTCTAAAAATTTGGTCTAATTATTATAATATACTAATATAATACGTGACATAATAAATATTATATATTTATATAATATATAGTCCAATTTATCCAATCATCGAATTAATATTATATATCGTTTAATTTAACCAATTGATACTCGAACGTAAACAGGTGCAAACCTGTTTTAGTCACGTAAACACAATAAGCAAAATACGAAATATGAGTGAAACCGTTTGAATAGTTCCTGAGAAATCTAATTTTAAAAATACGACTTTTTAAGATATGATTTCTCAGAAACTATTCGACCCATTTTGCTCAAATTTAGTATTTTACATTTAAAAATAAATTCTTCAAAATTATGTAAAAAAAACTCTATACTTTACAGTTCAAAAGTTTTCTTTTTACTATTATTAAATAAAATAACATAAACATAATTAATACTCACTAAAATTTATTTTTGCATGGAATTATGTGTGGCTGAACGAATTTCATAATTGTGTGCATAATATTTTCAATTCGCTTAAAAATTTCCAGAGATGACGAAATGCGTAAAAAGTAATTAAAACCTGCCCAAACTGTTGGGACATTATTTAAAAGATTGAGGCTTCCCCTATATTTTATGAATCAGAAATCCAAATACGTCGAAAATAAGATAAATTTATTCAGAGAAAATACAGGACTCCATAGTACTATGCAAATGTGCAACCTTAATTAGATTTTAAACTAAACAGTGTTTCTGTCCTAGTCGTCAAATTTTCTCAGATATTTCAATATTTTTGTTTAAAGATTCATTCTTTTTGGTTTTTATTTTATTATATTTTTGCATAAAAATATATTATCTAATGAATGCAAGAAGTGATTAAAAAAAATAACACACTTAAAGTTTCATCTCATGAAGTTTTATTTTGAAAATGAAAAATATCAAGTTATGTCAATATTTATGAGCAATGCGTAAAAATTTAAGTTTTATTTGTCTCTTGGATGAGCGTGGTTTCATGAGGTAGTGGTCGTCAAATTTCATGGGTCTATTTTTATTGCTGAAATGAAATGCATTATTGACAAAACCCTATCCAGCAATAGCTTCAGCGCAAAACTCAGAATTCGAAGAATTGTTTGAATTCATAAAAAAATAGTTATGATAAAAGGAAAAGTAAATAAAATAAAATATTAACGAACCATACTTTTTTTAAGGATTAAAAAATTAATGTTTTTTAGATATAAGTTTTTGCAACAACAAAAAATATTTTTGCTTGCAAAAACAGATTTTTTTAAACCTTTTTTTTCGCAAACATAGATTTTTTTTACCCAAAATAGCTGTTAATGTTGCAAGATCCTAATAGAGTAATAAACTTAACTATAATCTTCTTCTGCAATGGCTTGCCAGTTCAGGGTGGGCCATGGCCTTCCTCAACATCAAGTTCTCAGCTGCCCTCTTCTTGAATAGACTATTCCAGTTTGAAACTTTGAGAACTTTTAAATCAGTTTCTAGGCAGTCGAGCCACCGAATTCTTGGTCTTCCCCTTTTTCCGGCTCCAGAAGGTTTTGCGAAGATCTTTTGGGTGGCTCGGTCATCATTCATTCTAATCAGGTGGCCAGCCCATTTTGATCCAGCCTGAATTGATCTAAATTTTATTATGTCTGACTCTTTATTGAATTGATCTAAATTTCATTATGTCTGACTCTTTATTGAATTGATCTAAATTTTATTATATCTGACTCTTTTTTGAATTGATCTAAATTTTATTATGTCTGACTCTTTATTGATTTCCGAATTTGTTCTTTTTCTCCAAGTACCATTACATTTAACACCTCCCAAAATACTTCGCAGTATTATTCTTTCAAAATCCGCTGAAGCTCTCAGATCTCTTTCAGTCATAGCCCACGTTTCAGCAGCGTATGTAACTATGGAACTGATTAAAACTTTGTAGAGCATAATTTTGTTTTCCAGCTGAGGAGACTAAATTTTAAATATTTGTGTAATCCATAAAAAAAAATCTGTTACCAGCTGTTATTCTGTTACGTGCTTCTGTCGTTACGTTAATTATAGCGTCCCAATCAATAGTGTTCGTCATAATTGGTGTTCAAATAGCAGACGTTTTAGCAGCCTATGTAAACTATAGGCGTGATTAAAGCTTTGTAGAGCATAATTTTATTTTAATGCAGATGAGACTAAATTTTAAATATTTGCGTATTCCATAAAAACATCTGTTACCAGTTGTTGAGCAGCATAGCTCAGGGGAAAGAGGGTTCGCCTTCCTATGAAGTGAACGGGGTTTGAATCCGCACCCGGGTCGCACCGACCACAGTGCTGACGTGAAACATCCTCAATGATAGACGGATCATGGGTTAGAGTCCCCTAGCCGTCAGGCTAACCGTAGGAGGTTTTCCAAACGCAAATGCGGGTTAGTTTCATCAAAAAGTCCTCCACGAAGGCAAATTTCCCCCAATACATGACCCAGAAGTTCTCTTGTCTTCTGGATTGGGTTCAAAATTACAAGGCTACGTAGTTGAACATTAGTAGCTGTAAACCCGAAATTTTGTGGACAGTTCAGCGACTGTTATAAAATAAAAAAAGATAGAAATAAAATATATTTAAATGGATAGGTACGATCCAAGCACAAAACAAAGATATTCCTTTAGGCAAAATGCAAAGTGCCAGTATATTTCAGGAGATGTGCGCAAATTAAATAGATATTTAGATTCTTACTCATGTAAATAAATTCAATCATTTGTTACTCGTGAAAGTTTGAACCCATTTTAATTATAAACAGAAAATTACTGTCGCAGATTATGAGTAATCAATGAATAGTTTAATGTTATAAATAGACAGAGAAATTACCAACGACGATCACTGAATAAATGAAATGGCGATAGTTCGAAATGCAGAATTAATATACTATTTTACAATAATCTATTGTGAAATATATTTAAGTATAATAGATTATGATATCAAATCAGTGACTGCGACCGAGCAATGTAGAGTTATAAAACCAATTATAATACTACCAAATTAATTTTGTAATCATAAAATATTTATCGCTTTGAATATCAAATAAATATGATTATGCAGTGAATATTTTTCGAAGTGAATAAGTTATAAAATGAATGTGTTTAGACTTATGAGAAGATTACAAATTATTGGTTCTTTTAAATTAGTTCTTTATGCAAATTATATATTACTTTTATTAGTAGTATACGAAGTGATTGTTTTTTTTCTTAAGTATTTTATTTATTATAGGGGCCATAAAGCCAAATTCGCCAACTTGTAAGAAAACCCCCAGATTCTGGATAACACACGTGACCGGTTGCGTATTTGTTACATGAGTGTATCAAGTACTATATATCGCGATCATTAATAATATAGAAGACGATAATATCGAGATCCTTATCGATAACATAAGACCATATTAATGAGTGTTAATATTGTGAGTGTTAANGGGGGGGGGTTAGGGTAAAAAAAATATTGACCATTGTAAAAATAATATAAATTAGTTGAAATGGAAAAATAACACAATACATTGTTGAATATCAATATTTTATTTTGACTATGTATCGCGATTTTAAAATTCAATCTTCGGTACCAATGGTCGTGTAGCGATAAAAGCAGTCGCCAACAAATGGTCCCTTTATCGGATAAGTATAATTTTTCCTTTTTATTTTCGTTTATTCACTTTTTATTTATTTTGAATTATATAGCAAATTACGAGTGCATGTCATCATAAATACTTGTAATAGAAGATTTACTGCTACCCCGATTTACTATTATATCCAAATGAATACTTGTAGTTCCTATTTTATAGCCATCTTTAAACCAATGCTCTACTCCGTAGCTTTGCACTTTTGATCCCAATCCAGAAGACAAGGGAACTCCTGGATGAACTATTGGAAGAAATTTAACTTCGTGGAGAAGAATTTTTCGACGGAACTAACCCGCAGCTAGAGAAGAAAAACGCGAAAACCTCTCATGCTTAGCCTGATGACAGGGAACTCTGACCCATGATCAGTGAGAAATGGGCCTTCGTGGAGGACTTGTTGATGGAACTAACCCTCATTTGCATTACTTGGAGAGAGAAACCTCGGAAACCTTTCACGATTAGACTGTCTGCAAGGGGACTCTAACTCATGACCTGTCTACCACTTTTAAATTTCCGCTAAAACCACTGAGTAGTTTCCTTATTTTACAAGAATGCATTTCGTAGTTACTTTTAGATTAGCAAGTTAGCAAATAAATTTCGAATATTATTCCTTTATTTGATATTACATTACCGTCGTTGAACAGCTGACTTAATTTAGCGTTTACGGCAACTAATGTTCAACTCCGTAGCCTTGTAATTTTGAACCCAATCCAGAAGACAAGCGAACTCTTGGATCAATAAGTATTGGGAAAATTTGCCTTCGTGGAGAAGGACTTTTTGATAGAACTAACCCGCATTTCGAGAAGAAAAACACAAAAATCTCTCACTATTACCCTGATGGCCATGACCCTGTACCACTAAGGATATTTTTCCTCAGCACTGTTGTCGGTGGGAGCAGATTCGTATTGACCAGCCATTGCTGGAATTCGAACTCGGGCCATCTTTTTAGGAGGAGAGTAATCTTTCCCTTGCTCCACTACGGCTCCTGTAGCTTTAATTTGAAATTCATTACACTCAAAATTAATATGCGTTTTAAAAAAATCAGCTGTTCATCATTAAAAAAACAATCTAGTATAAATGTAAACCACCAATGATAGGAAGCAAGTAAAAAAGGAAGTTTAAAAATGAAATTTCCGAAGAATTTGTACCCTATTATTTTCAATTTTTTCTCCTCTATCGTAATCCTATATCCCCTTCTCCCAAACAGTAAAAAATAACAAAAAGAATTCTAGTCTTTTAAAAGTTGGCATCGTTCCTGAAATGACGATAAAGAACGTGACAAAGTTTTGAAAGGACAGATTTTTATTTTATTTTCATGGGTCCTCCTGTATTCTATACCTTTCCTATGTGTCCTTGTAATTTGGAGAGAAATAAACCGTGGACATTCGCTGAAAACTGATTCGAATTTGAATTCACATAAGAGAAAGTCAACTAGCTCAGTTTACCTCTTTAGTTAAAAGGATTAACTTAAAAGATTTTATGAAGTTGAAAAAAAACCACTGAGCTCAGTTGGAAGAAATAATAACTTAAGTCAAAGAATTAGTTTGGCGTTAGATACACTTTTGAACTTTTTTTAAAGCGAAAGAAAAAATATCTACTATTTTATAAAAATCGTAAGCTACTTTTTGTCGTCTACAAGGCTCATGCCCGAAATGAACTACTAACTGAATTATTCTTAAGCTTACTGCAAAATACCGATAAAGCGTACCCTTATATTTAAACAAAAATTGCCAAAATAAAAGATGTGTTTATCCGTTTGACACAGAAATTTTAATAAACATATTTTTCATAGTTTTTTTCATTACTTTTTATTAATTTTGGTCAAAATAAATTAAAAATATTATACTAAGCATGTTAATAATTTATGAACATGAAACACAGGTGGCTTTTTTTCTACATTGAAGGTAAAATCTTTCTAACACGGCTCACTTTCAAACAATAATTTTTCAAATTTGCAGTCATTTAGAACTAAGAGAAACAGTTATTCATCATTGAAATTTCCTAAATTGAACAAAATCATTTATTGATTAATTTTTGAATAAAAATGAAAAAAAAAATCTTACTGCTTTCTCTTTGGAGTTTGTATTTTAAAACCAATATAATTCCGATAAACTAACAACTTTTTAGTATCTATTAGACTGACTTTTATAATTAAAAAAGTACAAAAGCATTTTTTTTACGGGTGAATTGGAAAATAACATGCACTTGTCGATAATGCTTAATAATTTTGCTAATTGATTCTTCTTTAATAATAATTCTCCGGATTTACTCCATCTGGGCTTATTCGTTCTTATTAACTCTGTAATCAGAACCGCGATAGGTCAGGGGTTAGAGCGTTAGCCGTCCAATGAGGTTAACGGGTTCGAATCCCAGCGATGGCTGGGATACGAATTCCGCATCCGGCTTGAACCAACCACAGTGCTGACGTGAAATATCCTTAGTGGTAGACGGATCATGGATTAGAGTCCCTTTGCCGTCAGAATAACAGTGGGAGGTCTCCATGGTTTTCCTTCCATCAAAAAGTCCTCCAGGAAGGCACCTTTTTCCCAATACTTGATTCAAGAGTTCCCTTGTCTTCTGGAATGGGTTCAAAAGTACAAGGCTATGGGGCTGGACATTGGCAGTCGTAAACCCAAAATTGGGTTGGTAGTTCAACGGCTGTTATAAAATAAAGTTCATTATAACGTGGTAGCACAGGGTATTGAGTGCTAGCCTCCCAGTGAGGTGAACCGATTTCGAATCTCAGCGATGCCTGGTCGTAACTAACTCCACACCCGGCCAGCACCGACCACATTGCTGACGTAAAATATCCTCAGTGTAGACGGATTATGGGTTAGAGTTCTTTCGTCCGTCAGACAAACCGCGGAAAGTTTCCTTGCTCTTCCTCTCCATGTAACGCAAATGCGGGTTAGTTCCATTAAAAAGTCCTCCACGAAGGTTAATTTCTCCTAATAGGTGATCCAGGAATTCCCTTGTCTACTGGATTAGGTTCAAAATTGCAAGGCTACGGAATTGAACATCAGTAGTCGCAAACCCAAATTTGGGTCGGCTGTTTAATGACTGTTATAAAATAAAAATTAAAAACTCGTTAATCAAATTAATTACTAATAATAATAAGTCGACTCAATATCCTGAATACTTAAGACTGGCTGATCTGGAAGTAATTAATAACATTCCTGAGGAGAGGCAGCAAACGTTAGAAGGAATGAGAGATACCCTGGAAGAGGAGCTTCGGTTAAATTTTGCGACGAGATATTTCTTAACTCTTTCATTACCACGGACGAGATAAATCGTCTTTTAGGAATACTCGCTAAGCTCTATTGTTGTTTTAGTGAATATGGTTATCTATTGCAAGTTATAATTATTTTTTAAAGTAAAATAATTAAGTTTTGAAGGAATTAGTGTTTCGTTTCAAATTTAGCACTGCTGGGGAACTCTATTTTATTTTATAACCGTCGTTGAACAGCAAACACAATTTTGTGTTTGTGACTACTAATGTTCATCTCCGTAGCCTTGCAATTTTGAACCCGATCCAGAAGACAAGGGAACTCCTGTATGAAGTATTGGGAGAAATGTGCTTTCGTGGAGGACTTTTTGATGGAACTAACCAGCATTTGAGTTACATGGAGAGGAAAACCATGAAACCTTCCACAGTTACCCTGATGGCAAGGGAACTTTAACCCATGATCCTTCTACCAATGATGATATTTCACGTCAGCACTACAGTCGGTGCAAGCTGGATGCGGAAATTGTATCGACCTGCCATCGCTTGATTTCAAACCCGGTTCGCTTCATTGGAAATCGAACAAATCAAAGAAATCTTTTTATTTACCTTATTCGTATTATAAATTATGGAAAAAGAAAGTCACAAATGGTTGCTTTGTTGCTGCATTTAATTGAATATATAGCTTTTATTATTCTACTAAAAACCATATTTTCTTAAAATACCAAAAATATTTACCTAATTCATAAATCTGAATAAGATATTATTCCTTTTGTATTATTCTTAGAAAAAGTTCGATAGATTAATTTATTGTCCTTTAATCCTGTAATAGTTTAAAATAAATCTAATTAAGTTTCGTATTTGTTATTACATAATTTAACATAAATTAAAGGAGAAATAAAATGAGAGAAAAAAACGTGAAAAACTGGAACGCTTCAATTGTTTTATTATTTTGCTTAAACGTGCTTTTTATTCATCGACACATTTAGTTTTATAATAAAGAAAAATAATAAGAAATATTTCTCACATAATTTGCGCAATAATTTAGTATTTCTTTTTTCCTTACTGAATAAAACAGCAAATCTTAAAACTAATTTAAGAAATATTTTTTGTGTAACTGAAACATTAAATGTCGTATTCAAATCTGTGTGTTATTTGAAAATATAATGAACAAAATGGAAAATAAAAATTTAAATAACGGTAAAAACTAATTTATCGTCACCATGGTAACAGTATCAATAATTTACGTTTAGCCCGCAGAAATAACTCTGAAAACCATCTCCAAATCTGAATAAAGAATTTTTATTTGATGTCTTTCAAAAAGCCTAATTTAATTTGAAAGGAGACAAAATCGAATTGTTCTTTTAGTTTATGGAAAATAAAAACGAAAAAAATGAAATGAACTGGAAAAATAATTTTGTTTCTTTACGTTTTTCTGAAGGAAAAAAACCTTCTCCGTAATTTTTACAAAAAAGTATATTAAATCATTTGCTTTTTGTTATGAGTCTTTCTTAAAAATAAAAAAAATACTTGTTTCTTGGATGACAAAATTTCTAGTAGAAAAATAGTCGTAACAAAGCAAAGCAATTTAAGCCTAAAAAGTTTTCTTGAAATAAAGTTAAGTTCATTGACCTTTTTTCGTTTCAAATAATTATTGTTGGAGCTGATTATTTACTTTTTGCCTGTTTTTAATTTATAGAGACGAGCTGTGCTAAAAAAATATTGGATTTCTTCCAACGAGGTCGAAATATTTGCATTCATTCTCATCTTTTGATGTGTTGGAGTTCCAAAACATTTTTATATATTCACGTTTTTTAATTTTTATATTGTTATAATGTACAAAAGTACATTTAAATGACTACTTTAAATTTATAAAAGGGAGATTTTATCGACTCTAATTAATTATGAAACTTAAAAGTACTCTTCTACTAATTACGCAATTTAATGGCGTGAAAGTCTGACTACACTGTAAAAAATTTTCGTCTATCAAGGAAATGATGCCAACTACTTTACTACAAAATTATATTAGCTAAGTGCTCCACTAGGCGTGGTGGCTCAGGGAACCGGATTCGAATCCCGGAGATGGCTAGTTGATACGAATTCCGCACTCGGCTCGCACCGACGTAAATGCTGACCAGAAATATCCTCAGTGGTAGACGTATCATGAGTTAGTTCTCCAGCCGTCAGGCTAACCGTTAGAGGTTTTTCGTGGTTTCCCTGTCCATGTAACGTAACGGCGGGTTTCATCAAAAAGTCTTCCACTAAAGGTCTGGTTTCTTAGGACAAGCGCCTTATCTGGACGTCAGCGGTCCGTCAACGTCTCGCTGACGCCACCAAAATACTGGTTTGTTAGCTCAAGGTTTGGTTTCTTAGAACTAGCACCTTATCTGGGCGTCAGTGGAAAGTTGATGTAGAGCTGACGCCAAAAAAATACTTTTTTGTTAGCTCAGCGTGAGCAGTCGGTCCAACGCAGACATTATCTCTCATTGCGCAAGCGTTAATAGCGTAAACAAATATTTATTTTGAATTTGTATTGATTTTGTTATTGTCGAACAGTGTTTTAGAGAACAAATAATGACTTTGTCCAAGAAAAAACACATTATAGCTGAGCTAAATGAAGAGTGCTATGTTTAATGAAGAAGCTATGTTTAATGTCAAAATCAAAATCTTGGCTGATTTCAATGTGCTGTTGGATGTAGTCCGCCATTGTTTCTGTGATTAACGTCACGTTGTAATTCAACTGCAGTTGAGTTGGACGGCAATTGTAGTTCAAGATGAGCATTCGCTGACGTATACTATCAAACTCACAAATGGACCAATCAGAGGTTAGCGCTGATTTCCAGCTGACAGCGTCCTGTCCTAAGAAACCAGGCCTTAATAAGGCAAACTTCTTACAATACTTGATCCAGCATAGCTTGTTTTCTGGATTGGTTTCAAAATTACAAGGCTACGGAGTTGAACATTGGTAGCCGTAAATTAAAAAATTCGATCGGCTGTTCAACGACGCTTATAAAATAAAAATGTTCCACAACACGCGGAAACCGAAGATAGTTCCTGGTGTAGTAAAATACCTTCTTTTACATCACTTGGTGTAAAGTAGCCGCTTGTTATTCATTAACACAAAAATTTATAACTGCAGTAAAATATGACTAGAATCTTAGACAAGATATGACTTAGAAAAAAGGCACACAAGAATCATAAATTTAGGATGCTTATATACAATATTTCTTTAAAAAAAATTAGTTTGTTAAAATCAAACAGCATAGAGAGAATATTAATAGGAGTAACAAAACCAAAAAGTATGAAAATTTATTATAAAATTATTTATAATTACAATAAGATATGATACACACAAGAATCAGTAAAGTTACTTTTATCATGCATTGTAAAGCGTGAAAAAAGATTTATCAGCATTTTAACTATCTAAGCAAAGATCGTATCACTCAAACTATTCTATTACAAATAATTATATTGCAGAGAGCTGTATTCATTAGTTTTAGTAACTCTAAAAATAATAACTGTTAACATAGTATAAAAGTTAGAACAATTTTTGGAGAATTAGCGTGAAAATTTTAGAGTTCAGCAAAGAACCTTAAAAATGATAATTTAAGAAGACTTCAATCTCCATGTTCATTTCACGTAATCCCAGATTTTGAAATTCAATTTAAACTCAAAATAACAAACGGTACTTTTCTATTTAATAATCCATGAATAATTTATACAAAATGTAATACGATTGCTTTTTAACTCAAAAATAAATTGGCACTGAAAAAAATAGTTAATAACTCCATTAAAACACAAAACAATCAGTTAAGATTACAATCATAAAACAAACAAGATTAATACTAAAACATAGAGACACCGAGAAAATACTTATAATCTCAAGTTTTAAATCTTCGAAGGAAAATAAAAACAATCAAATGCTATGTATAAATTAAAAAGTAGAGAAATTAGCATTAATTAATTAAAATAAGCCAATAAACAATATCTTTTGACTGAAATACAGCGAATTTCTTTGCTGCAGTACCAATATTTTGTTCGATATTCTACGTTTAGTTTGTCTTTTTCCCAGACAAGAGACACAAAACTAGTTTTCAGTAGATGTGTAGATTAAGATCTTTAAATATAAAAATGTAACTTCATTTTTAGTTTGTTTGCAAAATTTTTCTACTAAAAATAATTTCTAACCAAGAAAACTAACTTTTTTTTTAAATCAAAAACTAACAGTTTAGTGACAGATAGAGCTATGATAATATTTAAAACCTAATTATTTCACGAAATAAATGATTTTACTTTAACAATATATTTGCGTATAATTGATACTCTGTGTTGTTAAGGAATCTATAAGGAATGGATAAGGAATGTATACACACCTATTTTTTTGATATTCCGCCAGATTAAAATATCTTGTCCATCTTTCCACAAGTTTACAAGAAAAAGTTTGTTTTATTTCGGTAGATTTTGGCTGTTAACCGATCATAGAAAATGTTGTTTACAACTCTCGAACGAAGAAGTTATAAAGCATGCACTCTGCAGTTATCCAATTTTCAAATTAACTAACTCAATTAATATTCGCCACCTCGTCAAATATGATAAAATCCTCAATTTGACGAATTAAATTGGGTTTTGGCGAATGATTTTTTCCACTGGAGAGAAAAATATAGATTTAATTCGATCCCAAAAATTTCGTAAAAATGAACTTTTCTAAACCAATCAGCATTTTTTTATTCAATTACAGTATTTTTCGGTAGATGCGACGCATAACCAATTAGAATTGGGTCCAAATAATATAAGTCTGCAGCAAACTACCGTAAAATATGTTTCTAGGGGGGGGGACAAATTAATCATAAAATTTTTTTGAGATTTGCATTTGGTGAAGACTTTCGAAAATTGGTGAATACTTTTGATATTTGGCTAATTTATTGGCTATTTATCTATACAGGGCTGCTCTAACCATTCGCCACCTCGCCAAATGTGATAAAATCGTCACTTTGGTGAATAAAATTGTGTTTTGGCGAATGATTTTTTACTCTGGAAAGAAATATATATATATAAATCAATCCCTAGACTTTCGTCAAAAAGAACTTTTCTGAACAAATCAGTATTTTTTATTTGATTATAGTACTTTTCGACTCATAACCAATTAGAATTGTGTCCAAATAATATAAGTCGAAAACAAATTAATCATAATATATATATATATATATAAAATATATAAGAATGGATTTTATTATGAGCGACCAAACTTTAAATTCAAGAAAAATCGCAATCAAATAACTATAATATTATTTTGTGGTTGACACGAACGCTTTAATTTTCCAACATATATTAAGAGACTGAAAAAGTATTTGAATTACCAATCTTTATATTTTTGAAAAATACATGCTACGGAAATTGAAACATTGGGTTCAAATGAGCTAAATTATCTTATGATAGGCGGCTATATGTTCTATGGTTAACTGAAAAACCGTTTATTTTTCAATTGATTTTCAAACAATCTTGAAAAAAGTTCCTCGTGGATTTAGCAAGAACATAGTGAAATATTTTTAATCCTTCGTAGATAAGCAAATGTCGGTTGCAAACTTTAGTCATGCAACGTATTAGCAAATGCGACCTCAGACCGTGTATTCTCACTGAAGAAGCATACTTTATTTGTTTCTAGCTNGCTCTCCATCGTAGTTCTTCAGGCAAATGATGCCTAGAGGTCATTATTACGAATTGGCTATCTCAGATTTTCAATGTCGCAATCACAGTAAAATTTGTGTGCTTTCTCTCAAACTTGGACTTTTATGCTCCAGGCAGATGACGTAAGCCGAGTGCAGCGCCACTAATTTGCATATTGCAATTTTACTCAGCTACTCTTAGTGGACAACATATGCAAATTTTGCACGGTTTGGCTTACTTTTGAAAGAGTTATCGCTATTTTTGTGATTTTTCCTTAATTTATGATAACCAGTGTATATATATATTTGAAAGAAAATTAAGTTATCTTTAGAAGATCGATACGAAGGAAAGTTATTTTCTTGAAAGAAGAAAAAAAAATCCTCTGTGATGTTTTAGAAAAACGTTTATTTAGTTTACACATCTTTTACCATTTCTTTTATCAGTTTTAATACATTTCTAAATATTCTCTCCCCGCCGAAGTACAAATGAAATCCATTATAGAAATAAGAAATATATTAAAAGTATTTCTTTTATCCTTCCCTTTGTGTCTCCCATTCAAGAAGGACAAAAATCAATAAATGCGTGGGATTTACGTAGGCGTTTAGTCCTCGAAGCTTTCTACCATTCATTTCACTGAAATGTTACTATTTGACTCTGGTATAATAAATAAAGAAGCGCCAGTTTTGAAATCTTGTTTTGTTATCCCCTTAAGAAGACGCTACTTAATACTTAAGTTATAGCTAAGGTTATAGTGATTTTTATAAGCATATTTAATATTAAATTTGAGAAGAGTAGTGATACTTAAAAAAAAGACTAATGTTAGAAATCATCATTATTATAATTCTTAGTATTATTGAAAACTTTTTATAAGTTATTCAACAAAATCCTTCTCAATTTTCACAGTTCAAGATATGTAACGCATATTGCTTTTGCCAACTTCTTATAAAAATAATTGCTGTTATTGACGTCGGCCATTGAGGTAGAGGGGTGCGATTGTTCGTGTTTTCCAGTGGCGCCATCTATGGCCAAGAATTCGACATCTGCCACACCCATACGTCACAGAAAAAAGTAAGAAAAATTGTGAATCAACATAGATCCGCAGATATGGATCAGTATAAGACCGATCCAGTTCACCAACGTAAATCAGTGGGTCACAGATGTAAATATTTATTCGCAAATGTGATCAGTGGATAGGGAAATAAGTTATTCAGTGAATCAGCAAGTCTTTTATTAAGAAAATTAGTGATTCGACGTTCTGTAGAATGGTCGAATCACTGAACGGGGCATTGCTAAACGGGCGAATCACTGAACGGGGCATTGCTAAACGGGCGAATCACTGATTCAATGTGTTAGTAAAACAGCTAATCCTTGAATACGCGGATTATTAATAAATAAATAAAAATATTTATAAACTAAGAATGAATTGACATAATTTTTATGTGCATATATATTACAAAAATATTTACTATGAAATAATTTTTTCTACAACTGTTTGCGTTCTTTTGAACTTTGATTTTTTTCTGCTTATGTTTAATAAATTTTTCAGCAGCTTATAAATGAGTTGACATTTGTAAGCCACATCATGCGACATAAAAATACAATAGAATAACATTGTTCCAAGTATTATCAACTTATTCCAGATTTCCTTGGTTGCCTTAATTGATAGAAGTTATACAAAGGTATGACTTACCAGTAAAAAAATATTCTTTATCTCAAATTTAAAGACATTTACGTGTAGTATTTATTATTATTATAAATGTCTACTACACCGATCAGCCAGTTCATTAAAATTCGTTTTACTATTCATTGTGCCCCAGCAAATTTCGCCCAATCATTGAGTAGGTTCTGTTCATGTGACTAGTTTTTTTTCTAGCATTGATAATCATGGCAACCACAGCTGATGTGGGATCACGTTTTTCTTCTTGAAAGGAATAGAAAAAGCTATCTCTGAATTCAGATACCCTGCAGTGATGTTTTTTTTAAGTTAAGCTCCACTGTCTGGTATATAATTGCATGGTGTACTCCACACTAATATCTGTTAAGATTAAGTGTCACTGCCCGGTATACATTTGTCCGGTATTTTCTAAACTGATATTTTCTTAAGATTAAGTGGTTAAAGTTATCCGGATATATCGGATTGATTGAATAACATTACCGCTATCGCAGCTTCCCCAGAAATTGTTTCAATAACATTGCCGCTGCCGAAGTAGTGCTCGGATTAGTCTTTGTAAACTTGCTCTGTTGTCAAAAGGCGGTGGAACAGCGGATGAGATAATTCACCGAAGATTGGTGTATTAGCTGATGCCATTTATTTTAAATCCATTTTATGTTATTCTTTCTTATTATTAAGACTATAAACGGTGCTTATAATAAAGGGATTCTATCATATTACCTTACTATACAATATTTTATGAAGAAAAAAAAATATTTAAACTCGTATATCTAAACAATAATTTAAATGAAATTAATAAACGTTTTACAATTACTAAACGGTAAACAAGTTTTAAATTATAAATTTTGTGCAAAACTGTTTCCAGTCAACATAAGAATTTTAAAATAATGAATACAAAATTGTAAAAAAAAAAAAAAAAATTATAAATTATACTATATTATACAGCACTATTATTAAAAGATATCTCATCTGCGCTAATCATTCTTAGTTCTTATTATAACCAAGTATTAAGTAGGAGTTTCAAAAACAAAATTGGACAGACTTGTCTAATGTTAATACAGCAAAATTATTGGGTGTAAATTTTAGCTCGAATTAATCGGCGATTAAATCTGTGAAATTAAACCTTTATTATCACCATAAAACATTATTTATTATTACATATTATTTATACACTTATGCAAAGCCGTGGTAGTTCAGGGGATAAAGAGCTCGCTTCCCAACGAAGCGACCCGGGTTCGAATCCCAGCTGTGGCCAGTTGATACGAATTCAGCACCCGGCTTGCACCGACCGCAATGCTAACGTAAGTAATTCTCAGTGGTAGACGGATCATAGGTTAGTGTCCTCTTGCAGTCAAGCTAACCGTGGGATGTTTTCGTTTTTTTCCTCTCCATGTAATGTGAATGCTGGTTGCATCAAAAAGCTCTCACGAAGTCAAAATTTACTCAATACTTGATCCAGGAATCCTGGATTGGGTTCAAAATTACAAGGCTACGGAGTTGAACATTGGCAGTCGTAAACTCAAAATTGAGTCAGCTGTTCAACGACGGTGATAAAATAAAATAAGTATTCGTAGAATGTCAGAATGGACAGCCGTAGAATGTTACAAATACTAATAGTAGTACATTCGTTGTCTTTAACTCAGAATTGGGTCAGCTGTTCAACGACGGTTATAAAATATACACTGATGCAGTCTCACAGTTAGTTCCCATTGGCAAAATAGGTCTTGGTTTGGTTTGATGGCGTCATCACACTTTTCAACTACAATAATCAAGAGTAATGGTAATCACTGCGCATGCGTCGTCATTGCATTCGTTGCTATGGTGACCGCTGCTGTTTGATATTTTTTTTATAATTCTTTTTTTCACTTTTAATTTTGCTGTTGTATTTTAGAGTGAAGTCTAATAACAGCCTTCTCAGTAATCTCTTCTTAAATAAGAAATGAAAAATAAAACTACAATTGTTTCAACTTTGATTGGTTTTGATCTTCGGTGATTTATGCATCAGCAATGACGTTCTTGCAATATTGTGAGAGGTGGTATGAAGATCAATGCCGGAAGCTTTATCTCACTGTTTCATAACCACCTGGAAATTCAATTCGATTTCAATTAAAATGGCGATGAAATACCTCTATCTTTCACACTTGTATGTAATCTCTGTCACCACATTTCAGTATTAATTATTCTGATAAATAGTATTATCTCAAGATTGATAATGGAAAGGAAGCTTTCGCCGCTCGAAATGAGGAATCCATGTTTATCTCTTAATTGGCCTGTCATTCAATATTAAAACGCTACGAGTTGCGAATAAAGTTATTAATTTTAAATTGCACGCTAGGGGTGTTTGAAGAACAAAGACAAGGCATTGCTTGTAGGTAGAAAAGTTCCAAGTTTTATCGCATGTTTTACTGTAATACTGCCTTTTACCAATACTCCAGATCTTTCCTTCCTTCTCGCGATTGTTCTGCATTTCTACGTTAATTCGAGTTCACTGAATTCGATGGCTGGATTGATTGACTTACACTGCTTGACAATTGCTTAGGAACAACTGATTTAATACAAAGTAGAGTTCTTGACAGCTGACTAATCACAGTAAAATATGATTGGTTGAGTAAAGTGTAGAGGGCGTGGAAGAGTAGTACTCGTTATCTGTATAAAAAGCAGTGCACGCAATCTTTTCATTCATTCGAAAGCTCATAATATTTGGTATTTGACCAAAAACAGCACCGTATGTTGCTGAACTTATTTCTGTGAAATTCAGGGTCGTGTTGCAATAATTAAGTGCAAAATGTTATCAAGATATCAAGCTCTTACGATTGTGGACAAACAGTTAGACGAATGGAAGCAGGTCAAAATGTGACCACTAGAGTGCGCAGTAATGGGATAGTAAAAAAAAGTGACATCTCGCGATTAAAAAAGACCACTTAAGGTGGAGATGCTATGAGATAGCATACCAGTGATCGCTGAAGGAACACCACACCTGAAGTATAACTGTATGTATTCCCAGTAGCAAAAATAGAAATTCCCAGTAGTCACTCCTAGGCTGCAGACCTTGCAACCACTTTCTTTCTTTCCTTCCAGACGCGTACCTAGGTTAGTAAAACCCTTACCCGTATAATCCGCGTCTGGCCACTACTTCCAGCCAACCTCAAACCTTGCAACACTATACCAATACACTTATATTTCTCCTATATCCACCTTATGGTAAAAAGATAAAGTTGGTTTGCATGCACTGAAACCTGTTCGATCTGCCACGCTATCGTCGAGAAAGATTACGTTGGTTTAAGGAATGTACTGGTTTTGGTAACCAGTGAAGGTCGACGAATCCCGATTCACTATGACAAGTGATTCTGGCTATCAATTATTGCGTAGTGAGAGGGGAACAGGTTTTTACATAGCAATAGGTTGATGAATGTGATCGGTATGTCCCAGACGTGCCGGTATGGGCAAACATCAAGCTCAATGGCTGAACACCGCTCCACATCTTTGAGCGAGGAAGCGTTACATCTCAAAGGTATAGAAGACAGATTATTCTGGATCATGATTGTCTTTTTAGGTCCAGATTTTCTGTTCATGGACGAAAATGTGCGGTCACACAGGTGGGCTGAAATATCGGATACACTAGAAAGTAAAGATATTGACCGCATGCAATGGCTCGTGTACTCCTCGGACTTAAATTCTACAGAGTATACCCAGGTTGCCCTTGATAGACGTATTTGACAAGGAACACGGCCCTTCTAAACCGTGCAAAAACTGAAAACCGCTTTGAGAAGTGGGACAATATCCCCCAAGGACTCTTCGATTGTTTAGCAGACAGCATAAAAGACAAATGTAACATGTTCATTACTGTCGCACATTTTACTGAGGTACTCATTTATGTTTTATTCTGGCAGGAAGACCAATTTTTCTGGCTGTCAGTAAATCATCCAATGAGCATCTTTTTTTATTTTATTATTTTTCAATATGTTGATATCTCAACTAATTTACATAATAATTAATGCTGATTAGTTTCATTTCATCAATCAACGTCTATTATTAATTACTCTGTAAAATGTAACAGTTAACTTATTAATTATCAAGCAGCGTAGATTCAATAACTAAATAGATTGAGTTTATAGATTTAATGGCTAAATGTTCTTTTCTGGCTGTAGTAGCCCAGTGGTTAGAGAATCGAACTCGGGAGGGTCCGTGATTCGACCTTTGGCTCCACCAAGGTTAACCGAGTACTGGCAATATAGGCGCTCGACCTACCAATCTAGTGTTAGTTTTATAGGTTATAGCGTTTACAATTACCTTACACTTTATTCATAAAGTCCGACGGGTTCGTTCTTTTCGTATGCCCTATTCATAAGGCGGGTCTTGTAATTTTAGGCTCATAAATTTTGTGTTGGTTGAGTGAAGGTTGATATCTGTAGCGGAAAAAAAATTAGGAACTCGTGGTGTAACTTCGATACATTTTTTTAAGAAATCAAACAATTAGTAATCTGTTCTGTTGCACAACACATGTTAACGCTATCTTGGTTGGTTCTAATGCCACTTGCCACACGGGCAAGCCTGCTTGGTGAAGTCGAGCAAATTTAAGACAGAGAGTGCGATTCTTGTTTTTCAGTGGAGCCATTTATGGCCAAGAATTCGACTTTTGCCACACCATACGTCACGCCTGTTTATAAGGCGGACCCATTCATCAACAGATCGTAATTTTGACCTGAATCAGAGAACGATCGATCTCCAATTCAGTTCCCCCAGAGTTATTGATTTGTTATGAGAACATGGAAGACTTTGAGACTCGACATAATTTTAACGTGCATCAGTCACCAACTACACGGGGAGTCTTCGGCCGGCGGGATTCGAACCCACGAATTCTCCGAGATGGGTCCAGCTGTTTACCGACCCGGCTATCCCGGCCTAACGCTATATTTGCTGTGTTAACGCTAACATTAAAAGCTATCTTCGCTTGCATCTGTAAGCAGCTGGCATGATTATCCACCTGGTATGTGTACCCGGTAAAGGTTAGATCCACGGTCTGAAGTGAAAGAAGCCCGTCACTGTTCTGCATCATAACTTTCGAACCATTTGAAATGATTTTGTTATGTTTTGGATGTGTTTTTAAATTGAAAGTGAAATGATTCAGCATAATAATGTCTAGACCCCCCCCCTCCATTTTTATTCTTCAAAAAGCTACTATGTTAAAATAAAAACGAAATCTCCCTTTTTAAATTAATGAGCCGAACGTTAAAAGCACACATTTAAAAGAATATTTAATGCGGATTCCATATTATTTAAAGGAAAAAAGATTATAAAAAAAAAATACATAAAATCGACTTTTCTCCGACAACAAAATAAAAGCTACTTATGAGCTTAATAAAAATAGCGCCATTTTTAGTTCGCAAGTGTTTCATTAATGAGCTTTATTAAGTCCGTAGTGTCAAAATAAATCTCGTTTGAAACTAATTTTTACACAAACTAATCGATAATTTTTCTTAACTCATCTTGTTAAAGGGAAAAGAACCAATGAGAGAATAGCATCCAACTAAGTGAATGAAAAATGACAGGAATCCTCCCTAATACCTTTTCCATTATTCAAAACTTTCGGACCACCTGAGACCGACAGAGTTATGATAACTCATCCCTTAAATGAGTGAATTTTTTTCCCTCGCGAATTGCCCCAAACTCAAGGATTCTATCCACATTTATCCTCAATATTACCCTACCTCTATTGACAAATAAATAAACGCATTTTAAGTTTGAGGAATTTTTGTTAGGAGAATGAATATATGAATTATAATGTAGGTGTAAAGGAAATTACTTTACTACATTTTGTTACATCTATGGCCTACGCGCCGTAAAATGTCCTAATTATGTTTTCAAAAGCTTTTGTAATCACTCAAAAACCTATTTATTTAATATCTAGTTCCTTACACACTTAAAAAATGTTTTTATTGTGTGATCTTAGAAATCTTATAAGGACTACTTTGAAAAAGGGATACAGAGTCTTAAACTCTAGCGAATGAACTACTTTGAAAAAGGGATACAGAGTCTTAAACTCTAGCGAATGGACTACTTTAAAAAAGGGATACGGAGTCTTAAACGCTAGCGAATGGACTACTTTAAAAAAGGGATACAGAGTTTTAAACTCTAGCGAATGGACTACTTTAAAAAAGGGATACAGAGTCTTAAACTCTAGCGAATGGACTTCTTTGAAAAAGAGATACAGAGTCTTAAACTCTAGCGAATGGACTACTTTAAAAAAGGGATACAGAGTCTTAAACTCTAGCGAATGGACAACTTCGAAAAAGGGGTACAGAGACTTAAACTCTAGCGAATGGACTACTTTGACAAAGGGATACAGAATCTTAAACTCTAGCGAATGGACTACTTTAAAAAAGGGATACAGAGTCTTAAACTCTAGCGAGGGGACTACTTTGAAAAAGGTAAACAGAATCTTAAACTCTAGCGAATGGACTACTTTAAAAAAGGTGTACAGAGACTTAAAATCTAGCGAATGGACAACTTCGAAAAAGGGATACAGAGTTTTAAACTCTAGCGAATGGACTACTTTAAAAAAGGGATACAGAATCTTAAACTCAAGCGAATGCATTATTTCTCCTATGTCGTCTGATTTTTAATTCCTTTTGTTTGACAACAAAAATAAGTTGAATGTGTATACTAGCTTTAAAAATAAGATAGACATTGTTTGTATATTTTTCTGTGTTTAACGTTGTTAGTAAGTTACAACGACCATCTCCAAATATCATTTTTATTTTTACAATAATTTTATTTGTTGCAATTGCTGTTCATTTCTTAGCATTAAGCAATTAGAGTTTATGCCTATATTCAATAATATTTTGAAACAGATGTTTCATTTATGTATTTAATTGTTAGGTATTATACAATAAAACTCACTTTCTTGCATTGGAATTACCATGTCGGTGCACTAATACACGGCGATGCCATTTTGAATTAATATTTCTCGTCTTACGCAAATGCGCCGGTACATTTCAGTCAATAGAAAGCGTCTTAAGATTTTCCCTGAAATAACCAGTTTCTTCTGAGGCTGAGAGCTATTGACACGCATTTGATAAATGGCTTTTTAAGAGAGTGCTTGAACTTTTTTTTTTAATAAAAAAACGACTATCTTTTATGTGTTTTTTTATAATCTTTTTTACAAGAAGAAATGTTCTTCAATTTTTTTACTAGCTTTGCGTCTCCTATAATTTTAACGCAATTTCAAATTTTAATATTGCTTTTTAATCCCGGTTCCTTCTACTTCGAGTAAGAAAAGAAAGATGTAAAAAAGGTGTATTTTTACGCCAAAAATAGAAATATTGAATAAAAATGTATGTTTTCAAATCTTGCTTTTTCAAATTTTTTTTATGAATTATAAGCACGATTCTAACAAAATTGCTTTTGTTTCACATAAGCAATTTCTCAATTGGGTTATAAAAGGTCACGTACTCTATTGAATTTTAATTTTTTTTCTCCAAATATTACAAAGTTCATAAGTACGAGAGTCGTAATATTTTGGTATAATTGTATACGTACAGTGCGTTAAAAAAAAAAAAGAAAACACGGACTACCTTGAACAACTTTTGATCTGATGATCGGATCTGCACGCTCTAGGACTCCATCTTAATAATTCGAGAGGATGACCTCAAATATTAATTAATCAGTGCAGATGATATTTTAAGTTACGAAATCAGACACAAAAACATACTTTCTCTGAATAAACATACCGTTTTTTCGACGGATTTGGATTTCTGACCTCCAAAATATACGGGGTAGTCACAATCTGGGAAATAGGATCCTAATAGTTTGGTCAAGAAAGCAATCCAAAGTTTGATCACCCTAATGTTAATTTTATTCTTTGCTTATTTCGCCATATCTAGAAAAGAAAATAGAAAATATTTTGCACACAATTCTAAAATTCGTTTATCCAAAGATAAGTCCATGAAAAAAATTTTTAGTAAATATTTATTATTATTTATTTAATAATAGAAAAAAAAAAACCTTGAATTGTAATTTATAAAAGTTCTTACATCATTTTTAAAGTATCGAATTGTACATGGCATAGTACACAATTTTAGCATATCGGTTAAATCGAAAGAGCCTGAGAAATTGAGTTTTAACTATACAACTTTTTTAAAAGTAAATTTATTATCAAGAGATCCAAACTATTGGAACCATACTTCTCAGTTTGCCCCCATATTTTGGAGGTCAGAAATCAAAGTTCGTCGAAAAAAAAGATACGTTTATCCAGAAAAAATACGTTTTTGTGTCTGATTTTGCAACTTAAAATACCGTGTGCAGTAATTAATTAGCATATTTGAGGTCAGCCCAGCGAACCATTAAGATTGAGTCCTAGAACGTTCATATACGATCGTTTTATCAAAAGTTATTTTGGGTGGTCCGTCTTTTTTCCTTTCTATTTGCGCGCAGTACATTTCACTTAGTAAAATGTAAGCCGCATTAAATTTATAAACGCAAATAATTTTCGTTTTATAAGATTTAAAAATAGACTACTATCAATTATTATCAAGAATCAGATCTTTGTTTTAAAACGAATCTTGAACTTTAACAAAATAAATACTTAAATTTAAAAATAGAAAATTCTTAACTAAGTAGTTCTCTGTTTTAAATTTGCCCGTAAACTAAAAATAAAAATTTCTAAAGAATGATTATATTAGTTAAATCAGCTATGCTGCAAAAACGTTAACGACCTTTCGTTCTTAGAGTAAATAAATAGATAATTGGATGTTTCGAGTACTCGTGTTTACTTGCGACGAAGCGAGAAATTTCTTTTTTCAAAATACGGGCCATATGACAAGACCAAATTTTTAAACTGAATGATAGCAATTTTAGAAGTTAAGCCTTGAGCAAAAGAAATCCTAAACGAAATGAATTTGATTACATCGGTTTATTAACGTTTCAAACAAAAATTCTGTTACATTAAGAACAAGTCAAATCACAATCTCTAAACCTAAAATAATAGGAAACAGTAATTTTAAGTTAAAAAATGTATTTTTATTTCTAAGTTAAACACTTATAAAAGCCTATGGCAGTAATTCTGATTCTGAGCCAAAATATTAATTCTAAGTCTAAAACAAATAGTAAGCTTTAACAATTTATTCTAAGCCTAAAGCACTAATTCTGATAAAGATCGAAACGCTCATTCTAATTTTAAGTTAAAAGTTAATTCTAAATCAGAGACACATTCCAAAATATTCATTCTAAATCTTAAACAAATATGCCTTGACCATTAATTCTAAGCCTAAAGTACTAATTCTGATAAAGATCGAAACGCTCATTCTAATCTTAAGTTAAAAGATAATTCTAAATTGGAGACACATTCCAAAATATTCATTCTAAATTTTAAACAAATATGCCTTAACCATTAATTCTAAGCCTAAAGAGCTAATTCGGATAAACATCAAAACGCCCGTTTTGATTTTAAGTTAAAATCTAATTCTAAATCAGAGACACATTTAGTCTAACTCCCAGTCAAACTTTTTATCAAAATAATTTAGAATCTATGACGGGTACAAGCAAGTTATACGCGTATAAAAATCTACAGACGCAACTGTTTAAATAACAGTATATAGGTTATTCATGAATGCATATTTTGTCTGATTTTTATTCGCTGACGCAATGTTTGACAGATAGACAGAAAATAATGTCTTCTACCCGACAAGCAGATGTCGCCAAATGAATACGAATATAGTCTCTTGCGAATATTTGGCAGGTGGACTGAGAAAATTGTTCTTTATTGATCACATACCTTGGCAGTAGAACAAAAAAAAAATTATCATTTTTTTTTCATGTTGTTTAGCTAATTAAATAGAAAAGAACACGACATTTGTTTGTTATTCTGATTTTATTATTTTTGTATTAGAAATATTAATTAGCAATATTACTTTAGGCAATTGCAGTAAATCATTTTCTCTCTGTCGTGTTTGTCCAGTAATCAAGCATCATGAGGCGTGTTGCATTTGTGTAATTTTAAGCAATGTGGGTGGGGAAAAATGAAAAAATGAGTTTCTTTAAATAATTTACGAAAAATGTTCTATTTCATTATTTATTGACTGCATCCAGTACTTTATTTTATTGACATGCGCATTATTGTTAAATGTTACCGAAAGTTGTAGTAGGTAGAATGTTACGTAAAACTGAATCGAATACTAAAGAGTGAAATAGTAAAGTTACAGATACTTGTAGTAAAATGTTACGGAGAGTAGAAGTAGAATGTTACAGATAGCAGAACGTTTCCGATATTAAATATTATTTGTAGAATGTTACAATAATGTTAAATGTGCAATAATGTTACAATAATGTAAAATGTTAATTCTAATGGTAAATTATTGTTATAATGAGTAGTCGTTGAATGTTAGAAAATATGTGCGGAATGTTACAATTTGGACTGGACAATATATCGCGAAATATCGATTTAACGCTTGCATCGCCGATATAGCGGCTTTCGTTTCTCGCGATGCATCTGAACTGTTTTTATTTTTTAATTCTTTCAATGCACATAAGTATAATAATTTGATAGAATTTCATTATTTTTAAACCATTAAATCTTTAGAGATTTTTTAAAATTAAAACAAAATTTACATTTGTTTGATATTTAATCATTAGTCAATCCAAGTTTAATTTAATATTTTTTTTATTTTTTAAAATTCCCCTTTTTAAAAAAAAAACATTTACTGCTTTATTTAATATTTTATAGTTTGCATAAATCTTAAGTAGTTTTTAATTGAAAAAAAAAATAAATAAACAAAGCCTAAGCTTGTTTTGTTTGTGTGTTAAAATTCGGTTCTGAAGTTAATTTATTATTATTATTTTAATTTAAAAAATTTAAGCAATGCTATTAATGTTATAAAAGCATTTTTTATAATTATCATTTTCTTTTGTACCGATTTATTTATTTTAGATTGATTTAAAATTTCTAATTGTTTAGTTTCAATTCAAAATGCACAATATTCGAACGTATGTTGTATCGCGATGCATCGCTATATCGCGATGTCTAACAAACGGTGAATCCCGATATGAAATTTCTTACATCACCCAGTCCTAATTACATAGAGTAATCGTAGATTTAATTACGGATACTAAAATGTAGATTGTTCCAATGATCAGTCGCAAATAATTACAGATAATAGTTGAAGAATGCTACATTGCGTAGCTGTAGAATGTTACATGTTGATATGGGTAAACGTAGATGGTTGATATGGGTAAATGTAGATGGTTGATATGGGTAAATGTAGATGGTTGATATGGGTAAACGTACGTCTTTGACGGGAGGGATAATGGGTATATATGAAAATAATTTAAAATCTCTACTAGTCCCCCTCATTATTTTAGAAAAAAAGAAAATTTTTCATGAACTATTATAATTTAAATTCCTTTAAGTTAAAATCAAGTAAGATATTAAAATAAATAATCTTTTGCCGGTATTTAGCACATTTAAGAATTTTTTTTTCTTATTTATGAAATTTAAAGAACTATTGCGACTTTTTAACTTAATTTCATCCACCTCAAAGATTCGCTTTCCCCCGCCTACCCGACCTGAAACCACTCCAAAACAGTGACCCCGTACCCCTACTTGAAATAGTCTTACCTCGTTACCATAGTCACCGCCACAGGGCCAGACGAATGTCTGGAGGAGTTCTTATATTTGACAAACTATATGTCAATTTATGTACTTTCATTTGTGCTTTATTCACGTTGCTTTTAGTAATTCAGCAGTAGAATGTTACAATAAGTAGTCGTGAGCAGTGGTGGTTCAGGATATAAAGCGTTCACCTCCCAATGAAGTGACACAGGTTCGAATCCCTGCGTTGGCTGGACGATACAAATTCTGCTTTCGGCTTGCACCACCTATTGTTCTGACATAAAGTATCCTCAGTGGTAGACGGATTATGGGTTAGAAGAATCTCTTTGCCGTTTGTCGTCTCTGTGCTATCTTTGGGAAGTTTTCGTGGCCTTCCTCTCTATGTAACGCAAATGCGGGCTAGTTCCATTTAAAAGTGCTCAACGAAGGCTAGTTTGTCTCAATGCTTGATCCAGTTTTAGTCATCTGGATAGGAATCAAAATTATAAGGATACGAAGTTGAACTTTGATAGTCGTTATGTCAGAATTGAATCGGATGTTAAACACCAATTATAAAATAAAATAAAAATAAGTAATTGCAGAATGTTCTAAGGAGTTGTCGTAGAATGTTACAATGAATAGTCGTAGAATATCAGAATGCATATTGACAGAATGTTACGCATGCTAATAGTAGAATGATACTACAATGAGAATTGGTAAATTTTAAAGAATGCTGTTATGGGAATCGAAAATCAAAAAAACCTGAAAGAACAAAAAAAAAAAAAGACCAGAAAAGATTAAAAATTTAAATCCTTAGCGTTAAAAGCTTTCTTTTACAAAAAAAAAACTATTTATTTTAATTTTTAAAAAAAAAGAAAGGAACCTTTTGAGAATCTGCTTTCGATCGAAAGTTTTTGAAACGCAAATACGTGAATGAACTTAAAAAACACATCTCATAAAAGCCAAACGGAGTTTCAGAATGCGAAGTGGAAAAAAAAACTGAAACCTCATAAATTATGTCTGATTACCATCTGAAGAAAAGATAGTGATCTTAGAGGGCAATTAGCTGTGAATTTTGAGACGATAACAGAGACGTTTATGGCGCCCTTTATTGCTATTTTTGCCGCAAAAATAGCCCCTTTGAGTCAAGAAGGTATTCTATTTTTATTGCGAAGGCGCCTGCTCCGTTCATCATCTCTTAATCCCTGAAGCGAATAAAATGTTTGAATGAATTCATTATAAATAGGGATTAATAATGAACAATGAGTGCTTCGTTTGATTTAATTAGATCTTATATTGCGTGATGTGCATTCCAATTTGAATTAAATGCTGCAGTTTCTTGACTTAAAATTATTTGAAGTCTTTGAGAATTTAATCATTGTATTCGCTCTTCTGTCGATGAAGTGATTAGTATTAAAATTATTTAACATTCTAAACACGCGATGGAAATTTCTCGACTAATGGATTTTATTTTCGCTTCATTTACAAAGGCAAGCTCGCAACCAATTAGCTTGTGGACCACGTATCAATTGGCTAACTATTAGCTGTAAACTTTCTTTATTTTGCGTAGCAATTAGTTAGCTGTTAACAGTGAGAACTATTTAAAGGGAATTTAATTTTGTTTTGAAATTGTTGTATTTTTATTGTAATAAACCCTGAAATTATTGCACTGAATTCATTTACAAAGGCAAAGCTTGTAACCGATTAGCTTGTTGACCACGTATCAATTGGTTAACTATTAGTTGTTAACTCTCTTTATTTTGAGTAGCAATTAGTTAACTGTTAACCGTGAGAACTATTTAAGAAGGGAATTAAACTATTTAAGAAGGGATTTGGGGGCCCCCGCATTAGAGGGTGCCCCCAAATCGAATAGAAAGTTTATTTTAGGTTACATTCGTTAATGAACTTTTTTTGAGCAAAACATTAATACAGTGTAAAATCCGTCAGTTTTAAGTTAGCTTCTTCATTAATCTATCGTATGAACACAATCTGCATTTCGTAAATCCATGGCTTTTTAAAGGCGGAATACAGCTAAATTTTCACAATTACAATGGACAAATTTGGCCGATAAAATGCCTGTATTTTTACATATTGCAAAATGCGATATGTTTACAAAAATACAGGCTTCTGATTGGCTTAATTGAGCCATCGTAATTGCGTGAATTTAGCCCTAATGTCAGCAAGGATATTAATTTTCACAGCTAGATGACAAAGTTATCAATCGGAAAACTGCATTCGGCAAGATGGACACAGAATTATCAGAAAATAAATAAAATGGACAGAACTATATTTTGTCTGATCTATGGAGGGGGTGCGACTTTATAGCTATTTTAGATTCTAGTCAATTTTCTTGTTATCTATAATAAGGTGAAAAATTTAAATACCTCAAAATTAAATACTTTTAAATCCTCCAATATTAAATATCGACATTACTGAATTAGTGCCCCCCCCAAAGAAGTTTTTGCTCCGGGCCCCAATTAGGCTAAGTCGGGCCCTGTGCTTCAAGTGATAAGATGGAATTCACGACATCTAGCTTTCCTATAGTAAGGGAAGTACGTCTTAACCAACTGCGCCTCGGAAACGCAATTTTTAAGCTCATTATAGTACCTGCTGTGCAAAAATTCATTTGAGTTGAGTCATAGGCCTTTTGCTGTTTTGTCAACCGTTACTGCATTGCATAACTTTTGACAAAACTCAAAGCAGTTTTTTTTAATATTTTGTAATTTTTTAAAACTATTTTTTTAAAGAAAAAACATCAACACTTAATCTGAAATGTAAATTTCCAACTGCTCACTTAAGAAAAGAAAAATTTAATTTTTTTTCATGCCAAAACTCATTTGTGTCTTGTTAAATAACAAAAACTAAACAAGTAAATATTAGGTCAAATTCATAACTAAAAAGTATGCAGAAAATATCACTACTTTACTTTCTTCAGTCCCGCAGTGGACTGATCGTTAAGACANAACGTTACCAAATTTACTTCAAGGATACAGTTAAAATGATGTTTTCAATATTGAAATGGGTTTATTTTTTAAATGTCTTCCAAATAAAACTCTGATGTTTAAGGATGAAAACTGCTCAGGGGGTAAAATGAGCAAGGAACGTTTGACTGTCCTAGTTGGAGGAAATGCGTCTGGGACAGAGAAATTGCCCCTACTTGTTGTCGGAAAAAACCAAAATCCCCGATGTTTCAAGAATATAAAAACATGTCCTTTGGATTACAAGTCTAACAAAAAGTTTTAGATGACATCAGTTTTATTTGAAGACTACGTAAGAAAATTAGATCTGAAATTCTTCGCTAAAAAAAGAAAAGTGATACTCTTTATGGATAAATGCACAGCACATAGTGATCTACCTAATTTGAAAGCAGTAAACTTGCAGTTTCTCCAACCAGACACAACAGCAAAGTTGTAGCCGATGGACCAGGGTATCATAAAAAGCTTCAAACAGTGTTATCGTAAATGGCTTGTCAGAAAAATGATCTTTAATATTGTAAGCAATTAGAAGATTTGTAATTAATAAACATTAATTAAATAATCCGACAATATTTTGAAAGTCTAAAACCGAAACTAACGGTAAGTCGAACTTCCGATATGTCGAAGTTTTTCGTCAGTCCTATCAGATTCGAGTTATCGCGAATTCACTGTATAAACAGGTCTGCCCTGAAAGCAAGTACCATCATCTATATCAGCCACAACATGAGATTGTATTTGCTCATAGTTCCGTGATAACTATGCGGCACTTTATTTATGCATATTAGCGTTATTTCCAAGCTATTTATAACTATAACTGTATTTATAACTATTGCCGTTTACAACTATAGCTCTTTTTAACTATAGCCGTTGGCGAAAATTTCGTTGAATTCTACTTGATTAGGTTGATTAAAGGCAGTCTTAAAAAGTCACAAATAGTAAAACTTTATTAAAATTCTTTCGTCAGTAGGACAAATGCCTGGGATGGCAAAACATAGATTAAATTCGACAATTATTTTACCGAGTATCATTTTAAAACTTTGTTTTTATCACAATTCAATTTTATAATAAAAAAATGTCCGGGTCACCAATTGTGTGTCCGGGTCACCAATGTGGGGAGAGTCATATCGATAATGTCAACATTCATCGATGAAAAGGCACTCCAACACAGAATCGAGTTTATGTCTTATATACTAGTGAATTGGAATTGTATTTTTGTAGTGGTAGGGGCACTACAATTACTCTCGCTAATTTACGATTCCTTTCTAAAAAAATCAACTCATTTTTTTATTGGTTCCCGTTTTCATAAAATAAAAACACTTATTTTCTCTGATTCCACGAGCAAAGCATACACTTTCGAGAAAACGCTCGATAAAGAGTTAATTACCTTTTGCAAAAATATTCATTCAGCATCAGAGCTTCGAAAAAGAAGCATTTCTTCTGCTCAAAGTGATAGAAATTCAGATGCATCGGATTAAGTATATTTCGAGCCTGAAGGTAAATAAATCTGAAAGTAACTATTCAAGTCTTTTAAAACGAAAGTGGAAAATCTAAAGTTTCCTCCCCGAGTGTATTAAAATGAATTTCCACTGGGGAGTCCTGCTTGTAAGTCATTAATTCCATCTGCAAGAACACGCCAGCAGCCCTTCCGTAAACGCCTTTTCGAACCACACGTTCTACTAATTAAACTTCTCATCCCTTCTGTAATTAGTAGCTTATTGAAGCATTACATTCCCAGAACAACCATTATATACAGAGATCTTTCAAATAGGGGGATAATAATCCATCCACTTTTAAATTCGCTTCTTTGCGTGCCTCCTCCTGCTTCTTAACCAACCTCTCCTCTTCTCTAGAACTTATTTAATCCTAAAATAATTTAATTGCAGTCTTTATTTGGTGAAGCTTTAAAACTATATACATATTTTTTTTTACACTTTCAAAAACATGCGTGTTAGGTGTTGAATGATCCGCCTGTGATAGGCAATAACATTTTAATTAATTAAATTATGGAGTTTGTGGTGCAAAGTATACTTGTAATTATGATTTTTCGATTTAGAAGTATCGATGTCTGTAGTATCAATTAGTAAATTTTCTGTTTGAAATGCTTGTTAATTACGAATAACTTTCTAAAAATAATATGGATTTGAAATAATTGTGATACGATGTATGGCTAAGCGGAGATTTTCAGCTTAGAAAAACTTTCGCAGAGTTGCTTATGAACTGAATTTAAAAATTTTACTAAAATATGGAAAAATACGGAAGGATTTATTAAAAGAGAAGAGAAACAATCAAAAATTAAAACATTTTCTAAAGTATCCATTAAAAAATAATAAAACTTATTATTTTTCTTAATTTTCTTTCTTTCTCTCTCTCTCTCTCTCTCTCTCTCTCTCTCTCTCTCTCTCTCTGTGTCTCTCTCTCTCTCTCTCTCTCTCTCTCTCTCTCTCTCTCTCTCTCTCTCTCTCTCTCTCTCTCTCTCTCTCTCTCTCTCTCTCTCTCTCTCTCTCTCTCTCTCTCTCTCTCTCTCTCTCTCTCTCTCTCTCTCTCTCTCTCTCTCTCTCTCTCTCTCTCTCTCTCTCTCTCTCTCTCTCTCTCTCTCTCTCTCTCTCTCTCTCTCTCTCTCTCTCTCTCTCTCTCTCTCTCTCTCTCTCTCTCTCTCTCTCTCTCTCTCTCTCTCTCTCTCTCTCTCTCTCTCTCTCTCTCTCTCTCTCTCTCTCTCTCTCTCTCTCTCTCTCTCTCTCTCTCTCTCTCTCTCTCTCTCTCTCTCTCTCTCTCTCTCTCTCTCTCTCTCTCTCTCTCTCTCTCTCTCTCTCTCTCTCTCTCTCTCTCTCTCTCTCTCTCTCTCTCTCTCTCTCTCTCTCTCTCTCTCTCTCTCTCTCTCTCTCTCTCTCTCTCTCTCTCTCTCTCNTTTCTATATATTGAATTATTTTTTATCTCTCACAGGACCTTCTATGGGCCGAAACGAATGTTGCCCCCTAAAATTATTCCTCATAAGGCATACATCCCACTAGTTTATTTCAAAATTGGCGAGTCACACTTCCCTAGTTTCCCTTGTCAGAAAAACTTTCGCAGGGTTGCTTATGAACTGAATATAAAAATGTAGAGAAAATATGGAAAAATACAACAGAAAGATTTCTTAAAAGATAAGAAAAACAATAAAAAATTAAAACATTTTCTAAAACATCCATTAAAAAATAATGAAACTTATTATTTTTCTTTAATTTTGATCATTTTATGTATATATATACTTAGTGAAACTTTAAAAAATAATTTCTTTTCTTTTAAGACTCATGTAACTCCTTTAAAAAGCATTCATAAAGTCACTATTAACTGCAATTTAATTTGATAGCTTCCTGGTTCATTGCATAGCCTCTGACAAAATCAGAATTGAATAAGTGAACTTTAATTACATTATGTACACTAAACAAACTCATTTCAATTTAATTAACTGATGTAATAGTTGGTGTTTTTCATACTACAATGTTATTTTTATGGTTTGAACATACCATTGCTTAAGAGATAGTAATTGTTTATTGCTGGAAATTTCTAAGGTTATGAAACAAGACTCAAAAACGTACTTTCTACTATAAAACACGCTTTTTTTATTTCCATTTTCGATCGATTCCAATTTTTGACATCAAAATATTGAAGTAGCTGGCTGCAATTTGGAAAGAAAAAAAAAGGAAGTTACAAAAATAGCTCTATCGGGAGATTTATTATATTTACTTGTGCGTATTTCGCTATATCTCGGGAACTATTTGCACAAAGCAAAACAAAAATAAAATAAAAGATAAATATTCGGCTATCCTAAAACAAAATAGTAAAAAAATAAATTCTTATATATTTGCTGTTTTTTTTATTTGCTATTTTCCGCAGTTAAAAAGCACATAACTTAATTTCATAAAACAATTTTCCTAGAAAAGTATGCAATGTGTAAGCATGATCCACATGAAGTTCTAGATTTTCTTGGTTAAAATATACTTGAGGGTGCCGCTTGGCGAAATTGGCGACATTCCTGTTTGCGTGGAACACTGTGATAACAGGAATGGCGGCCAAAACTTTATAAAATTGTAATGAACCCAATATAAGCAAAATTAATTAACACAATAAAATGAATTTTGAATCGAAACAAAAATTTATGGAGTAAGCACAGAAAGAAAAGGAAAAGAAAAAAATCTCACTTCTTCATTAAGCTTTAATATCTTCAGATTTAGGTGCACAGAATTCTACAATAGCAGTTAGATTCTGTCTAAATTTATCATGAATAGAATCTGTGTACCTCCATCGCCACATAAATTTGGCGAAATACGAATTGAAAATGGTGTCCGTGGTACTGGACTGGCAGTGACATTTTTTTTATAATCCCTTTTAATGACTGCCCACATACCTTCGATCCTATTGACCATAATCAAAAGCAACCTTACCAGCCGGTATCCAACGCAGAACTAACGGACCTCTAAAATTACATATACTGTTGAACATTTAAAAATAAAGCTGAAATCTAAACCTATTAGAATCACGATTGGGTTTCAACATCGCCCAGCTTGCCGATCAACCGCGATCACAACTTGGCGAGAATCAATGGGCACCCTCAAATATAGTCTACCCATTTTCTTGTTTGCTATCATCGTAAAATTAATAAAATCTTTAAAGGTACCTTAAAGTATATCTCTATCTTATCTTGTAATATCTAATTATCATCATTTCTTAGTGTACTCTGATACCAATACATTTTTGAATTAGTGATTCTAATCAAAGGCTTAAAACTAAAATATGTTTCTTTATTATAAAGCAATCCTATATAATATCACTGTATTGAGAGATATTTTGTGATAAACATATTTAAATCAATATATAAACTTCCTAACCGTTCTACAATTATCAAATAGTTGTTGTTTCTAATGCTACTTGCTAATACTAGTGAGCCTGGTTGGTGAAACCAAGCGAATTTAGGGCAGGGGGTGCGTTTCTTGGATTCGGTGGCTCCATCTATAGCTAAGAATACGACTTCAGCAACACACACGTCACAGCACGCTTATAGAGCCGACCCATTCATACATTCATCTACAGATAGTAATTTTGACCTGAAAGAAAGAATAATCAATCTCCAATTCATTACTCCCGGTGGTATTGATTTGTTATGGATACATGGGGTATTTATGACCCGACAGATTAAAAGTGCACCCTTTACTAGAGGGTGTGACTTCGACAGGTGGGGATCGAACTCATGACCTCTTGAATATGGGCCCAACGTGCTCTCCCGGCCGTTATCAAGCGGTAAACCAGTTGTGTTTATGATATAATTACAATTGATTTTTCCAATAAATATACAATAATAATTTCACAATAAATAATGTAAATAAAATTTGCAACAATACTAGTTACCTTACAATATTATACAAGTTTTGCATAAAAATTTGCCCAATGAACATATGCAATTAAAATAATATTAAAAACTGTAAATCGCGATTAAGAATTAACTATAACATAATAAGGTTGGCGAAAAACATTTAACGAATTATTATGGTAACCGAACATTATATAGGAATTTAGAATAAAAAATGTATATGAATTTCCAATGGAGCAAAATGATTTGGTTTAAATTTTATCCCGACAGAATCGCGTTCTATACCTGGGAAATTAATCCTTCGTACATTCAATGAAACATTTTTGCCCGCTTTCTATTGAATACATTTCAATTTAAATGCGATGATCTGATTATTATCAAGAAATAAAAATGATTGTTGAAATCGTGGGAATTTACAACCGAAGCGTTGAAGGAATACAGCTCTCTTAGTAGGACATATAGAGTCAATATTTCTAAATAAACTGAGAAAAAATAATAAAATTTAGGGAAACTTTTGATGAAAGCTATTTTCAATAGGGTGTAAAAAATAAAACATAAACTTTGAGGCGTAGTCACACTATATTTCTCAATAAACAAACCTTTTTTTTTTTCTCCTTTGGTGAAGAGGAATCCCGAAAACGTTAAATATGAGTTTCAAAAGTTTTATCACACTTTCGACTTTTCCCATCTCATTTCTGTCACTAGTTTTGAGATTACCGAAATAGATAACATTGGCGATCACAAAATAACATTTGCGATTGAAAGTTTTATGCGTTAGTTTCAAGAGGGGAATGCGAAAACAGAAATTCAGATAAGAACTTTTATGAGAATTTATTGAATACACTCTTCCATAAAAATAAAAAATAAAAGTTTATAAATAGCAAACCGAACTTAGCAAACTTATTTAATACCTGAGGAAAGACAGACTTTATTGGCAGATGTACAATAGATATTAAAATAGATTTCATACGCAGTTTCGTTATAAGAAACTTAGTTATTAAAGAAATTAATTTTGTACTCGCTGCTAAGTCGTGAGAAAGACTTTTTCCTACGACCTGTTTAATAGATCAATTGTAATTACTAATATTTCTCTTTTCCCCTAACACGAAACATTTTACGAATTCATTTTGAAAGATTTTCCCTATTTTCCCTAACTTTAATTGAGGAGCACTTCGATTTTGTGTCCCTTGGATGATTGTTTTCTCTCTAATAATTATTAAACAAAAGTTATGTTCTCTTTATATAGATTTTATTGGCCCCTGTACAATAGATATTAAATCGATTTCATTTGTAGTTTTATAATAAGAAACTTATTTATTGAAAAAATTAATTTTGTACTCGTTACTCACTCGTGAGAAAGACTTTTTTCCCTCTACCTATTTAATAAACCAATCAGAATTATTAAGATTTCCCTTTTCCCCTAAAACGAAATATTTTACGGATTTATTTTGCAAGATTTTCCCTAACTTTCCCTAAATAGATTTGTAACAAGAAACTTAGCTAATGAAAAAATTACTTCTGTTTTTGTCAATGAAAACTGATTGACGGTTTCAATGAGTTTCATAAGCATTTAAACCAGTTCCAAGAAATAATTTACCAAACGAATACCAGAACTAATTTAGGCAGTTCTGAATCTCTTAACTTTTTCTAACTGTAGCGGCTTTTTTATTTTTGTTTTATCCAATTCGCCACTTGCTCATGAAATTACCGAAACAGCCATGAACCATTTGAGTGTACGTATTATTTCTTTACGTAATTTCACATTGATTTTTAATTTTTGCTCTTCTTCTTATTTTATTCAGTTGTTTTGTTTTAGTTTGTTAGCTTTTGCTTTATTTTATATAATAACTTGAAAGTTTTCAATTTTTTAGAATACCTATCCATTTCATAAATAAATGAGTGAATACTGTCTTTGATAGGAGCTATTTTTCTTCTATTCTGTGCATTATGGGATACATGTAAGTGACGTAGTGGGGTATCTCGATCCTGATTGGTTGTTGAAACGTGGCATTTGCTTACGTTAGAAACTGTTCTTTCCATTCTATTTATATATAGTAAGCCAAGCCTGTCAAGTATCGATTCTCTTAAGTAACACAGCCTATATTCTTTCACAAAGATTTCAATTCTACCACTATATATTATTACTTAACACAAAGACAGGCACGAAGGCACGTGGAACATAAACACAAAGCAAAAATATATCACGGTTTCAATAAAATACATAAACTAATAATCTATCTAAAGTAAGTAAAAGAGGAATGTGCTATACAGCATTGTATTTAATTAACCGTTAATTATTATTTTAAATTATGTAGAGCTCAAGAGTAATACTCCATATTGGTGATAAAGATTAGCTGGTGCTGGCGTCATAGGTCACGTGCGTGGTATTGTTTGTCTTCATCTTAGAGTGAAATTTCCCTATTAATTAACAAATGATCATAATGGCTTCTTTATAATTCATTATTCATAATATTATGCTCATAACTTATGACAGTTATTGAAATACCAAGCTGAGAACTAATGATTATTTATAAAAGCTCACCCGTGGCTCAGTCGGTAAAGAGGTTGCTCAAAATGTTCGCTCACTGCAAAAAGGGTTTCTCAAAATGAGTAAATATTCGTCAAAGTAACAAACCAAGTAGAGTTTGATAACATCAAGTATTCATTAATGTTTTACAGACCGTGTATTCATTATTGAGCATGTCACTATACTCAATAATGAATACATGGAGTTTTCAAATTAGACCGTATTTGTTTTTGAGCTATTTTAACACGTTTTTGCTCAATTTTGAGAAACCATTTTTCATAGCGGTGTTAGCTGGAGATCGAAAGTTCGATCCTGGCACCCCACTAAACAACCGTCGTGTCAGCTGGGTAGTTTAGTCGGATGTTAATTGTTTTTGGAGATTTCTGCATCGTGATCTGTGGCAATAATCGCCAAGTATTGGCAACTGCCGAGCAGCTGTCTACCAGAAACTAAAAAGAACATCACAGAAAGGGACCAACTCGAAAGGTATAACTCGTAACCACCCCCGGGCAAACATCTGTTTTTTTGAAAAAGATTTGCAAGTTTAAAATATTTTTTGTAGTTGGCGCGACAAATCACTATACGGAAACATCCCCATTTTTTTAACTGCGAATGAGCAGAAAACTGCAAATTAACAGCGAAAGTTCGCTGAGTGGCGTAATCTCGGGTGCTCTCCACGTCGTTTAGTCGTATAATTAAGTATTTCTTACTCATTAAGTATTTCTTGAGAAATGTAAAGAAAATGTTAAAATATGTATTGTTTAAAAACATCAAAAACTGAAAGTGTTTCTTCTATTATGTAGGATAGTATATATATATTTATATGTTTACCCATTATTATTTCTTTTTGCTGAAGACCATAAATCTAAAACTTAATATGAAGTCTTAAGAAATTTCTGAATTTATTTTATGGTCCGTCATCACTAAAGTTGATGGGTAACCATCGAAAATAATATACTGCGATACTGAAAATCCTTGCTTTTGATTTTTCAAAGCTAGTGGAAATGCAAGTATATAAATTTAGAGAAACGCCATTTTTCCGTTTCGTCTCATTAGACATGGTTGTTTGAAAAGAATAAAATCCAAAATAAAAGAGAGACAGTACCATGATGAGATTTGTTAAGAACAATCCATTTAAAATCCAGAGAGTGAGACTTTAAATTGCGTCTCTTTGCAAAATTGACAGCTGTCGCCATTTCTGTATGCCTTCTATTTTATGCAGAAAAAAGTTCCATGCTTCCGATTTTACATAAAAACGAAAAAATCTAAATTTGCTGAGTATGAATATTTTTAAAAGAAAAAAATAACTACATTTTTTTTAATAAAGCAGTTTTGGTGTCTCTTCAATTTTAAACTTATTCAGCATTTTAATATTCTTTTTTAACTTAGCTATTGTTATTTAAAGTATAAGTTTTATAAATTTTTGTATTTCCCATCGTATTCTATTATCTAAATCAAGTTATTCGATTTTATTATTTTTCCTCTACCAAATGAATGAAATGTTTAAACTCTAACAATATGCCTTGAAATTGTTACGTGTTTAAACCTATACGTGAAATTTAGCACTAAAACTTATTTTTAACTAGTCGAATACCTGTTCTTTGAACGAGGTGAAAAAAAAGTTAACAGCCAATGAATTATATTTACTACGGAAACATCCAAAAAACTTAACGACATATACCGATACAGGCTAAAAAATTTTCCCAGCTTTATATTTTTTTACCTATTTGTTTCACTTCCAGATGGTTTTACGTTATCATATTAACTAAAAGATATTTTTAAAAGTTCATCGCATCAAAATAAAGATTGATTACATTCAATATCATTTGGCATAATGCTATTGTTCGAGGTCAATCAAAAACTACACTAATCAAAATTTAATAATCAAAAATTACAAAAATCAACAATTTTCTTCAGTATTTATCCCTTTCGGTGGTCGTAAAAACTAATTTCCGTAGTACTTATAGTAGGTAGCTAACACCAAAATTAGTAAATTTAGTACCTATTAAAAATACCAATTAAAATGGTAACACTAGTACATATTATTAAAATTAATTAAACTACATTGACATCAATTATAATAAGGCTCAGATCTCACGAACTTAAAACGATATGGAACAATCAAATAAAAGCAATCGTTTCAGTGTATATGTTAACCATGACTGTCCGAAATCAAGAGAATGTCGGCTTTCACCGGTAAATGTCAACAATCACATAGTCTCTTTGGTGAATGTCCGAAATATTTGTTATATCCGATTTGATATTAATTTATTCGTCGATATTATTATATTCATTCGATATTTTAATATCTGCTAAGGAAAGATTTGGAGCAACATCAGTGTTCGGAATACCAGTTAAATGCATATTGGGTTATGGCACTTGACCTTAAGAAACATTGAGGTAAGGCATACCGGGCAGCGGCACTGAATCTTCAAAAACATTGATGTAAGGCATACCGGGCAAATATACACCGAACATTGGCACTTAACTGGACCTAGTATATGTTTCGGACATTTACCAAAGCGACTATGTGATTGTCGACAATCACCGGTGAAAGTCAAAAACCAGCAATTTCAGTCATTTATAGTAACATCTATTCAAATTTTCATGCGAAATGCATGCTAAATTTTACAGCAATATTTTCTTTCGTGATAAAAGCAATAAATCTCTTAATGTAAATATTAATCCTAAGATTTCTTTTCTTCTAAATTCATTTTATAGGTTATCATCATCCAAGTTTATAGGTTTCAATCCAAAATAATATATTGTTATTCCTATGACGTAACTCTTTTCCTAGAAAATAGCACACATATCGGAACGTTAAAAACAATAAAAAAGAGGAGATACGGGAGGGGCCTGTCAGCGTTTTTGCTACGTTTCATCAGATATGGATGTTCGAATCGAAGAAGAAGAAAGGAAAAGAATTTCTTCAGAATATTCATTTGAAATCGGAAAAGATGGGCTTAAAATTGCGTCTCCTTCTAAAATTGGCAGCTGTCGACCGCTTTCTGTTTCGTTTTCTTAAACAAAAGTAAAATCGATACTTTAAATAACGATTTTGTTTTTGCTACAATTATTTGCATTACATAAAGCTAAGATTTGGGAATTCAGCTGTTTCAAATATTAAATACGGGAAACTTTCCTCTTAAAAATACTTGAATATTTTATTGAAAGAGAATAAATAACATAAAGCTGGGATTTGTAACTTTATAAATTTAAATGTGAAGAAAAAGTTTTATTTACATTATTATAGTTTTGATATTTTTATTTAATATTTATGCTTTTATTAATATTATTATATTTGAACACCTTTCTCCTCAAAGAATCATCTAAAAGATAGCTGATTTTAAGAATTATAAAATTTATTATTGTTACAATAGAGTAAAACGTGTTTTTGCGTTTTAATTTTAATTCACATTTATAATTTTAAAGATAAATTATACAAAGCGGAAAAATTCAGAAATATATACATATAGGGGAGAGTCGAGTAGCCCCGCCCACTGTCAATTTCATATGTATAGAATATTTTTTCAAGTCAATGGGCCATCGGACATTAATTGTTATATTAAAAAAAGATTATTTTCAAAGTTTCAAGTATTTATGCAGCTGGTAACATGGTAAACAATAGTTTTGAAAATATGTTGAATACAGTAGTCATGAAATTAAGAAAAATTGGTTGAATGTTTCGATTAAACTTCATTTTAATACTAAAAAAATAATTTTTTCTATACATACAGCATTAAAGTATGTAGTCTTAAGTTTAATTTGCACAAAGAAAGAAGTTTGTATGTAAAAAATTGTTCGAGTAATTACAAATTTACAAAAAAATTGGATTTCGGGTAGCCCCGCTCACATGAATGTCGGGTATCACCGCCCAATTTTATTTCGTCGATAAATGTACGGTTGCAAAGATTATTATTTTATTGCTTCAAATTTGAATGTTATATGCATTTTTAACAACAAATATTGTTGTTATTAAATGATTGTTATTAAATGATAGAATTCACTAAAAGTATATAAATATGTAATAAATAAAATAATTTTGTGATAAAAATGATAAATGAGGTTTATCTATTGTCAATACATTGGTCATTTTCATTTACACCTGAAAAAACAGTCAAAAAACATAATTTTTGTAACTGGGCGGGGCTACCCGACACATTTTGAAAAGAGCTGAAAAACATGTTTTTTTAAATTTCTATTTTTTTAAGTTTAACTATTCTTTTTTTGGTTTATTCTTTTTGCATTATTTAATTAGATGATAAAACAATAGAAAATACAAAAATGTTGATTATTACTCAGTATTATACAGAAATATAAGAAATACTCCTTAAGTGAGCGGGGATACCCGACTCTCCCCTATATATTCAAGATTTAGGTTTTCTTCAATTTTTTAAATGATCTTTATAAAAATTTATAAGTAAATAAAAGCTCTAGAATTTTCTGCTTATAACGTTTCGGAGTCAAGGTTTATTTATCTCCAATCGAAACGAACCTTGATTTTGGTACAATATTTAAATGCAAACAAATTGTGGCTGACTAACAAAGAACTTCGCGGTTCAGAAGTGATACAGCAGTAACTTGTTTGCATTTAAATATTTTTAAAACATTTGTTATGCATTTTGAAACTTTATGATTTCCTTTCGGCTTACCTGGTTTCTCTTTTTCTATACTTTAATTTTTAAATTATCAGTGAAAGTAAAACAGAATTTTCTAGAAAGTTTTCCCATGTGGAAAAGTTTCTTGCCAGGAAAAGTTTCTCTGAAACAGAAATAATCGGAATAAAAAAGCTTGACTAGTTTATTACAATATATAAAGTAATTGTTAAATAATCGGTCTTTAAGACTGTTATTTTACTTCAACCAACCTATTAATTTACTGTATTTAACCGTATGAATTTATAGTTCAACCAATCAAAATATCGTTGGATGATTTCGGAAAATAAAATACGTTTTATTGGATGATAAATACTAATAATAGATCGATGTTTCTCATGTTATATCTCCATCGCGAAACGCAATTCTTGCAGCTGTTTCCCTTAATGCGAAAAATGTTTACGGCCAGCTTCTGTTATTTTATAAAAAGTGTGATTTTGCTTTGTAACAGCTGACTTAGAAACAGCTGTTTTGACTCATCTCTAGTTAAAACTATCACATAAAGTGCACTATACAGTCATATTTAGCTTTCCAACGTAATACGACTTGGATTCGAGGTCGAAATTCAGTTAAAAATATGCGTTATATCGTTTTCAAAAAAAATAATGAAGGAAAGAAAAATAAAGGAGTTCAATATTAATGTTTTGCTAGAAAGTTATATTTTTGGAAGTACAACAAATTTAAGATTCAGTTAGTCATTTACATACATCATTCTGTCAAGAAAGATAAATAAAGATTAAAAAAAGGGGGAAATGCTTAGATTAAAATGACAAGTTCTACATTGCAAAATAGAACACGCTGTGTTCTGCTAACTTTAGACTTGATTCGTTTCATAAGAATGTTATAAAAATGGCGGAACAAATAGAGCAAAAAAAAATAATGATAAAAAATTTTAATACAACATTCTATGTCCTACAAAGATAAAAAAATTAAAAACAATTATCATTTTAAAGTTTTAAAATTTTGATAAAGAATATTGAATTAAAATCAGTCTAATGTTGGCTAAGCTGCTGCCACTCCATGAAAATTATAGTCTTCTTATTTTTCACTTGATTCTTTGAAAAAAAAATCGTTTTAAGAGTTAAGCAGAATAAAAATATCAGTTTCAGATTTTATTGCAGCAATTTTAAGAAATTTTAAAATGTCGTAAATCTCCATTAATGTCAATCCTTGAAAAGTACAGTTAGCTTTTATTTTTTACTTAATTTTTATTTAATTCCTTTCATGAAAAGCAGTTTTACTATTTGTTTAATACTCCATAACTGTCACTGAATGATCGAATTTTTTAGGCTTAATTAAAATATGAGCTTTTTTTCTCATGAAAATTCCAAGTATTTTAAAACACGTTTCGTTCGACAAATATGATACCTAGAAAAATATGTGTTTCGCATCAGATGTGTAAAAAAGTTCGTCGCAGTCACAGTTTCCGAAAGAGAACCGAAAAGATTATTTTGGTTACGAACACCTCATTTATTACTGAAGCTTACCCTACACAAAGAAGTGCAATATATCTGGATTTAGAACTGCAAGTTGCGCTCTTTATAATGGCACTGCGAATCATTAGTCCCCATTACTAATCAGAGTTCTCTTCTTTTTTTTTTAAGGATGCACTTCATTATAGCAAATTTATGTGGCTTTTCTTACAACTCGTTATTTTTATTTTATTAATTTACTAATTAATAATCTATCTTATTATATAAAAAAAATAATGAGTGGATGTAGATTGTAAAAAGAACGATAAATCTTTTTCGCGTTGGCAACCAAAGACTGAAATATCACGTAAGTGAGCTATCACAAGTATTAACGGTTAAGCATACCTGTTTAATATTTTTTGGACTAAAATTTTTTTCTCACTTTGAGAACGAGAAGCTTAATAAAAATATAGAGCAAAACTCTTAAATTTTAAGGATAATTGCACTGATTTGCATTTTTCATATGTTACCGTGAAGGTCCAAAATCAAGAGAATGTCGACTTTCACCGGTGAATGTCAACGATCACATAGTCGCTTCGGTGACTGTCTGAAATATTTGTTATATCCAATTTGATATTAATTTATTCGTTGATATTATTACAATACCAGTGTTCGGAGTACGAGTTAAATATATACGGGGCAGTGACACTGCACCTTAAGAAAACATTGATGTAAGGCATACCGGGCAGGGCCGCTTAACTAGACTTAGTATAAATTTCGGATATTAACCAAAGCAACTATGTAATTGTCAACATTCACCAGTGGGAGTCAACAATCACCAATTTCGGTCATTCACAGTAACATTTACATTATGCCAGTATCTATCAAAGTAAAGTATTTAAACCTGTTGCAACTTCAAACATGGAAATTAATAATTCTTTATCTAAATAAATTCTTTGAAACATCTATTCAAATGTAATTTTGATGTTGCATTGAAATACATATGACTGAAATCGTTATGTGTATTAATTTAAAGATTTTTTATAAATCAAACTTTCCATTGGATATTTATGTCCTGTATTATTTTAAAAAGAGTATCAGCATGCGTAGGACGAAAGACTGAAATATGAACGTATCCTATCACCAGGCAACGTACTGCTGTTGCGGAACCATGCGAAAGGCGAGGGTAGAGGATACAGTTCCCTGTTCTTTTGGTCTATAAGTCTTTCGTTAACTAATATAATTATTGTATAAGAGCACAAATGGCTGGATTATGCACAAGATGGATTATTTCCTCAATGTGTGAGTAAATTTATTCCAGTTAATATTACATATTAATGGGTTTTTATTTAATATTACAACGCTTAATTCTTATAATATTTTAAAGGACAATGGTTGTGATGGAAATAATTATGGTGTCGAGTTTGAAAGCAATTAAAACACAAAAGTTGTTAGTATCAAAGAAAAACTAATTACTTTAATTTTACTTTACTTTAAAATTTTACTTTACTTTTCAACTTTACCTTAAAATTCTCTCTAAAACGTATTGTGTTTAAATGTTACCAACAAAAGATAAAATTCTTCCACGTTTAACCTTACTCATAACCGCTGTTTTATTACTTTTAAAAACACTTTAGGAAGTTTACGTGTAGCTCATGAAGATTTGTACCCATGTTTCGTAACTCTTACTGAATCACTAATTTGTGAAACAACAAAAATACAACATAAATTTTTTTTCAATTAAAAGGATACAGTTAGAATACCTTTAGAAAAGGAGATAGATTATTCTATATGTTATTGCTTTTAATTTTCCTATTCCACATTTAACATTACTCATAATCGCTGTTTTATTACTTTTAAAAACACTTTAGGAAGTTTTCGTACAACTCATGAAGATTCACCATGTTCCATGCACTCTAACTCAGTGGTTACCAACTGGCGGCCCGCGAAGCCATTTTTTTTGTGGCCCGCGAACTAAAATATATTAGTTGTCGTTTTGTTGGACAATTTTCGTGAAAAATCTATATGGGTTTAAAATACTTTTCTGTCGTTTAAAAAACCTAACTTCTTCGTTTCTGTGAAGTTTAACATACCAACAGTGCAAAAAAAAATATTTTCTCAGGTTTTGCCTCCAAAAAAGTATTTATTCATGTACAAAAATAATCGTGTATGTTTCTCTTTTTTCTTTCTTTCTTTCTTTGTATTTTGTGAATATAAAATTTAGCAAGTGCGTATCAGAAATTTTCTCGAAGAAATTCTCCCATTTAACTTTTTGAAACCATTGGACAAAAATATTTACATTTGTAAATTTTAAAAGGCTTAAAAGAAGGGATGAATATCGTGTTTTATTTAAATTCCTTGAATTGAATTGAATATTGCATGAGCGGAAAGAAAGAAAAAATTATTTCAGATGCTCGAGAATTTTTTTTTTGTTGCTATAATTCCTAATAAGTCGAAATTAAAATGTTCATTCATCATAGAATTAAATTTAAAAGAAAAAAAATTCTTGTCACTAAGTTTCAGATTAAGAGAAAATTCAAAATGATACGTAACAAGCATTATTTGTAATGCTTGTTATTTTGCTTTTCAATATTAAAAAAACTTTAATAAAAATCTGACTGTAATAGTTAATGTTCCTTCAAACATAAAAGAGTCCTATATAAAATTTTGATAAATTTGCGACCCGCCATTTGACTGGTGTTTTAATTACGGCTTCCGGCCTCGTGTAAGTTGGAAACCCCTGCAATCACTAATTTGCGAAACAACAAATATATAACATTATTACATTTTTTTTCTAAAAATTAAATGATATATTTAAGACACTTTTAGAAGAGTAACTAGATTATTCTGTATGTTATTTTTTAATTTTCATATTTTATTGCTATATTGTGATTAGGATAGTTAAAATTTTGTGCTCGGCATAACTAAATTTTAATTTGTTAACTTATGCCATGTCATTAATATGAACAAGCTGTTTGAGGTAACAATACTAAAGGACGTTCCACTGTAGGCTTCATCACAGTGCATTTTTCAAAGTTTCTTTTGGCACAATATATCACTGGTTAGTTTTAAAAGGTAACCATGTTGCAGATATGAAGAATAAACACTCGACAATCAAGTATCTCGCATGTTTTTGCTTATTTCGTTTTTCATTTAACTTGGTCACTTATATGAAAAATTCATTATTCATCGTTGTTTCATTATTCATCGTTGCAACGTACAAGTTTAAAAAGCATTTATGTACAACAGGAGGGTCACATATTAATTTAGTGAGGAGTCAAGGTACATCATCGGGATTAAAATTGCATTGGAACTCATGCCCGGAATTATCATAGTACGCCACTAGGAGCGCTTCCCTACTATGTATTGCTTCGTGTGTTTTTAAATAGGTCATGATTAGAAAGCGTTCTTAGCCGCTTATGAAAACATGATGGGACATGGGTTCGTACGTAATTTTGATTCTGATGATGTGCTCTAACTCTCCTAAAAGTTTGCTTTAGCATTTACTCTACCTCGTGTTTTATATAATGTCCTAAACTTGAGTACTGTAACAAAAAAAGACTAAAAATATCATTCAAAAATTTTTTAAAAATCTGTAGCTTTAGGAGCAAAAATCCCAAACACGCAAATTAGGGAAGATCAAGTAAGTGTATAAGAGCAGTAAAAATTTTGTTCCCCAAAGTAGTTTACCAAAAATCATTTTTCTAGTAACTATGAGTAATAACAGCTATAAATATTTATTCGTCTGTTCGTTTAAAATGGTGGATGACCATCTTTCTAATGTATGCAATATGTTCGAAAAGAAAATAATTTCCAGAAAAAAAAGATATTTAAATCAAATCGTAACTTACCCAAGAAAAATGTAATTCCGCCTGCTTTGAATTTCGGAATCCTAAAAAAAAATATTAAAGTATTTTTAGAATTAAAATAAAGCAAATAACCAAACGATTACTGCGATTTTCATGAATTCAATAAAAATAATAAAAGAAGGCAATTCAGTCATTATTTAAATGACAGTTATGTTTATTACTGCAGCAGGGCATTGCATACATTCGACCAAGATATGTTTACAATCACTCGCTTTTTTTTTTACTTCTAAGAAATACTTTTATTAAATATATTAGCATACTAGTAGAAAAAGTTTTTAAATACTTTCGATGCCGCATATGTTCTTTAATCTGTATTGATAATAAACTGACACCATTTGTTTGCTAGTTTTTTTTTTCTTTTTTTACTCTCTTTTTTGTTGCAATATAAGCTATTTTTCTAGTTTAAATTATACTTTAGTAAAAGTGAGTATTTTACGAACAAATTATTTTGAACACATATAACATATTGCTTAAATATTTTGTCTTTTGAATATTTTATTCATTTAACGCATGTTCTTCTATGACTTTTATTCATCTGTGTAGTTTTTTTTAAACAAAAATGATATCTATGTAATAATCAGAGATATCGTTTCCTAAAATGATCCTGGTACATTAATTTATTTTCCTGTTAAAAGAAAACAAAATTATGGGTGATTAATTATTTTGTGCAACATCTTGATTTACTTTCAAAGTAATCAATCAAAGTAAATTCAATCCAAAGCTCAAATTAGATAAAGATTAAGGGGGATTCTAAACTAACGCTTATCAAGAATAATGATTTAGTTTCTGAATTTATCATTTAATCCACGCGCACACCAAAAACTATTACGACACCTAGTATGTATTATTCAAATAATATTTTCTAAAACGTTAAAACAAATTAAACAAATTTTTTACTTGGAATATAATCATTATCATGGTAAATTGCTTTTAGCAAGGATATAAATCTGAAGTGCAAATCTTCTATTATGACTTCAAACTATTCTGTATTAAGTTTTAGCATTTATTTATTTATTAACACACAGATATGTTATAAATAAAAACAATATTCATCTAGGAATAAGGAATAGTAAATGTATATTTGTAATTATAATAACCTAATTATTATTGAAGTAATATTTTCTAAAGCATATCCCAAACACTTATTTCATCGTTAAACAAATGAAACTAATTTTTTGCTTGAAATATAATTATCATCAGTGTAAATTGCTTTTAGCAAGGTTATAAAACTAAAGTGCAAATCAGTTCATATCACTTCGAACTATTCTGTATTGTGATTTTGCATTCATTTAATTATTAACACAAAGATATATTTTAAATTAAAACAATATTCATATGGGAATAATGGATAGTAAATGTACATGTGCAATTATAATGACCTAATTATAATTGAAGTAATATTTTCTAAAGCATATCCAATATATTTTGAAAATCTATTTTCTGAAGCATCAATTATTATCAGTGTACATTGCTTTTAACAAGGATATAACTCTAAAGCGCAAATTAGCTAATATCACTTCATAGTATTCTGTATTGTGATTTTTCATTTATTTAAGTATTAACAGAGATATATTTTAAATTATAATATCTAGGAATAATGGATAGTAAATCTGTATTTGTAATTATAATAACCTAATTATTATTGAAGTAATATTTTCTAAAGCCTATCCAATATATTTTGAAAATATATTTTTCAAGGCAACAATTATTATCGGTGTAAATTGCTTTTAGCAAAGATATAAACCTAAAGTGCAAATCTGCTATTATCACTTCATAGTATTCTGTATTGTGATTTTGCATTTATTTAAGTGTTAACACTGATATATTTTAAACTATGACAATATTCATCTCGAAATAAGGGATGCGAAATGTATATTAGTAATTAGGATAACTTAATTATTATTGAAATAATATTTTCTAAAACATATCAGATATATTTTGAAAATATATTTTCTAAGGCATCAATTATTATCAGTGTAAATTGCTTTTAGCAAAGATATAAACCTAAAGTGCAAATCTGCTATTATCACTTCATAGTATTCAGTATTGTGATTTTGCATTTATTTAAGTGTTAACACAGATATATTTCAAATTATGACAATATTCATCTCGAAATAAGGGATGAGAAATGTATATTAGTAATTAGGATAACTTAATTATTATTGAAATAATATTTTCTAAAACATATCAGATATATTTTGAAAATATATTTTCTAAGGCATCAATTATTATCAGTGTAAATTGCTTTTAGCAAGGATATAAACCTAAAGTGCAAATCTGCTATTATCACTTCATAGTATTCAGTATTGTGATTTTGCATTTATTTAAGTGTTAACACAGATATATTTCAAATTATGACAATATTCATCTCGAAATAAGGGATGCGAAATGTATATTAGTAGGTTAACTTAATTATTATTGAAATAATATTTTCTAAAACATATCATATATATTTTGAAAATATATTTTCTAAGGCATCAATTATTATCAGTGTAAATTGCTTTTAGCAAGGATATAAGTCTAAAGTGCAAATTAGCTAATATCACTTCATAGTATTCTGTATTATGATTTTGCATTTATTTAAGTGTTAACAGAGATGTATTTTAAATTAAAAGAATATTTATCTAGGAACAATTGATAGTAAATGTATATTTGTTCTCCAACGCGTAATTTAACCTACCGCATCCATTAAGGAATCGTTTGATCCTATTGCCCACGCCTAATCACATTATTACATAGAATGCTAAAATATTGGCAGTGAAAGCGGATAATCAAGTGGATTCTTGGTTAAATGGAATAGAATAAAGCAAACATTCCATCCCCGAGACTTAATTCAATAGTTGCAATTATTCTCTCAAGAGAAGAATCTTTCTTTTTCCACTCCTTGCATTCTTCAATTCGAATAATTGTTTGTACTAAACAGTGACTAATATAAATATACTTTTCTCAAGTACTTGAATTGTGTTTTTTTATTACACGAACTTGAATTTCAGAATGATGTAAAAAAAGTAATTTTTAAGAATATATGAGTTTTTTTTTTTTGAATTTTAAAATTTGCAAATTGTAAATCTTTAAAAATTTCAGAAAAAATGTGTTTAACATCTGTAAAATTTGCAAATTTCAGATTTTTCTGGCACAAGAAAAATATAAAATGTTATTGATTATTGTTAATCATTTAATTTCTTAAAAATCAAATAAAAAAAGGACAATTTATATACAGCTGCTATAAAGAAACGATTTTCAATAAAGTTTAGTTTAGACAAACTGCTCACTAGAGGGTGTGGATATAGAGTAGAAACTTGTTACTAGACAAGTGATGTCAAAGTTCACCGTCGGTGTGCAACTCTACAAAATAAAATATTTTATGGTACATATTTTATGGTATGGTAATTTTAGGGTTATTAGCAACAATTCCCGTTTAATAATTATCATGTAACTTTAATGTATTTTATAAAAAGCTAATTTTGAAACTTGGCTGTAATTGTACAATGTGCAAAATATATAAATAACCTGACTAACTTTTGATCTAATGATCGGATTTTCATGTAGTAGAACTTAAGTAATAGGATTTTGATGGTTCAAAGGTTTAACCCTAAATATGATAATTAAGTAGTTTAGAAGATATTTTAAGTCACAACATGCAGACAACAATCAGTCACGACATGCACTTTATATGAATAAACATATCTTGTTTCGACAAATTTAACGTTTTAACCTTAGGTTAGGGGGGCGGAATCTGGAAAATATGGTATAATAGGGTGGTCTAAAGAGCAGACGAAAAGTGTTAATTTTACTTTTGTCGTATCTCGGCATAACTCCAGAACTTTTAAAACTAATCGAAAAATTTGCACATATTTATACAATTCTTTTGCTAAAAAAAATATCCCATGCAAAAAATAATTTTTAAGAATTATTTATTATTTTTATTTAATAATACTTAAATAAATTTTTAATTGTAAGATATTCAAATTTTAACATCATTTTATAAAATGTAGTTTTAATTGACAAAATAAGAAATTTGAACAAAATTGGTCGAATAGTTCATGAGAAATCAAGTTTAAAATCTACGACCTTCTTAAAATGTGATAGCTCAGAAATTTTTCAATCGATTTGGTTCAAATTGAAAATTTCTTTTTTCCGACTCCTTGTCAAAATTACTGTAAAAAAAAACAATGCGCAGTCAAAAAAAGTTGATACAAACAGAGCTGAGCTATAACTTATAAATGAATGAAAGGTTAAAAACTAGCAGAAATGATAACAGTCAAAAACTGAAAATGGCATCAGTTGATCAAGAATGTTGTGAGACATATTTACTAAAGAACTTAAGAGAATTATTACAGGATTTCTTAAAATGTCTTTTTGAATAATGGCAAAATGGGAAATAGTATACGCGTGTCATTTGTTTTTAACCATCAGTAAAGTTGTTATCAATTTCAAAAACAAAAATTTTTTTTTAAGGTTTCCTTGTTAAAATATAGCTATTGAATTCTAAACTCAAACTTTTTTTCTAAATATGTATGCCGAATATGTAAAACTTCTAAAATATTGCAACTCTATGAATAAAACATACCATGCTTTTGATATGAAACTAGGTTTGTTTACAAAATAAAAATTGTAGCGATGTTAGAAGAAAGTGGTGTCTTTTGGAAGGAAAAAAAAAAACAGCAAAAACGAAAAAAAAGAGAATAAAAAAAAAGAGAATGAAAAAAATGCTATTTTATTTATAATGCAAATAATATATCGTAGTATACGACATTCTCTAAAATTTTTGAACATTTCCCCAAACAACTTATTCATATTTTCTTTTTTTTAAAAAGAGTCAAGGAGTTTTTCTCGAAGAGGTTTTTTTTCCGTTTTAATTAAAGATTCCAGTAAATCTATTTTTTCCCTTTGAAACTGCTACAAAACTTGTTCAGGGGTGAGCAAAGGTGGAGGGGGGAGTGAAATTTTTGAGCAAATGACGACGGGGGCAATAGGAAGCATAGTTCATTAGTTTACGTTTCTATCACAGAAAAATGCAAAAGAAGGCTGTGTAGCTTTTCTTTTAACAAAACATTTCAATTACTTCTCTCTTTAGTTCATTTCTTTTCATACATGGGGAAATATATATAAAAAAAGGGGTGATGTATTTTTGCCCCCGCATTGTTACCCTACTTTTTATCCTTTGATAAATGGAGGATATGTTGTTAATCTTAAAGAAGAAATGATTTTTTTCTTTTCTTCCTGTAAATATTTTTCGAATGTTTTGTATTCTATTTTGTAAAATGTCAGCAAAATATCTTTTTATGCTTGCATGAAATTGCTTTTTGTGGATATTTTTAAATGCCTTTCCATGCAAACAATTCTCTTTTTTTCTTGTTTTTATTTTAGATGTGGATGATTTTTTTTGTAAAACACTTTTTGTATGTTTTTGAGTGATTTTTTGAGATTCGGTTTTTTCTCTTTTTTGCTCTGCAGACGTGAATATGGTATCAGAACCGAAACCACACCAGGTGAACCGAAAAAGACCGCTTTTTCATCCCGCCACGTGAGTATTATTTTTTTAATAACATTTTATAGTTTTTTCCCTCATGATTAGCCTTTTAGAATACATTTTAATCTAATGATGTTCGACGAAACTACTTCGTCGTGGAAAATAAAAAATAAGCCCCTGCTGTCACTGCCTTCATTTTAAAGCGGAATTTCAATTTTAAATTAAGCTGGTTGTCTCCAGACTAGGCTGTTTTTTTTTTCTTAATTCTTCATTGTCTAAGGCTTTTTTTTGTCCAAATGTCTAAGGTTCGGCTTAATTTTTTTTTCGGACATATAACTCAATTTTTTTACCCATTGGCAAAATGGGTGTTGTTTTGGGTTTGATGGCATGTGTTATTTGGACGTCATCAAATTTTTCAACTGTATTCAAGAGTAATAGTAAACAGTGCGCATGCGTCGTCATTGCATGCGTTGCTATGGCGACCGCTGCTGTTTGATAATTTCTTTAGAATTCTTTTTTTCACTTTCAATTTTGTTTAGCATTAAGTTGGGGAGTTTATTTTTGAGCTATGGGACCAGAGAGATCCCATAAATACTTCTTGAGTTGTGAATAAAAGAGAATTTCATCATTTGAACGATGGATTTGAAAAATTAGACAACTCTTTTTCCAAAATTACTTTTAAATTCAGGCAGAACATTATACTTGATTAAGACGTAACCTAATGAGTTCAGATCATTCACAATTTGCAACAGATAATCTATATATTGCATACACAAATAAAAAAATATCTTGTTTAAGATTTGGGTAGAGTACAGAAACGGCAAAAACTTTTACATATAAGTTTAAATTAAAATAATCAGATTTTTCGTTACGTGCAAAAGCAAACCGCGAAATATTTCTTAGTATTGTTTGACGGTAATAGGATTTCAGCTAAATGTTCCTTATCAGAAAGAAATTATTTTTCAAAACCAATCGTTTTTTTTTTTTAAAATTTTAATTCGAACTTATTGTCGAAATTAATTAAACCAGTACTGGAGTCAATAATAGTACAGAGATTTTCACGCTTCTCCCAAATTACTTGTTTTCTCTTTTATGGTGGAACCCCGACTTAATATATCCCGACTTATAAATGAAGATTATTAGCAGCTGTGAATAGAATAACTAAAAAAAGACAACAAACTAATTTGGATGCATTTAACGTGAAAAATCAACTTTTTCTTTACTTTTTTAAGAATAACAATCCTAAAATTTGGTCTTATGTGAGGCCGTTGAATTCACAGGTCTGGAGTGGCTTTCAGTTCTGTTTTTGGCACAAGTTGAAATAACATAAGCCGAATTTTATGGTTTTCTAAAAAAAAACTATTATAAACTGCGAGAACTATTATTAGAGAAACACAATTCTTTATTCTTGAATCTAGTTATTTTGAACTAAGAATGAAAAATACTCATATATTATTATAGGAAATACTCATATATATGAGGAAAAATACTCGTATATTATTTTCAAATAATGCATATAATTTATTTACATAATTATATCAAATTTTGTATATGAAATAGACATTTTACACAAATATTTTCTTAAAAATAACAAAAATATTAAATTATGAATTATTGGTTGAATACCAATAAAGTACAAGTTTCAAAAATGAATACTGGTGAAAAAAAATAGACATTTTACACAAATAGTTTCTTAATAACAAAAATATTAAATTATGAATTATTGGTTGAATACTAATTAAGTACAAGTTTCAAAAATTAATACTGGTTAAAAAAAAAAGCTAAACTCACGGAACTCTTTTACACGAAACACTAAGATTCAATAGTACACCTTTTGAAAACAGCTATCTCTGTTAAATTAAATACTGTTATCGAGAGAGAAACATGCTATTTTTACTATAGATAAGGCTTTATAACAGTTATTTATTATTGTTGTTTCTCCTACCTTTGCCTACAGTAGTATCAGAAATAAATTTTACTACGAATAAATAAACAGAGAATCTAATAATTTAATCTAAATTTCCTAATTAATCATTGAAAATTCCCTAAAGATCAATACATGAGAGAACAAAGTTCTCAAGATTATGCTCCTTTGTTAAGATTGCACAAGTTCGTTAAAAAAAAAATTTGTTTTCAAACTTAAAACTGAAGTGGGGCAATTCATCAAAAGATATCGACGTTCAAGATGCTTGTCAAAATTTTGGAGCGCTTTAGAAGAAAGGATCAAGGAAAGATATTAACAGGTTATTAGACACTTGAAATAAGTGTGTAATTTACATAACAAATTTATAGCATGATTTATTTTATTCATTGTTAGGCTTACACATGCGAGCTCTCCTTATAAAGTAAGGCTTATTGATAGCATGATTAATGATCATAAGTGTGTATAAATCCCGCTCGTGAAGCAGCCAATTATAGTGCTGCTTTAAAGGCAACAAGCCGTTGATTGGATCCTGAAGTTTGATATCATATGTGAGTTGTAGACGTAAAAAAAGATGCACTCGATGTTTGAAGAATATGTGGTTCAGTCCCAATAGTTGGTTCAGTCCCAAAGTTTAACTAAGGATCTGGTATGTTTACATTGTAAAGTGCACGTATTTGTACGTAGTAAGGTGCATACTCACAGTAAAGATTTAATTTTTAAATCTGCACTAAAAAACCGGCATATATGTGTAATAAGATGCACTTATTTTTAGGTAGTGAGGTGCATACGCTCAGTAAAGATTTCTATCTTAAATCTATACTCTAAAAAACTAGCATATATGCTTAATAAGATGTATGTAGTAAGGTGCATACGATCAGTAAAGATACATTTTTAAATCTACATTAAAAAAACATATGTGCGTAATAAAAAGCACGTATTCGTACGTAGTAAGGTGCATACACTCTGTAAAGATTCATTCTTAAATCTACAGTAAAGAACCGGAATATATGAGTTATAAGATGCACGTATTTGTACGTAGTAATTTGCAAACGCTCAGTAAAGATTCATTCTTAAATCTACACTAAAAAACCGGCATATATGCGTAATAAGATGAGCGTACTCGCGCGAAATACAGTGCGTACGGTGATTGAAGATGATATTTCTTCCGATGTTTGACTAAAAACTACGTGCATGCACAGTAAGGTGTACTTAGTAAGGTCCTTACTCTAGTTGAAGTCTTTATCACAGTGGTTCAGTTACACGATTTACATAACGAATTGATAGCATGATTTATTTTACATATTTTTTACACATACATGCTCAGGCTTGTGTGCTCTTTAGTAAGTACGGCTTATTGATAGCATGAATAAATGATCAGAAATATATGTTTAAATCCCGTTCGTGAGCAGCCGATTGAAGCACAGTTTAAGGACTGCAAAATAAATTCAGAATTTTAACTGATCCGGCAAGTAGTAAGGTGTATGAATTTTATTTACTAAGTTGCATACACTCATTAAAAATCTTATGCCGTTTGCTCATCCCTGAAGCTAGATTTAAAAATCGATCGCGTATGCATAGTAAGGTGTAGGTTGTACTGTGCTTACGGAAGTTAAGAATTAGGTTTTATAGGTTAAGAAGTGTGACTATATATACATAGTGAAGTGCATGTACATGGATGGTTGTATGTCATTGGTTCAACCCTGATGCTAGACTTAAAATCCGGCGCACAATCGTAATAAGGTGAAAGTAATACAGTGCCTGAGGTGGTTGAAAGCGATATTTTGTAGGTTCAAAGTTTGACAAATCATCCGGTATGTATACGTAGTAAGGTGCACATATTTGTACACATAAAGATGCGTGTGCTTATTGAAAGTCGTATATCATTGCTTCTATCCTGAAGCTAGATTAAAAATCCGGTATACGTTGTAAGGTGAATGTAGTACAGAGCTTACGGGGGTTAAATACTTTGTTTTATAGGTTAAGAAATTTGACAGAAGATTCGGCACATATAATGCGTAGTAAGCTGCATACACTAATTAAAGGTTGCATGTCGTTGGTTTAACCCTGACGCTGGCCAAAAAATCCGGTGTGCATTTGTAGTAAATAAGCACAATAAGTGGAAATGGTACAATATTTCAGCTGATTAAAGACAATAATCAGTAGATTCAGAAGTTTGACAAACGATCCAGCATATATACGTAGTAAGGTGCATGTGTTTGTACTTAGAACGGTATTTTTAGTGCGACGTCATTTTTCATGACCACTAACAAGAAGAAAACGTGATAAAAACCTTTAAAAACAAAAAGAAACTAAGGGCGCGTCGGACGAGTGAGGGCACGTCAAAAATTTTTAAAACGCAAAATACATTCTTCGTCATTTTTCTCGGTTTTTAAATGTTTTTACCACTTTTTTTCTCGTTAGTGATCACAAAAAATGGCGACGCATGGTAAAAATCCAGAGCCACAATTACTCCAATAATACTGTGACAACTCCATTTTAGTTTTTCTACAGTAAGAATTACGTTTCGATCAAAGAAAATGGGTGCTATCCGGATATTTCAAAATTTGTCTACGTAACTGTAATCGTACGAGCTACGCAATCTTTTTTAACGTCATTCTTAAGTATTTAGATCATAATACTTATGTACAAAATTTAATTCTGCTACCTCAAATGATGCACTCTTAATGTCGACAAAAATATTTTATAATCACTCGACATTTTCTTGTTCGCAATTGCTACCGTAAGTATCTAATGAAATAAATCATGTCTCAAAACTTGCATAAATAAAGCATCTGTTGAATATTTATGTTGATAAATATGAAGCTACAAAGCAATAATGTAGTAAGTAATCAAAATTTAAGAACCATTAATAAATATTTACATAACATATTAAAACCACTGATGGAGCTTAAGATGCTAATTTATCTTATGGAAGCTTTCCAATAATCCTTTTAGTTCGATTACAACTTACTCTGAGAAATCGTCTGCAAACTGGAGAAAAGAATATTAATATTATTGGATTTGGGTTTAGTATAGATTGTTTGGCTAACAATCATACATCCATTCTATTTAAATGGCGGTCTGGCAAGTTAATAGTACATACTTTACAATCGGTACTAGGAGGAAATTGAAAATAGGATCGATTGCTCAATTAAAAGCGGCGGGGAAGGGGGCACAGAAATGTTTATCGATTTCAGAAGTGGAACGATCTTCCAAACAAAGCTGCTGAATTCGAGGGAGGGAGTAAACATTCCAACATCTCATTTTTACCAGCTCACCCTAATGTTCAGTATGGAGCAGGAAAACTGGCAATTAACACCTGTTTTTTTTATGGCGAGTTTAAAAAGGCAGATAAGTTCAAATTGCTCTGGCATTTTTGTAGATTGCCATCGACGTTTCTTATTAATTACGGAATTTAAAGTTACGTTTCGTTTTACTCGCGTTTGTATATTTTATTCTTTTGTTCCAAATAAATGAAAGTATCTAAATAAATAGTTTAAATTTTGCTTTGTATGGTTTTAATTCCTACAACGCTAATAAGAATTACTTAAAAAAGTTAGATAAAAATTTAATTAATTAGGGGACAGGAAAAAAAATTAAAGTAATGAAAACTGATTAGTTTACATATGAATGTTATTGTGCTTATGAAACTAGAAAATGTAAGTTATTCTATTATTTAAATATGGGATATTACACACTTAAGGTTTCGATCATTTTTACCTAAAAAAAGGATTTTGTCGTGGAATAAGGCTATAAATATCTCATAACTAATAGTGCTACTGATTTTTATTGTTTTGATTAAGTTTTTAAAAAAAAAATTACGTAAGCACCGTATAGGTTGCGGTTCGTTTATTTTTGCCTACAAACGAAATTAAGAGTATAGTCAGAAATATGCTTATTAAATATTTAGCGTACTTCAAAGGCTCTTTACAACTGCTGATGTGCAGTATTTATTGCGAGAGGCATTAATGCTTCTATTTTTTTTCAACGTTGGCATACCTGCCAACTTATACATTTTTAAGATAAGTATTTTGCTAGTAAAGCCAATGAAATTGAGATTGCATGTCGGTCGTGTTTCGTGAAAATTTAGCCAACAATTAAAATCAGACAGCTAGCAAGTTTATCGTGTATATCTGTTATTGTGAATGATCGAAATTGGTAGTTGTTGACAATCACATATATACTAGGTCTAGACTAGATAAATGCCACTGCCCGGTCTGCGTTTGCCCTATATGCACCCTACATCAATGTTTTTTCAAGGTTCAGTACCACTGTCCAGTCTAAATTTGCCCGGTATGCCCTACATCGAGGATTTTTAAGGTCAAGCGCCACTGCCCAGTATGCATTTAACCGCTACGCCGAACACTAATTTTTCTCCAAATCTATCCTCGACAGATATTAAAATATCGAATAAATAAAATAATATCAACAAATAAATTAATATGAAATCGGTTATAACAAATATTTCGGACATTCTCCAAAGGGGCTATGTGATTGTTGACATTCACCGGTGAAAGTCGACATTCTCTTGATTTCGGCCAGTCATGGTTAACATATACCCAAAAACAATTGATTTTATTTTATTGTTGCATATCGTTTTAGTCCCGCAGCGGACTGATCTTTAAGACACGGTTCCCAGCAGATCACCGATGTCAAGCATCACTGGCTGCGGTCAGTGTGCGGGTGGGTGACCACTTGGATCCGTCTGCGTAGGGACCGAGGGTGTGCGGTATTGGTCCTCGTTAAACTGTGCTACCGTAAAGTGGAAAATTTTCAACGCGTGTTATAGAAATTGTATAAAATTTTAGGGTTTTATGAATCACATATGCTTTCCTTTTAAAAAGTCTCTTCGGATCATCCTCCGGGATGTTTCCCAGACCGTCGCCAATAGCCCATTGTGCAGCTCTAGTGCGACGTAAATTAACAACAACAGCAATAACATATCGTTTTAAGCTCGTGAGACTGAGTTTTAAATAATGAAGAGCTTAAATCCTTTGACGCAGATGGGACCCTTTTATATTTTTTTTCTAACCTTCTAATTACGAGCAAAAATATATTTTGGTACTTTCAATGATATAAGAAAAAAACAGCATAACAGTTACGATACGAATTCCACATCCGGCTTGCACTGACCACAATGCTGATGCAAAATATCCTCAGTGGTAGACGGATCTCCCCTTGCCATCAGGCTAACCGTGAGAGGTTTTCATGATTTTACTCTCCATGTAAAGCAAAAGCGGGTTAGTTCCATCAAAAAGTCCTCCTCGAAGGCACATTTCTCCCAATACTTGTTCCAGGAGCCCCCTTTTCTTCTGCATTGGATTCAAAATTACAAGACTATGGAGTTGAACATTAATAGACACAAACCCAAAAATTTAGGTCGACTGTTCAACTAATGTCACAAAATAAAATAAAATATAATGGTAGTCAAAATCATTTTATTCCGTATTTTTTTAACAAAGAATAAAATATGATTCTATAAATTTTGCCACAATATTAAATATAAAGATAAAATCTTCGGGGGAAAACCGAAAGAATAGACAGGTCGGCATTGGGATTCATTACAAAATAAAAAGATGTAAACATACCTTCAAAGATTAATATGCTATCTTAATTTATTATGCATTCGTATTAATTTTGTTTTCGCTACTTATCAGACTTTCGTAATAATTATACTCTAGTTTTAATTTTGCTTTCATAGTTAATGATGCTTACATTTTAATCAAGCTTTCATTATTTATTATTCTGTTCAAAAGCTGTTTTCAACGGATCATTCTCAGAAAATAATAAAAATCGAAGACAACTATTTAAATGGGTATTATTAACTTTAATAAAAAAATTTAAAACACATTGAGAGTATAAATTAAGTCAATAAGGGTACATTTATTATTTAAAACTTGTCTTCACATCGAGATTTTCACAACAGTGGACAACCACTTCATACTATTTCTGAGTTTTTTTTGGAACTTAATCACCTTTCTACATTAGAACATCTTAATGGCCGACGCTATTTGGAAGTATACTTAACCCTTTGCACTCCGAGGTTTTAAAATGCTGTTTGAGCTAATAAAAGCACTAAATCATTAAAAATACATAATACAGTATTTTTTATGCTATTTTTAAGACTCTAAAAATAATGCGGTTTCTAATTATTAAGATATAAAACTTCTTACTTTTAGAATGATGACCGTTAATGGCGCCTCAAATGCGACATCGGATTGCAAAGGGTTAACAACGCATTTTTTTTTTTTTTTTTTTTTTTTTTTTGCTGCGCAAAAACCGTAAGATTTAGAAACTTGAAGTTACTAAGATGTGTGTGAAAACAGATACAGTGGCTACAATGAAATAAAAAAAATTCAATTTGATCATTGTTTCGAAAATCATTAACTGTTAAACTTGCTGGAAAAAATACCATACAGGACGCACAACGAGCCGCAGAAATGCAACTATAATGAGTTGAAAATTCGGCATGCTAAAAGAGCCATATTTTTTGTGAACTTGATACAGAGATTTTTTCGAAATTCCAATTTATTCGAAAGTTATTACAATTTTAAGTGCTATTTTCCAAACTTCTCTCTCTTTCCCCTATTTTTTTTAACCTAATGGCAAAATGGGTGTTGTTTTTGGTTTGAAGGCGTGCGTACCATATTTGGACGTCATCACACTTTTCAACTGTGTTCAAGAGTATTAGTAAACAGTGCGCATGCGTCGTCATTGCTTGCGTTGCTAAGGCGACGGCTGCTGCTTGAAAAAATTTTTAGAATTCTTTTTTTCTTTTTATTTTCATCAGCAGGTACTTTTAATGTATTTACATAATAATAATTTATAGTATTTTTGTATTCTTTTATTATTAACATATAATTACTGTAATGTACGGTGATTTTAATATAAATATGAATATTGACGAAGGAAAAGTATTTTGTGACGTCTTGAAACACGGATAAAGGCAGGATTTGAAAACCAAACCGACGACAAACACCAATGGAGACAGTTTTTGCAACTCATGATTTGAAATGTTGTGACGTTTATCGGAGTCAATCCAGAAAAGAAGAAAAGAACTTGGCCAATGGGTAACCAGTAATAAAGCAATCACAATTTTTTAATTATTTTTCGTAAAGAGAAGTATTACAAATAGGTTTTACAAAATTCATAACGCCAGTAGACACTTACATATGTTTTATATTTTATTTTATTGTTTAGATTTTTTTTATCGCGAATGTTACTTTTAACTAATAACTTTCGCTATGTGTGTACTAACTATATTTTGAAAACGAAAAAGATTTTAATGATAAATCTAAATCAGTTAAGTAAGCTATATTTTACACTAACTCGTAAATTCGATTTGTTCATATTTCAAAAAACTCTGGAATTATTTTTCCACCGCGAATTTCTCTATTTTGTTAGGGAATAAGAAAATTGAGACTTTCTTCCTAAAATTACTTCCGAATAGCAAGACGTTTTCTCCATTTTACTAACATTTTCCTTTCTTTCTCTGTCTATTTCTCAAAATATATCAAAATATTTCACTCTAAACATTCTTTCGTATTGTAGCACATATGATGAAAAATGATCTGTTTTACCCGTCAGTCATTTGACTCACCAACAGCAATAAAATCTCTCTCACTCTTTTCATTTCATAATATTAATTACAAATAAATATTAATTTCCAAAGTACAGGCGCAATTCCTCCAGCAGTGGATTGATCGTTAAGACGCGGTTTCCAGCAGATCACCGAAGTCAAGCATCACTGGCTCCGGTCAGTGTGCGGGTGGGTGACCACTTGGATCGGTCTGCGTAGGGACCGAGGGTGTGCGGTATTGATCCTCGTTAAACTGTGCTACCGTAAAGTGCTCGACTTTGCGTGCAGGTCGTTGGGCTACCGAATCGGGGGTGCCATTCCCTCTGCAGAGGATCAAAATTGTGATGGCATGTCTTCGGATCATCCCCAGGGATGTTTCCCAAACCGTCGCCAATAGCCCATTGTGCAGCTCTCGTGCGACGTAAATTAACTACAACAGCAGGCGCAATTCATTTTATTTTAACTGCGTTTAGTTTTATTTTTTTTTATTTAAAACTTGTTTTGTGTTCTTTAAAGTATTTTCAAAGATGAATTTCGATTTAACTAGTTTTTAATTTAACAAATTTTTCGAGATTTAGTATCTTCATTATCGTATATAAGTCCCACTGTATTGCATATTTTTAGTAATTTTAAATTTCTTTCCTAAGCTCTTCCTCAAAATGCTCTACATCTGGTCGTATGTAACATCCAAAACTAAGTAAAATAAAAGGATCTTAAAACTGAACCTGAAAAGAAATATATCTTAATTGTAGACTAGCCTTTGTAACAGATGGGAATTTTAAATAATCTCTTTCATGTAATAAACTAAGCACCTCGCGTATATATTATCGTTAATTAAATAGAAACGTAACCTTTATTTACGAAATCAATCCATACTACGCAGTAAAACGCCTTTATGAAACCGAAAATCATTCAAATTAATAAATATTTTGAGATCTTAATACATCTTCATCCGGACTTATGATTACATCTTACGGCGTCCATTCTAATAAAGAAGTCTAAGTATTGTAGATCACATAACATGAAAGAAATAATAACTATATATGCTACGTGTTAAAAAAAAAAGTGCGTACTTATGCTTTTAAAATGATGTATTGAATTTATCTTCAGGATCTTCTGCTCCATGTATATTATTTGCAAATATATTTTGTTTACTCTTTTTCTCAATGAATGCCTAATAAAAATTATTATGGAATCATCATTACAAATAAAGAATCTTTATTATATAAAACGCTAATACGTACGTATGTATGTATCAATAAAACCGATGATATTTCTTTTCTCGCGCTGGCAACAGTTTTCATTTTTAATTGATTGGATTCGGCGCGCAAGAGCACGTAGTGAGCAACCAGATAACAATAACCAGAGTGAGCATTATCAGGTTGTTCAATTCAGATTCATGCACTA
>NC_092206.1:7777252-7789171 GCF_043381705.1 Parasteatoda tepidariorum
GTTTTTTTTTCCTATTAATTAATAAATATATATATATATATATATATATATATATATTCAGTTTAAAAAGAAAGAAATACCAGCCAGTCCGAGTGTTTAATATCTTCTCTATCTTGACTTAAAATAAAGAATCCGAAACATAAGCGCGTAGATTTCGTGGGTTAAAAAAGAAATACTTAAGGAGAGTTCTTATCATAAAAGTCAAGGTCCAGACTTTAAGAAAGTAAGACATAAGAAATATGAAATGCCTAAGAAGAAAAAAATAAGCCCCAGTCTTAAGAAAGTAAGAGAACAAAAATCTAAAGCCGGCTTTTAGATACGCGCGTGTTCTTAAAAAAAAAATAAAGAACGAAAAAAAACTGACTAAAAGCTTTAGTCAAAGACCCAAACTTTTAAAAAAGAAGTGATGCTCTTTATATATATATATATATAATTTAATAGTCAAACAATTTTAAACTCGTATGTATATGCCTGGCAAGTATTAAAAACAATTTAAAGACTAAAATAAAGTCTAATGAATTTTTGAAAATGTTTAAAAGCTGCCTTAAGTCATAAACCAATACAGAAGTAAAAAGTTTATGACTGTTACTAAAAGCTGGCGGTTTAAAATTAAAATTCCTTTTTGGTAAAAGCATAAATTGGTTGTTAAGTTTAATTAAATTGTGCAACGCAGCCCTTTTCGGAGAATAAAGATATTTCGCTGCAAAAATAAAATTAGTTTCAAACTGAATTGCAGTATTGCTTATTAAATAAGTTGGTTAATAAAATGAATTTATAGAAATTTTTTAGTCAATTTTTAATTTTAAAAATTTATCGAAAATTGTGTAATGCCGGAAGCATTATTTTATGGAACAAAATTTAGTATTTTTATTGAATACAGATGAATTATTAGCTCAATTTTTTAAATGATTAGCTTTTAAATGTGACTTAATATTTTATTATTAAATATCTTATTTTTTTCATTTAGTTTTCTTCAACATTGTAACATCTTATACACATATAAGATCTAGAAAAATACTATTTCATAAAATAGAAATGAAACTCACTGAGATTGAAGTATGTTCTAATAATAAGAATAAATTTTGGAAGACATCGAGTCTTGTTATGAGGTTTCTCTTATGACGAAATATAGAAAAATTTGTATTCATAGTTTCCGTAAAAAAAATATAATGTGAATTAATGGATTGAATAGTTTTGTGAATCACACGTGGCCAGGAAACTAAAAGCTTAATTTTAAAATTATGAAGTTAGGACGATATATAAGATACTAAAGTATTTGAGGACACTTAGAAATTTTGGCTACGCTTTCGGCAGTTCTTTATGGTAGGAATCTTTATACTCATTGTAGTGACTTTAAAATCATCAACAATATTACAAATAATCGTGATTGATGTCACAAGACTTCGGTTCAAGACGATATAAAGATACCTTTTACATAACTAATATCTTCGTTGATATTTTTATTGTTTTGTTATTAAAAGACGTATTGAATAATTAATAAATATATTATTCCAAATCAATGCATACCTATGCAAATTACTGATATTAAATCAATTGTGGAATGAATCGATTAAAAACCAAAATTAAAAAATGCTGATGCATACGCATATTCAATTAAAAGCATGTTTTTATAAGACTCGACATTCGTTACTGACACTTTAAGTATAAATTAGCAGACGACTTCAAAAGAAACATCGTATTTTATAATTAAAAAAAGAAAACGATATTTAATCAAAACAACAACAAAATTTTGAATGAAATTTAAGCTAGGCTCGCATAAGTCAAATTTCTAGTAAGTAAACTGAATTAATGCATTAATAGCTCCATTTAAATATTTTTTCGTTGTCGCCAAATCATTTTTTTTTAAATTTATCAATTTTAATTTTTTAACTTCTAATAAATACAGGTATAATAAATACTTAATAAAAACAGGTTAATTAATATGGTATAAATAGTTCATGGCAATTTTTTCGTTTAGTATTAAAATAAAAATACAAAAAATAAATGGTTATTACAAACTATATTTTTGCATGAAGAAAGCAAGTTTCATGAGTGGGTGCAACTTTTTTAAATTGTGCTATTAATTTTAAAGTTATGACCAAAAACGCAAAAACGAAATTAACATTAAGGGGGGCGTACTTCCAACCGATCTCATGACTTAACTATTTGAATCTAAAAATCTAAATATGAAGAAAAAAATTATATATGTTTATTCAGAGAAAGTGCGTTTTGTGTGTCCGATTTCGTAACTTAATTAAGTTAGCTCTAATTAATGAGCATATTTGATGTCACACAATTAGGAGTCACTTAGTGTCTCCTAAGTGTCACTTAGTATGTGAAATCCAAACATTAGAACAAAAATTATTCCGGGTGAAACCTTTTTTATTTATTTTGCGCACAATAAACACTTTAAATTCTGTCTCATCAATGACTTTAAAATTGCATATTCTGGGCTAACTTTATAGAACACTTTGTGTAGATTGAATCACACACAAGTTTTCTAGCCACAAATGCGAAGAAAATATCGTCAGAATCAGAATTATAGTTGATGCACAGTGAAGTTAAATACCTGACAACTATTGAACTTAACTATTAAAAAATCATAATTAAAAATTAATAAGTTATTTTCTAATTCAAAAACTCTATAATCAAAGTCGTGAAGCTAAGTTAATAAAAAAAATATGTTAAGAATGTAATAGTTTCCCATTTCATGAATAAAAACTACATCGTGTTTTTTTGCCAGCGTGTATATCTATTAGCTTTTCTTTTATAATTGCTTAGCACATTTTCAATATTTTTAGCACATTTACAAATATATTTAGCACAAATAAATAACTCATTTTTGATCACAAATAAATTTCACTGTAATCGTATTATTTTAACGTGTAATAGTACTATTATAGTAAGTTAAAACTACATAATTTGAAATAATCATTTACTTGATAATAAGAATATTTTTCCGGAATTCGACTAAAATTTTTACCCAGTGCAAGTTGGGATCTAAGTTGAATTCGTAGTCGAGTTCTCGAGAAAATCCGGAAATCTCAGGAAAGTCGAATATTTAAACTGCTGACTCCACAGCTCTTATTCTCAAAGTTAGTGTTCCCATAGAAACGCGGCTGTATTTCATTTTCAGATTTTAATAAAACGACGAAAATATGTAAGTTTGAAGAAAATAATACCGATAGTTCGTTGTAGAGTTTGCAGAAAAAATTAGCAAAATTGTAAATGATGATTTTGTGTTTAAAAAAATTTTTTCGAAATAGGAGAAAAAACAGATATTAATGCACCATAAAGGAATTAAGATTTAAAAAAATCTAGATTAAAAGATTAAGCTTTAATCGATTTAATCCATAAGAGACTTTTAATCGATTAATGGCAGGGTTTCATCATTTACTTCTGTGCACATTTTTATAATATTTCAAACTTTTTTTCCAATTCTTCCCATGTTAAAAATAAAAGGATCCTCAAATTTCACGAAACATTCTTGGTTTTTGACAAAACCATATCCTGGTATATGCTCTGAGGGAAAATTTCGGGTCACTTCACAAATTTCGGGAAATGAGGGTCACTTCTTAGAAAAATGAAATTTCGTCAAAAGTAAAGAAATATTTCGTCATTCTAGTTCCGATCGTCTGGTTTTTATTCTATTTTCTTCGTTCTTCATAACAATCTAACGCAATGCACTGCGGTGAGTTTTCGAGTTAAGGAAATATTTTAGTCACATATATTTCGGAGTTTGCGTTTCGTCACAACTCACGTGATTTCGTGACGAAATGATTCTAAAAATTTAACGAAATACATCTCAAGGATTGCTGAACCACCAAAAGTGAGAGCTTTATTTTTGAAAGTGCTGAATAAATTAATTTTTTTTTAATTTTAGATGCCATTTTTTTCATGAAAAAGCTTATGGGATCAGATAGAATAGTTCGCAGTAAACATTTTTATAATTATATCTTCTATCTTCATTTAGGTTAACTTTAAAACAAACTTATGTTCTGTCGAACGAAACATCGGTGTTTATTTACACCAACCTCTCGCTTTTAACTCGTCGTATTAATTCAACTATAGTATGCATATTTTTGAAAACACCATCCATTAGAGTATATTTGACAACTTTAATTATGCGGTATTGGTATTAAAGAGAGGAAAACATGCTGAGATGCACGCCATTAATCATAGGGAATATGTCGCATAAAGTGCAATATTATCCTTTCACATGCCTTTACATATTTTTCTCGTCAGTGCCTCTATAATTATTCCAAATTCACAACCGACCTTTGCTTCATTTATGTTCAACTCAGATTAGTTTCTCTCCAAAGTAATTAACGCTGAAAGGACACATTTATTTCATTAAGATTGACTTTTTTTCTATTTTTAATTAAAATATTTGTTTTCGAAGTTTCATTATTCTTTTAATCAGTAATCAGAATTGATGGTCAAATTAGTGATTACTTTTAACAGCGAGACTTAAAAAATAGTTTTGATCAAAACTATCATGGTGCTGTGTGTTTTATTGTGTGCAAAAACATACAAGAAAAGCCTAACAGCTAACGCTTATTATGCTTTGCTTGTTACTTTTGCTGTTTGTATTGTATATCTCAGAAGTATTGTATGTCATATATATATATATATATATGTATATTGGGGGGAATAATATAAATTCTAACAAAAAAAAACTGTAATGCTCACAAAATAAAAGTGTAAAAAAATACATATATTAAAGAAAAATATTTGGGATTAAACAGAAATGAAAACAAAACCATTTTAGTAAAAAATAAGATTATATTTTTATTTGGTATGCTTCAGGTATTATTTATATTTCTTTATTTATTAGAGGGTTTGTGAATTTTAAATAAGAAACATTTTCTCCTAAAAAGTATCTGAGCTACAAAATATCTTAAACAAAATAAATTACAAGCAGTGAACAATTTAAAAATGTGTATTTTGCTTTATAAACTGATATTTACGATGAAATGTGCACAAAGAAACAGCATAAAAAAATTATTTTAATGTGTGATAAGAAACTCGCATGTTGTAATAATATCGNTATATATATATATATATATAGTATAAATGTAGTTTGGCAGAAAAGTCGTGTTAATAGTTCTAAAATTTAGAATATCTTAAGGCTATAAATTTGTAACTTTTTAATCTGATCATTTTGATCATAAGAAAATCCGATACACATTGCAGATCTTCATATATTGCTTTATTTCTATAACATATTCACATTTCTTAGGTACCATAACAGCCACCATAAAAAAAATTTAATTCTCAGCTATTCGAATAACAATCAACGTCGAATGATTTATCCTACCCTGAAGTGTTCGTATATCAAAATCTCAACTCCATCAAGTAAAATTGGATGGAAACTTCCCATTTAAGTTTCAAATAAACTTTACTCCTAACGTCCAACTCAATGAGTAGTTTATGGTGTGAATAAGGGGAGAGAGAGTAATCGAAGTTGAGTCAGAATTGCATCCTTCCTTCATCCATCAAATCCGATGATGAAAAGGATGGACAGCATCTCCTTCCCCACTATCCAATCCAAATCAGACTCTTCAGCTTCTTTGATGGACACATGACAGAAAGAAGAGAAGTGATTAACGCTATATATATAATCTTTTTTTCTTCTTTTCATTTCAAATTCCTTTTTTTTTCTCCCAAAAAAATCTCTTCATGTGTTATTTTTATCGCAATTCTAAAAGTCACACTTTTACGATAGGATTTTATTTTGATTGATCTTTCTGGAGTTATAAATTGACTGAGTTTCCTTCCAACTACAAAGATTAGTTCAAAAACTTCTCCGGAGTTGCTAACCTACCAAGTTAACAGATATTATTAGTTTTTCAAACATACAATATAATATTTCTTATTTTTTAATGCCTAGTCACTGAACCAGATGCATTTTTGTTTATTTATTTTTTACTTTGAATTTCCGAAAAGTCATAGTTTAACAATAAAAATTCTATAGGATTTTATTTTGATAGATCTTTCTGGAGTTATAAATTGACTGAGTTTCCTTCCAACTACAAAGATTAGTTCAGAAACTTGTCCAGAGTTATAAATCAACCAAGTTAACAGATATTATTAGTTTTTAAATAATACAATATAATACTTGCTATTTTTTAATGCCTAGTTACTGAACCAGACGCATTTTTATTTATTTTTGTTACTTTGAATTTCGCAATCCGAAAAGTCATGCTTTAACAATAGAAATTCTATAAGGTTATAAACCAACCAAGTTAACAGATATTATTTGTTTTTAAATAATACAATATAATACTTGCTATTTTTCAATGCCTAGTTACTGAACCAGACGCATTTTTGTTTATTTTTGTTACTTTGAATTTCGCAATCCGAAAAGTCATGCTTTAACAATAAAAATTCTATAGGATTTTATTTTAATTGATCTTTCTGGAACTATAAATTGACTACTACTAATTTTAGTCAAAGAACTTGTCTAAGCTTGTGATCTATCAAATTATCATATATTACTTTAAATAAAAAATACTCTTTTTTATACCTGGTAATTGAACCGAAGGAGTTTTTCTATCCTTGTATACTTTAAGATGCCTAATCCTAAAAGTATGTCATCACAATTTAAAAGTAATACTTTAACGATGAAAATTGAACAGGGTTTTATTTTGATTGGTCTTTCTAGTGTTTTGTAAACACAATAAAACAATAATATTTTTATTGTTTCATAGATAAACGCAATATTAGTAGATTTTAAAATAAACAGATGCATCTTTTCAACGCATGTATCAAAATATTATAATTTTAACCTCAATTCTGTTCAGAAAAAGAAAAAAAAACTCTATCATCTTCAATGCTGTTTACTTTCAACAAGCGTCATACCATCAACTCCTGACAACTGCTAACAGCGTGCGGTGAAACTTCAACAAACATTGCAAACGTCAATCATCTTGTCCACAAACTCGGGTCTTCAAACGAGTAATGTCAATCAAGCGTCTAAAAACGTAAACCACTCCAACCCTTTCTCCTCGCTTTCACTCGAATGTGCAAAAATAATACGAACACAAACTTTGAATGGCTTTCATAAACCAATATGCAATCTGTATTGCTACAATGAAAATAGAATTAAAACTGTCATCAGGAGAAAAAAAAGAAGTTTCGCCTAGCAAAAAGAAAAAAGTGATAAATACCCAGCCTCTTAGTAATTGGTTAAAAACAAGCAATATAAAAAAAATTTTAAAGTCAATTTTTATTTCGGTCAACAATTTTTGTTTTAGTTAATTCTTATTAAATAATTAAAAAATGTCTCCAATATAAAACTGAAATTAATTAATTAAATCAATTTAATGAATTAATATTTGAAAAAACTGTATTAACATCAAGTGTCATCTATTACAAGTTTACAAAAATGTATTTGAACGTGAGTGGATGAATAAAAAGTATTTTATTAGCGATTGAAAATTTGAACAAGATAATAGGGAGAGTATGAACTAATAGTAGGAATTGAAAAACAGTTCGGTTATTTGCAAAAAGTATGTAAATTAGGAAAAGAAATTTGAATATTGATATCTAGACAATTGAGACATTGTTTGCTACAGTAAAAAAATTTTTTAACCTAACATCCAAAAAAAGAGAAAAGAAAAAAAAGAAAAGTTAAAAAAGAAAGAAAAAAAATAGCAAGATAAAAAAAGAAAGAAAAATTGCCTACGAAAAAAGTGAAAAATACCCGGCCTCTTAATAATCCGAAAAACTATTGAGAGGCATTGAAGGACATTAATTGGCATGACCTCAGGCGTCGGGTTTTTGCAGGATGAAGTAAATTAGAAGCAAAATTTAAATATTGCTATCTAGTCGTTCGAGGCATCGTTTCTAATGTATTTTTTACGCTGAATTGATTGGCACCAAGTTCAAGACAAAAGTACCAATTGCTTAAAAAATCAAAATATTTTTAAAAACAAAAGCTGTAATGTTTGACTTGTACTGATTTGTCCATCTGACATTACTATCTAGGCAAATATAATATTGTCACCAACCTATTTCTTCGCGAGAAACTAAGTGTAATCAAGCGTGATATTGGATTAATAGTTCTCAGAATATAGTTATCTTGACAAATAAGGCATTTCTTGTGTATTTTTTAAGCTCAATCTAAAAAGAAGCCTGGAGTCGATAAGATAAAATAGTCGATTAGATCAATAGTGTAAGAAAGTATAAGTAGAGAAATTTATTACCTATTACTAAGGGGAGGATACTTAACAATTTACCACTGAGTAGAAGTTCATTTTTGGTGATGTTTTATTCATCTTAACGGTTTTAAATAAGCTACTTGAAATATGCAAGATTGTTAATTACATCTCTTGAACTAAATCTCGAAGTAAAACAGAAACCAATGTGTATTCAACGTAACAAAATCAGGACAGAGACTGCAGTTAAATATTTAAATATCAGTTTAAGTGTTAGATGGTTTGAATTTATTATCAATAGAAAGATCTTCCCGAAATATCAAGCATGTATTTATTTTTTCTTTCTGGCATGTATTTATATATTTTTCTTTCTCACGTGTATTCATTGCGATCCATTTTGAACAATTTGTACCCATTTTTATTTTGCGATTGCAGCGCCATCTATGAAGCAAATTGCTTATGCCTCTAGGTCATTTTGAGGCACTTTTTTTTCCCGGAAAATCTGTATCTGCAAAAAAACTTGGCTTTCCTACTTGAGATTACCCATGAAACTATTTTCAGACAGGTGATGCTGTGGGTTCGAGTTTGGTATCATTGCATGCATATTTTGGAAAATATTATACAACTGTAATTTATTAGTTAATCTAAACTAAATTCAGTGGCGCGACAGCCCATAGAGGGCCAAGGTCTTCTGTGCCCATCTCAGTTTTCCTGACCTTGGGCTCTGGGGTGCAGGGGGAGATGTTCCGGTTAGGGGGTCAGCCGAACGCGGAACCCCCAATGTTTAGTTTCCAAGTATGCTTGGTACTCATTTTATAGACCTACTGAAGGGATGAAAGACTGAGTCAACCTTGCACGGACCGACGATCGAACACGGGAACAGTGGCACGAGAACGCGAAACGCTACCACTCAGCCACTAGTTAATCAATCCGGTGTATATTTTTCAATATATTTAACAGTAACCATATTGTATGAACATTTTAGGCATACATTTTATAAATAGTCCGATATCCATATATCTCTTCAACTGTGAAAAATAAATACTTTTCAGTGCATCTCTAATCGTATTATTTTGCTTCAAAAAGATCTCCGAATAGATAGTAGATCAAAATGCATTCCAGATAAGAAATTCCTTAAATCGAATAATAAATGAGCAAGATTTATAAAATATGATGGCTCAAAATAAGTTGTACGTACTTTCTCGATATCACTGAAAAATTCAATACACGTAGCATACTGCTATCAAATAATGCTTCTGTTTATAATTTTATTTGAAACATTATGTAAGCCACGGAATTTAAACTAATAATGCTACCATATACATTTTGATTACATCCCATTTGTAAACAACATTCAATTTTAATTTTAAAAAACTAAAACATAAGTGGTATTCCTTTCTTTATATCGCTTATTTCAACTTTATATCACTTAAAAAGTGATTTAAATTTCGTAAACATTCGCTAACGCAATGTAAGTAATCCTCAAATTGAGATTTTATTCTGAAGATCAGCGAACTGTTATCAAGAACTCGGCTACATAATTCGCAAAAACATTTTGGATTCATATTCAATTTATTCCATTTTATATAAATAATGGATCGTTAGAAATCCAAAAATAAATTAATAAAAAATGCAGCTCGTAGGTAAAATATAACCCTTCCTTTTTAATCTTCTTTTATCTACCTCTTTTACAAGTACCAAGAAAAATTCCGTCATTCCAAACAAAACCTTAATTTTTGTTGAAAAATTGTAAAGATTTTTTCCTTTCCTAAATTATATTTTTTTTGATTCTTTTAGGAATTTAAAACTTTTATCAGACGTGTTTTTAAAATAGTCTATAGCAATGGTTTCCAATTTTCATTCGGCTATGGAACACTAAACGACCAGTCTTCATTCAGCGGAATCCCGAATTTAAAAATAAAGTTTATTAGCAGCTATGAATGAACTAACCTAAAAAAATTAGTCATTTCAAACAAAACCTAGATTTTTTTTTCGAAAAGGTGTAAAGATTTTTTTCCTTCCTGAATTTTTTTAGCCTCTTTTAGTTGTCTTTTTTTAGACACGTTTTTGAAATAGTCCATAGCACTGGCTCCCAATTTTTTTCAGTTATGGAACAGTAGATGACCAGTCTTCGTTCAACGGATCACTGAATTTATAAAATAAAGTTTATTAGCAGTTATGAATAAACAAACCAAAAAGAGACTACTAACTATATTAGAAATATTTAATGTGAAGAATGAAATAATTCCAATCATTTAATCAATTATAGTTTGATAATTTGGTTTTACATCAGAGAGTTAAAATCGGAGATATAGAACTACCTCTTTTCGGTATACGCATAAGGAAGATGGAAATGAATGAAACAAACTGAATTATGGTTTTAAAAATAACCATATGATTTTGAGTAATCTTATTTTAATATGGTTCTGAATAATCTTATTTTAATATGGTTTTAGATAATCTTATTTTAAAAATATTTTATGAGAAGAATGAAATAATTTCAATGATTTAATCAATAATAGTCTTATAATTTGGTTTTACATCAGACTTAAATTCACGTATCTAAAAAATGGCATATTTTGGTGTACGTATAAGAAAGATGGAAATGAATAAAACAGATGAAATTTTGGTTTTGAATAATCTTATTTTATTATGGTTTTAAATAATATGGTTTAAAATAATCTTATTTTATTATGGTTTAAAATAATCTTATTTTAAAAATATTTAATGTGAAGAATGAAATGATTTCAATTCTTTAATCTATAGTCAGTCTTATAATTTGGTTTTACATCTGACAGTTAAATTCATAGATCTAGAACGGTATCTTTTTGGTATACGCATAAGAAAGATGAAAATGAATCAAACAAACTGAATTATGGTTTTGAAAAATAATCTTATTTTAATATGGTTCTGAATAATCTTGTTTTAATATGGTTTTAAATAATCTTATTTTAGAAATATTTAATGTGAAGAATGAAATAATTTTAATTCTTTAATCGATAATAGTCTTATAATTTGGTTTCACATCAGATTGTTAAATTCAAAAATCTAAAACGTCATGTTTTTGTGTGGTATAGGCATAAGAAAGATGAAAATGAATAAAACAGACGAAATTTTGGTTTTGAATCATCATATTTTAATATTATTATTTTAGAAATATTTAATGTGAAGAATGAAATAATTTCAATTCTTTAATCGATAATAGTCTTATAATTCTGTTTAACATCAGACAGTTTAATTCGCAGATCTAGAACGGCATCTTTTTGGTATACGCATAAGAAAGATGGAAATAAATTAAACAAATTGAATTATGGCTTTAAAAAATAACTTTTTTAAATATTTAGAATGTTTACGGATAAACATAATTTTCTATTCTTGAACTTGGTTATTTTATTTTCAGTCAAAAATTTCGTCTATCATACAGAATAAATTATTTTTCAAGGCATAATCTTTCGTAATTTATTCAATATACTAGGAGGCTTCGCCTCCTGCTCGCTGGCGCTTGCCAACCCCCGGAACTGCTTTCGCAGTTCATTTCGGATTGCTTCGCAATCCGATGCTCGCTTTGCTCGCTCATTGGATACGTTCTAAACGTCTAGCTTTTGTATACTTTTTTGAAAGCTGAAGTTCCGAAAACTTTTCACTGTAGAAAATTCTAAACCTGTACATTTCAATATTAATTTGAAATTGCAAACAGTTCACATATTTTTCTTAATCACACTATTCTAAATTTCAGTTGTTGAGAAAAGTAACTGTT
>NC_092206.1:7790643-7821376 GCF_043381705.1 Parasteatoda tepidariorum
ATTGAGGAATTTTTCTTCAAATGTTTGGCGTGTTCTGTTCCTGAAAGATTTACTAATATTCTGGAGATTTTTTTCAAGTTCTTCGGACTTTTCCTTAGGGAAATTTTGTTTCTTATTTGCTGCTAAAAAATGGCGTCTGATTCAGTCAATGACTTTGATGGCAGAAAATGTGATTGTATTAAGTTAATGTCCGATATTTACAGGCTCCCGCTAGACGGCGTACTCGAGCGTTGCGATCGCGAATACCTTGGGCTCAATAAAATCTAAATATATTAAAAAAATAATTGGCTAGCAAAAGCATGAATAAAAGTAGAAATATTAAAAGAATAACGGACTAGCAAAAGCATGAATAAAATAAACTAAACACATAAAGAGATAAACAATAAAATAAAAGCAGACGATAAAATTAGACGACTTTTTGTAGAACAACAGAGTTTATGGTTTTTAAGAGATTAGTTTCGGTTTGGAATTTGAGTTTTCTTATAACCCGTTACTGGTTTTTCTAGTTTGTTCCATAATATTTTAAATATCCCTTTACGGGTTCTTCATATTCGTTACTGTTTGTGTTGTTTGTGATTATAAGTTTTTTTTATAAGAAACAGAACTGTTATTTATATAGCTTGATACGCTACAGCTCAAAGGAACACCTTTTGGAACCTGGTCTATAGCAACAAGTCGTCAAAGCTAAGCAAATTTATCACAAAGAAAACTTATCCAATACTTTTCATCAAAATGTTCCAGCGTTCAACCATGTTTAAATCTTGTCCCAACTAAAATTCAACGCCCCAATGCTTCCAAAGATAAACTTAAAAGACACCCACAGATTTAAAGAGCTAATAAACTGAAAGCAGATTTCTGCAGAAAGTGTCTAACTAAAAGAGATTATCTGTAAGGGCTTTTAGACGGGAGAAAATATCGACGCATACATCACCAACTTCTAAGCATCGTTATTCCCTGGCGTGTCTTTAGTCACAGCCCTACGGATAAACGAATAGAAAAGAAAATTCTATGCATAAAACCGATGCATAAAAATAATCTTGCGGTAAGATTCAATAGGATGCTTTTTTTTTCCTTTACTTTTTCTACGTGGATGCCATTTGCTTCATAATGCGCCTCAAGAACTATTTCGTATTTAGATTTTTTTTTTCCTTATAATATTTTCGAAAGGATTTTCTTAAGGTAATTCTTAGAACTTTTTTTTGGAAGGATGTTAATATAATGGATGTTGTGCTTATATTTCAATTTTTTTTTCTTTTGTCAACATGATTTATTGCCTCTAATTTAGTATAGCTAAATAAAAGCTTAAAAAATTTAATCAGTTTAAATTTTCGATATTTTCTATGATAATTACATTTTCTATGAAATTTGCGAAGCATAACATCCTCAAAAACTAAACTTAAAGAATCAATCTTATTCGATGTTCAGTGCGGATGAAACAAAATATCGTATTTAATAAAAAATTATGATTAGATTATCATAATATAATGATTCTTTTCTTAATAATATTATTATGTATAACTATAGAATTTGTAAAAAGCAGTAGATCTGCTTATTTTGGATGCTAGATATGCCTTTTTTTTTCTTGTTAGATATACATGTACAAATTTTTGTACATACCAAGTTTTATAAAAAAAAATAGAGAGAAATTAAAGTGATATCGACTAAAACACTTTTTAAACTACACGAAATTAAAAATTCTTTTATGCATTTTTTTTTATAGTTTCCCTTCACTTTGTCACGCAAGAATATGGAATAAATATTCGATGATCTGTTTAAAAAAAAAAACTAGAGGTCACCATCCTATTCCTTGTTTGATGTAGCACGCGGAGTCAAAAGAATTCTTCAAATTTGCTCTAAAATTACTTAAAAACTAACGTTTTAATTCTCTAAAAATAAGCAACACTTCATAATGTTTCATTTAATATATTTTTGAGTCGTGAAAGTGAGAAGTGCGCGGTAAATATTTTTGAAACAGTGAGGGCAGCATTTTTTTCCTTTACTATAAAGAAATAATTTCAAAACAAATTGGTTAAATTAGGCGATATATAATATAAATTCGACGATATATTATATATAGAGATTAATTACATAGAATATTTATTATATCAGATATTATAATTGCATATTATCATAATTATACCAAATTATTAGACACACTGTAGTTTTTTAATAATTACATATTTTGTACTAGTTTATTTGCAATACTTTTATATTTAAACACACATGTAATGGGTTTTTATTCAAGAGATTTTTTATGTACTTCCCATTTGTATTTATTTTTAACGTACTGCATTACAATGTTAACCAATTTATGCACGAAACGTAAACAAGTGCAAACCGGTTTCAGTAGCGTAAACACAAAAACAAAAACTGTGCAGTATCACCAGATAATTAAGTTTTTACATAGAATCTTACAATTTGGCCAGAATCTGTACATAAAACACCACATGAAAATCAATTGTTTATTCGGTCCATTTTAACGAATCAACTAACACCACTGTTATTCTCACTTTAATGAAATTCACAATTTTAATAAACAATTTCTTTTGCAAACAATACGTCACTGCACAACGAATCCCTCGAGGATCATTTAATATTATCCCTGAACACCATCCAGAACACCCCTAAAAGGAAGACATCCTAGTTCACCCTATCCCGAACTGTATCTCCAGTCATGCATTAATTTCCTATTCACAAGGGAAGATTCATCACAGAAATGCAATTTACTGCCCTATTTGCCCGAACGAGGATACTCGTTATCCACTAGTGCACGCACCACTTGATGACAATTGTGAGTGTCGTTGCGTGGGCGGATCCAGAGAAATGGCCTGTGTGGGAAGACTAGGTCCACACTCCGATAAGCCCAATCATCACCCCTTATAATACCGTCCTGGTATAATCAAGTTTCAGATGCTGTTTGGAGTTGAAATGCCACTGTCTTGGCGGTCATTCCTTATATTAGTTGGAATAGGTTTGGCTTTGGTTTACAGGATTGGGAAGGAGGTATATATATGGCGGTGCTATTTACGCAAAGACTTCTTGTTTGGTAGACATCAGTATCTACGGAAGTAAATAATACTATGTTATACATATCAACGGAAATATTTTTGTAGAATTACAGGATTGTAGACATATAAATTCGACGGCATCTAAGTTAGATGTTGAATATGCTATTTGTTGGTGAGATATGCTGAGCTTTTGCGCATTCTTAATAAAAATGTTTTCTAGGGAAGAAAATTTGATTGGAAAAAAATTCGGTAAAAATACACTTTGGATGTGAATAAATTGGAATTATTATTATTTTTGAAATAGAAATTTTTGGAATTAACTATTTTAGTAAATTAACGGGACTGTTTACTAATACCACGGACAGAATTAAAGCTTTATCAGATTTTAAGCTTTATTGGTTGGAAAGATATAAAAAAAGATGACCAGCTGCTATGGGAAAACGACAATACGTTTTTGCCAAGTTAAGAAAGAAACCATTATCCCTATGATCCCCGAGGGGATAAAGCGTTCGCCTTTTAGTGAGGGGATTTGGGTTCGAAACCCAGCGATGGATGGTCGATACGAATTCCGCATCCGATTTGCCCCAGCGACAGTGCTGACGTAAAATCTAATCAGTTCTAGACGGATCATGGGTTAAAGTCCCCTTACCGTCAGACTAACCGTGGGAGGTTTTCCTCTCCATTTAACGCAAATGAGGGTTAGTTCAATCAAAAAGTCCTCCACAAAAACAAAATTTCTGCAATTCCTTGATCCAGGAGTTGTCTTCTGGATTAGGTTCAAAATAACGAGCTTACTGAGTTGAATATCAGTAGTCGTAAACCCAAATAAAATTGGGTCGGCTGTTCAACTACGGTTATAAATACAAATATTCCTATGAAAAGAGCCTGTTTGCACCTAAATGTACACCAAATGGATGCTATGCTCTCAGCGCGAACGTATTTCAACATCGCCAACTCTTGAAACGATGTTGCACAGCCTTCTTTTGCTTGCTCTCTTAAATCGTGTGAAAAGAGGAAAACAAAACTGAAGGAACCATCAATTAACATGTAATAAGAATTAATAAAAATGATATCTAAAAATCGTTACAAATATACGTCTTTCTATTCGCATTTAAAGAAACTAATGAAAGAATAATAATTATAGTTTCTTGCAGACTATTTTCATCTTCAGAGGAAAAAAATCCTCAGATCTCATTTGATTTCTTAAGGGCTTGTCAGCATAAGACATGCCATTTTTAGTGGTCCAATCAAATCCAATGCTCTTGCAACGTCATGTAGTTTGTTTCTTTTTCAAGGACGACTGTTCACCTTATTTATCGAAATATATCGCCAAGTCTGGGATTTCATTAAGACTTCGAAACTCTACATTTTTTTTAATAATTCTGCGATAGATATCATAAAAGATAGCACGAATTAAAGCTCTGTTTGGCGTGTTTAACTTTTAAAAGCTTTTATATTATTTTGAAACCATATTTGTATGATTTGATTACGAAATAAAACGGAATTACTTAAATCCTAGACTGTAATGGTCTTTTCTTAACTTTCAATAGAGTATTAGAACATAGTTCTCGATAAAATGTATGAATGTTGAAGAATCTCATCAATTAATAATTTTTTGAATCATTATTTTGAATACAAAAAAATTTCTTCAAGAGTAAACAACTGAATACTCTTACTGTTTTTATTTGTAAATTTTTTGTAACTTTAAGTTTTAGATAAAAATATCATTGACGACCATAAATCACACAAATTAATAATCTTTATTCTTTTCTATTATACTTATACTGGGAAAAAAAGTATAATCAAAACGTCAAGAATATGGTAAAATGTGTAAAGTGAATTGTTCCCAACGGATAGTTGGGAGCATGGGAAGGGATCCATGTTTGGCGTTTTATCGAAAGATAACATATCTAAAAATAAACCCAACCCCCTTAATCAGTATTAAATTTTAAAATAATTTGGCGAAGGTTAAGCGCCAAAAAGACTGTGAGAAATAGTATAAACCTGTAACTGAAACATTTTTTCGGTAAGAACTAAAGAATAAAGAGTTATAAATAGATTTTTTTTATTTAGTCCCAAAAGTGATTAAATAAGTTTTACACTTGAATTGAAATAAAAAGTTTTTAGTTTAGAAAAAAGTTTGTATTGAAAAAAAATATTTATATTAGTTTCTTATAATATGTAACGAAAATTAAATAACAGATTTAATTTAATAAAAGTTCGATTAGGAATGATTACAAAAATAAATTCAAGAAATTTTAAAAGCTAAGGAATATGTAATGTCTATTGTGGCATCACATGCTGCAAAGCAGAAAATACATGTTTTCGTTTTATTCAATTCTCTTAATTTAATTTATATTTTGTTCGGTTGTTGAAAGGGTTTACTCAATTTAACTTATACATTGTTCGTTAGTTTATTTAAATGTCTGATTGAAACTTGACTAATACTTTAATGAACTAGAATTTCTATTGTAAGGGCGCAATTTACTCTGTTACACTCGGCATTTTCCTACATTTCTAACAAAGAGAATTTAGTCGGCGTCGTTAAATAAAATTACTAAAATAGATATATTTCACGTATAAACTGTAAAATAGATGGGAGTCTATTTAAACTAATTTGAAACGAGAAAAAGACAGCGTTAATGAAAGAATAGGAAACGAAAGGAATTGTGAATAAAAAAAAGCGTCAATTATAAATTTTTATTTTCTGTAATAACCAAACCAAAAGACGCTAATTGAATTTCAGGAACATTAAATTAATTAAAAAATCTGCATTTGGGATAGGTTATTTATTTGAAACAAAAGTTTTACATAGAATTAAAAAAACCATTTTTCAATTTAGTTTTAATTATGAAGGTGTCCTTTTTTCAATTTAAAATGGATGCAATATATACTCATTAGTTTTACTTGACTATATTACAAAAACATGCATTTAGAAAAAAACGTAGAAAACAGTAGTTATTAATACAAAGTACTTAGATAATTTAATACAAAAGTATACACATTAAGTATACTCCTCTGTGCATATTTATAATTTTCTTTTAAGTTAACAATTATGTGATATAAACTATTTTACGGTAATTGTAAATTATGCTGTTTTTTCTAGTTCTTGTTCGTAATTGTAGTAGGAAAATACTGCTAAACTTCACATGTTATTGTGAACTGGTTTTGTTTTTGAAAAGCTGTTTTTATTTCTCGTGTACTTCACGAGAACTCCTTTCGACTGAAAATTTGACGTAGTCTTCAGCTATGGCAACAAGAACAAAACCATTTTAAATGGAAGTAGAATTAAATAAATATTAGACTCTACCAATCTAAAATAATGCAATTCGGATAACCCATACCCCTATTTCAAGCAACTAATCTTTGTAAATCAACTTACTGCCAGCACACGAGCCTGGTGTTCGGATTAAAGGATTTTTTCGTGATTTGATCTGGGTCCTTAGTTCCATTGGTTGGAAACATCAATTCTGAGAACTGGAAATTTTGGACAATACTGTTATCTCTGACAATACTTCAGGGTATCTAAATCGCATACAACATCTTTGAAATGAATTAGAAATGAGATTGCATCAACCATCCTTACAGTCAGCGCTCACTTGACAATTAATGGATCCCCGGATTTATGGATTTTTTGTCTAATTACCCATCATTTGTTCAGGGAATAGAGAGTTCGCCTTCCAAAGAGGTGAATCGGGTTTGAATCCCAGGGATGGCTGGTTACGAATTCCGCATCCGGCTCCCACTGACCACAGTGCTGACGAGAACTGTCCTCAATGGTAAACGGATCATGGGTTAGAGTCCCTTTGCCATCAGGCTAACCGTAGGAGGTTCTCGTGCTCTTCCTCTCAATGTAACGCAAATGCGGGTTAGTTTCATCAAAAAGTGCTCCACGAAAGCAAATTTCTCCTAATACTTGATCTAGGAGTTCTCTTGTCTTCTGGATTTTGTTCAAAATTACAAGGCTAGGAAATGAACATTGATAGTCGTAAACCCAAAATTGGGTCAGCTGTTCAACGACGGTTATAAAATGTAAAATAAAATTGATGGACGCCCGGAAGTAAATTCATATGTCCACCTATCAAGAAATGGTTGAAAGTATCCCCAGACTTGTGCAAATTATCATCGGTGCAAATGGAGGATGAATATCATATTAATCTATGCCTCTCGTTTCCCTGAGTTTGTACAGATAGTGTAAAACTAATCTTATATAACTAGTGTTTAACTGGTGTATAATTAGGTAACTTTTGTACAGATAGTGTGTAACCTAGTTCGACAAACCTCTTAATAAAGTGATTTTGAATACAGAAATGTAACGTAAGCAACTAGTTGTGTTTTTTTTTTTTTTTTTTTNTTTTTTTTTTTTTTTTTTTTTTTTTTTTTTTTTTTTTTTTTTTTTTTTTTGAAATTTTAGTTAACATGTTCTTGTAAAAAAGATCTTAATCGCATAAAAAAGAGATTTTGCTTTTTCTATGTCATAGGCAAAATTATAAAGGGTGGCGTGATGGCTGATCTCGATATATATTTTCGGAATCCTTTTCAAAAATTTGAATTACGAAAATATGATTAGTTAGGGTCACAAATTTAATTCATAAACAACAAAAACACTATCGAATCATTACTGAGACGAGGGACTTTAATCCGCAAAACTCTTTTGATTACCAGAGGAGTTGAATTTAATCAAGCAATCAAACTGGTTCCAATTTTTATTTCTATCTCATCTTCACCATTCTATAGATATCACGACTTTATCATTCGATAGTATCAATGTTTTTCCTCACTTAAATATTAATTTGAGACCTTCAGCATGCATTACTTTACTCATGTTCGGAAATTACATGTATATGGGTGATGATAACAGAGCACTCGGTATATTTTGTAAATAAGTTTAATGAGAGGTTTTATCTTGCATAAAAAAAAATTCTACAATATCTTGATATTTTTAAGCTTTTGTGGTGTTTTCTCGTAAATCCGTGTACCATATTACCACACAAATATCTTATGCTGGATGCGTAGCTACATTTTTAACAAAAAATAAGCACCTTTTAAGTTTTAAAAATATTTTTAAGCGCTTTAAAAAGATATAATTAGAATGTGAGCACAAATAAATAATATTTCTTCCTATTGTTGAAAGTTCTTCATATACATATTAACAAAATGCAAAATACTTTTCAAAGTTACATGATCATGACTCTTTCGACGACTCTTTTCTCGATTATATTAGCCACCATAAAGAAAATGCACAATTCTAAATCTATTCAAAATTGAATGGCTCATTCTATTTTGAAATTAATAATTACTTTACTTAATTATGCTAAAAAATTTAATTTAAAATTATAATTAATTTAACTATTATTTAATAAAGGTTATCGAGTGTGTTTTTTAGATTTAAATAAAAGTTATTTATAAAAGCATATTCAACAAAACATTAACTATATTAATATTGTTGATCGTTCAGAATTTAAAAAGATATGTAAAGAAATAAGTAAACTAGGAAAATTTATAAATTCGTGTTCCTAATGTAAATTAATAAATAGCCCCTCGTAGATTTTTATTAAAATTTGTTACTTTGTTCAGTATTTCTTTGGTGAAATGATTAAAAAAATTAAAATAATTATGAAATGTAAATATAATGAGTATAAGCTAAACATTTTGTCAGATTTAAATTTTTATGTGGTCCCTACTCATATTAGTTTACAAATATGAGATAATTGAATTTTTTACTTAAATTGTTTTTAAATCAAATCATGTAAGAGATAAATAAAGTTTTTTTGGAATGACAAATCTGAATGACATAAGATTTTTTTTTGCTGCATATAAAATAGTGAAAGCTATTTTATATGCAGATTATAGAAAGATTTGCTGCATATGCTTCTAAATATAATTGAGTTTTTTCATAAAACAACTTTAGAGTAACAATTATTTTAAAAATAATACAACAAGAGTAAAAAGTAATGAGTCAAAAAAGTAATAAAATACAATAAAAGTTTAACAAATTTTATGCAATTAGTGGACGATCCCTCAACCGAAAATCTTAAAATTAAAAATCTCAATTGATTCTTACATTTATTACATTAAAGGAATAAAAGGGAGGTGAAAATTTTAAAGCTTGGTGATTCTTTACTTCTATGGGGATTCACGTGAAAATACGAAATTAGTGAATGATCCCCACGTCAAGCTCAAAGGTTATGGAACTGATCTTTAAAAAGAAGAGAGCGAGAAGCACATTAGCCTGCGAAGAAGAAGATGGCGCTTCACCAACGATGAAATTAAAAAAAGAAATAAATTTTATTTTGCATTAGGAAAAACAAATTAGCAATGTTTAGTTAGTCCCCGCGGATCAGCAAAATGTCAAGAGATTTTTCAGTTCGATTTCAGAAGGCTGAAAATGAAGCCTAAAATTGAGAATCTCTTGCAAGTTGCAGCAGAGTTGCACATGAGAGTGCAAAAATTCTTACCACAGAACCCAGCTCAGCATGCGCACATCCAAACCGCAAGTATTTCATGAAACAATTAAAATGACTAAGCGCTTTCATTCGCTACGGACCGATGTTACGCGGAAACAGATTGTGGTTGAATGAATTGCGAAAACGTTGAATAGAAAAATGTGAAAACTACGCTTTATGGATAATTCGTAGCAATGGTAAAGAAAAAATATCTCATTTTGGAAAAGGGAAAATTAAGCACTTTTTAAAACTAAACTAAACTCAGTGCCGCGACAGCCCATAGAGGGCCAAGGCCTACTGTGCCCATCTCAGTTTTCTTGACCTTGGACTTTGGGGTGTAGGAACAGAAGTTCCGGTTAGGTGGACAGCCGAACGCGGAACCCCCAGTGTTTAGTTCCCAAGCATGCTTGGTACTCACTTATCGACCCACTGAAGGGATGAAAGGCTCAGTCAACCTTTCCCGGGCCGAAGATCGAACCCAGGACCTGTGGCACGGGAGCGCGAAGCGCTGCCACTCAGCCACCGGGCACTTTTTAAAACTCCCAATGAAAAAAACAACTTTAAGGGCCTTTAAAAAACGAAACTTGAAAATAAGCTTTATAGAAACGCTGCGCACTTTGTTATAAAAGAATCCTAATAAAAAAAATTTTATCAAAAAGCTTTTATTTAATAATTAAAAATGTTCACTTATTTTTAGAAATAAACATCAAACTGGATTTCAATCTCAGTTTTTAGATAATGTTCCTAACAAATATAAGCCTTATCAACATTATAAATGCAGGGATTTAATTTTGTAAGATCACCCCCTTAAGTTAAAAAATAATGTTCAATTTCTTCCTTGAAATATGTTCTTTTGAACCTAGTCACCGAATTAAAAAAGAACTTTTCACAGTTAATGTCTACCAATAATTGGACAAAAAATAATCTTTGCCTTACCAACTAGCTCAAAAATTTCCAGAATCCGATCTCAGCTATCGAATTTGTCAAAAGTGTGTCAATTCAAACAGAACTAAAAGCAATAAACACGTAGTGAATCTGGTGCGAGCTATAGCTCTTACAGCTCGTACAAGGAACGTGATAATGATTGTTTTATCTCAAATCTCCCAAACTTGATTCGAATAGTTATGGCAGAAACGTGAAGAAAACTTTATCGTCTCTCAAGAAAACAAAGCAAAATACCAGAAGATATACTAGCTTTAGAAAGCCTAATTATTCAAGCGTAAATAACCTCGATTTCTGTATTTCCGCATTTCTTTAAGGGATCAATTTAAAATCAAATCTGATTCGGAAATACTTGAAAAATAGCTGTACTCAAATACACTATAAAGGTTTATATAAAAGAAAAATTCATTCTTGTTATAAGATAGACTCAATGGCTGAGATGCAAAAATTCGAAGTTTTTTTAAGGAATAAATTGAACGCATTCATCTAGGAGGGAGTAGCATTGAATAAGAAAATATTTTACCAATTTAACTGAAGGGGGCATCATCATCATTATTAATAATATGAAAAATCTTGTTTTTCTACGCAAATACGAGATTCGCATAATAAATGAGAAGCATGTAAGGCATGTTACAATAGCTTACATCTTTTGAATAAAATCTTAAATAGCCTATTCCACCAGGAGCTAAATGCATGTGTGATCGACAAAGTAAAAGAGGCATCTAACAAAAAGGCATCTAGAAGAAATGTGCATAATAAATTTCAGTTTTCATCCGATATATTTAAACTTATAACTATTCGAAGCGAATTTTCCTTTAACACATTTTTCATACTTTTTTTTCAATTCGTACTATTAGTTGATACTCTCCCTATTATCTTGTTCAAATTTTGAATCGTTAATAAAATACTTTTTATTCATACACTCAACTTCAAATACAGTTTTTTTTTAAACTTCTAGTGGATGACACTTTGATGTTAATACAGTTTTTTTCAAATATTAATTCATTCATTAAATAGGGATGAGCGAAAAACGAAATATAATTGGTTAAGCATTAGTCATTGTTTTAAATTTTACTATAAGCCATTCAGTTTTTCACATATTTTAAAAATAACATCAGTGATAATGTCTAACTTAAAGCTCTATTTGAACAAAAAAAATATAGTTTATTGCGCACATTTAAATATTTAATTGGGTATAATATAAAAAAAACACAACTACTTCCACTACAAAAAGAACGCAAAATNTAACTAAAGCATTTTACCTGGCGAGTAGCGATTTATAAACAAGACACTTCGTTTGATGCTTTTACTTGTTGCTAGAAATCAGGTTCGCAGAAAATGCTGTTTACTAGTTAAATTTAGTAGGAATAACACGATCTGTGACGTAGGCTATAGTATACCCAATCATTTAATATTCTCTGTGTCAGATAAATTAAATAAAGAACATCACGTGGTAGCACGTGTGGTCCACGTCACCAAATTAATTTTTTTAGTTGTCTGATACCGCGCGCCTTTTTTTTCTTCTTTTCAATTCCTACTATTAGTTCATACTCTCCCTATTATCTTGTTCAAATTTTGAATCGTTAATAAAATACTTTTTTATTCATCCACTCAAATTCAAATACAGTTTTTTTTAAACTTGTAGGGAATGAATGACATTTGATGTTAATACAGTTTTTTCAAATATTAATCATTATTTAAATTTAATTAATTAATTTTAGTTTTATAAGGAAGAAATATTTTTAAATTATTTAGTAAAAAGTAACTAAAATAAAAATTTTCTTTGCTGATCTAAGTAGGAAATGACTTTAATTTTATATATATATATATATATTACTTGTTTATTATTTTGTCAAAAGAATCAGGTCGAAATAAATGAGAAATATTATATTTACAATTTTAATAATTTATGATTATGATATAGAGACACATGTTCTTCTTGCAAGTATGGACTGACATGCTCACTTTCAAATAATAATTGTTTATAATGTACACTTATTTGCAATTATTTATATCTGAAAAAACAATAATTCCTCATTGAGATTTTATTAATTTACAAATCAATTATTGATAAAAATTCGAATATTAAGGAATTTTTTTTCAATCTTTTTCAGGATTTTATATTTTAGTACAAATATAAATCCAATAATCTAATGCATTTTTTTTAGTAACTATTAGATTCGTTTTTAAATTTAAAAAATACCAAAATGTATTTTTACTAGTAATTAGAGCGTCAAAAAAATATATGTTGAAGAAACACAGGTGTCCTATTGTCGCAAAAGGATTGATAGAATATATATCATTAAATAAGTTTCCTTTTCACTCAAAAGTTTTGATTAAAGAAAAAAAAATTTTAAAAAATGAATGAATAAACATGCTGAATAAAAAAAATTCAAAAAATAGTAGTTTCATTATTTATTCATTTAAAAACTATACATTTACTTAAAAAAATGCCACGTATATACCACGTAATAACTTTAAAAAAAAGAAAAAAAATGCCATACTGAACAAAATAATTTTCGAAAAATTTTATCATTGTTCATTCATTTCATTTGAAAACTATACATTTAATTTAAAAAAACACCATGTGTACTGGTAATAACTTTTAAAAAAAGAATGAGAAGGAAAAAAATAACATACTGAACAAAAAAAATTTCGAAAAATTGTTGTTTCATTATTATTCATTCATTTAATTTTAGAACTAAACATTTAATAATGAAAAATATCATGTGTAAAGTTTATAATTTTGATTTTTACATAAATCGGATAAAAACTATAGATGCTGTTGAGAATTTAAAGGGAAAAAAATTTGTTTTGAGAAGTTTCGAAAATAAGTTGTTGAATGTCGTAAATAGTAATAATATAAATAAAATATGTATATAGGGGAGAGTCGGGTAGCCCCGCCCACTTAAGGAGTATTCCTTATATTTCTGTATAATATTGAGTAATAATCAATATTTTTGTATGTTTCTATTGTTTTATCATCTAACTAAATAATGCAAAAAGAATACACCAAAAATAGAATAGTTTAACTTAAGAAAATCGAAATTTAAAAAAAAACATCTCTTTTCAGCTCTTTTCAAAATGTGTCGGGTAGCCCCGCCCAGTTACAAAAATTATGGTTTTTGACTGTTTTTTCTGGTGTAAATGAAAATGATCAATGTATTGACAATAGATAAACCTCGTTTATCATTTTTATCACAAATTTATTTTATTTGTTACATATTTATATACTTTTAGTGAATTCTATCATTTAATAACAACAAATGTCATACTTTTTATCATTATTAATGTATATTAATATATTATAATATTAATATATATTTATATTAAATATTTAACGAAAATAATTTAATTTAAGTAACAATAATTAATAACAATAGTTGTTTTTCAATATAAACTTATTTGGTTGATCTCTTCTTATAAACTTAATATAAAATACTTCTTATAAAATTACAAATTCACTTTGTATTTTGATTGCATTCAAATGCTTCTGTAGATTGATTCGTTCACAAATAAGTGAAAATAAATAAGTAAGCAAATAGCTTATCATAATATTTATGATTTCTTGATATTAAATTTAATTTGGATATATCAATTACATTTTAAAAATATTTAATTTTTCATTTTTAAATATATAAATTTATGTTTCATATAATATTAAAACATATATTTGTTGTTAAAAATGCATATAACATTCAAATTTGAAGCAATAAAATAATAATCTTTGCAACCGTACATTTATCGACGAAATAAAATTGGGCGGTGATACCCGACATTCATGTGAGCGGGGCTACCCGAAATCCAATTTTTTTGTAAATTTGTAATTACTCGAACAATTTTTCACATATAAACTTCTTTCTTTGTGCAAATTAAACTTAAGACTACATACTTTAATGCTGTATGTATAGAAAAAATTATTTTTTTAGTATTAAAATGAAGTTTAATCGAAACATTCAACCAATTTTTCTTAATTTCATGACTACTGTATTCAACATATTTTCAAAACTATTGTTTACCATGTTACCAGCTACATAAATACTTGAAACTTTGAAAATAATCTTTTTTTAATATAACAATTAATGTCCGGTGGCCCATTGACTTGAAACAATATTCTATACATAGGAAATTGACAGTGGGCGGGGCTACCCGACTCTCCCCTACCGCATTCCAACAGTATAAAATGTCTTTTCAAAGCTGCCCACTGCATCTATTGGGTTGACCAGGCGTGTTCTAGAACTTGGTCTAGTACACAGCATCGTTATGAAGCTTATGTGTTTGCTTCCTGTTCGGAATATTTAATAGCTTTTGGAAGTAATAGCTAATATAAAACATGTCATTAAAAAGATTTCTGTTGCATTTACGTCTATTGGCTTCTAATACTTTCTTTCCTTTAATCATAGCTCTCATTTTTTGGTGTTATTTTTAATGCTACTTGCCAATATAAGCAAGCCTGCTCGATGAAACCAAGTAAAATTAGGGCAGAGGGTGAGTTTCTTGATTTTCAATGGCGTCATCTATGGCTAATAATACAATTTCAGCCACACACTCGTCACAGCCTGTTTATAGGGCAGACCATTCTTACATCCATTCATTTATCCACAGATCGAACCACAGAACGATCAATCTTCAATTCAGTACCTGCAGAGGTATAATTTGTTATGGGAACATGGGGGAGTTTGTGATCCGACCGATTTAACGTGCACCAGTCACCCTTTATAATACGGCGGGAATCGAACGTACGACCTCTAATACATGGATACAACACCCTACCAACCAGGCAATCCCAGCCTACGCCTTTTTTTGTAATCCCTATGTCTATTCAACCATGCCAGACCCTGATCCAGGCCCAATACGGGTTCGAACTTTTGAAAATATTTTCTAATATAAGAATTTTCATCGTTTACAACTGAACAAGTGAAGTCCGTTTGACTGATTTAATGTGCGTAAAATATGGGAACTAACTAAATAATAATTTAAGTATAAAAAATAAGAAACATTAAATCCCATGAATGACGTAAAAATGGGCCAAGTTAAAAAACCTTAATTCTTGACAAATTTTTTTTAGTTCAGGAAACAAATTTTAAGAGAAATAAAAGGTTATATTATATTTGATTCCAACTACATCGTAGAGAAAAACCTCCACACACACAAAAAAGAGAGCGAGGCGTTCAAGGCCGCTGGATTGTAAATTAGCACACGGGTACGAAATCCCAGAATCTCGGGCAAGTATCGACTCGGACGAAAAATCTCCGATTAGCTGGGTGGACTCAGACCCTTAAAAGTGTGATTTTATTTGATTTTATAACCGTCTTATAATATCCGATCCAATTTTAAGTTTTCGACCACCAATGTTCAACTCCGTAGCCTTGTAATTTTAAATCCAATTCAGGCGACAAGGGAATTCTTGGACCAAGTATTGAGAGAGATTTATCTTCGTGGAAGATTTTTTAAAGGAACTAACCCACATTTGCAGAGAGGAAAACAACGAAAACCTCCCACGGTTAGCTTGACGGTAAGAGTACTCGAGACCATGATCCATCTACCACTGAGGATATTTTACGTCAGCATTGTGGTCGGTGCGAGCTGGATGCGGAATTCGTATCGAGCAGCCATCCCTAAGATTCAAACCCGGTTCACCTTATTGGAAGTAGAACTATCCCCATAGTCATCTCGGCTCCGGCTTTTTTCATTATTTTATTTCATAACGGTCATCGAACAGAGGGCCCAATTTTTTGGGTTTACAACTAAAAAATTTCAACTCCTTAGCCTTGTAATTTTGAACCCGATCCAGACGACAAGGGATCAAATATTGAGAGAAATTTACCATCGTGGAGGACTTTTTGATGGAACTAACCCGCATTTGCGTTACGTGGAGAGGAAAACCACGAAAACCTCATACGGTTAACCTGACTGCAAGGGGACTCTAACCCATGATCAGTCTACCACTGAAGATATTTTACGTCAGCACTGTGGTCGGTGGGAGCCGGGTGTGAAATTCGAATCAACCAGCCATTGCCGGGATTTGAATCCGGTTCACCTGATAGGGGGGCGAGCGCTGTATCCTCTGAGCAACCACTGCTCGTGTTTTTCTTTCTTCTATGATCTAATATATATGCATCTCGGGTTCAAAATCCTATAGATGTCGGGTACATTTCGAGTGAGATGTGAAAATGCCGGGCTGACTCAGACTCCTAAATGTGAGATTCAGCGCTATATATTGCTCCAACAAATTTGTTCTGGTAGGGAAAGACCCTATATGCAAAGATGTTCAAAACAAACACACTAAAGATAATATATTAAATAAATGAATGTTTAAAACGATTTGCAGCGAAGCCCGTTTTCTTTTTTCCCTTTTTTAAANCCATAGTCATCTCGGCTCCGGCTTTTTTCATTATTTTATTTCATAACGGTCATCGAACAGAGGGCCCAATTTTTTGGGTTTACAACTAAAAAATTTCAACTCCTTAGCCTTGTAATTTTGAACCCGATCCAGACGACAAGGGATCAAATATTGAGAGAAATTTACCATCGTGGAGGACTTTTTGACGGAACTAACCCGCATTTGCGTTACGTGGAGAGGAAAACCACGAAAACCTCCTACGGTTAACCTGACTGCAAGGGGACTCTAACCCATGATCCGTCTACCACTGAGGATGTTTTACTTCAGCACTGTGGTCGGTGGGAGCCGGGTGTGGAATTCGAATCAACCAGCCATTGCCGGGATTTGAATCCGGTTCACCTGATTGGGAGGCTAGCGCTCTATCCTCTGAGCAACCACTGCTCGGCTTTTTCTTTCTTCTATAATCTAACATATATGCATCTCGGGTTCAAAATCCTATAGATGTCGGGTACATTTCGAGTGAGATGTGAAAATGCCGGGCTGACTCAGACTCCTAAATGTGAGATTGAGCTCTATGTATTGCTCCAACAAATTTGGTCTGGTAGGGAAAGACCCTATATGCAAAGATGTTCAAAACAAACACACTAAAGATAATATATTAAATAAATGAATGTTTAAAACGATTTGCAGCGAAGCCCGTTTTCTTTTTTCCTTTTTTTAAAAATTTTATTCGATAGATAAATAGCACTGCCAAAGCAAGTCACCTGTTACATTCTTCCTTGCAAAATCCCTCGTTAAAGTAATCTCTTCGTGCCAAAGAATGTATCTAAACTTCTGAATCATCCTGAACAGCTTTCTTCGGAGAAAATTAAGTGGCGTTCACGTCACTTCAGTTCTTGTCAAGATCTTGGCTTGAACCATAATCTGGATGGCTGCCACTAATTACCTCACATAGGGACAAGGATCTCTTCCGCCTTCACATATCCGTGACAGTTACAGCGGGGACACAGAAAAGTGGAATTTTTTTTTTAAAGTCTCATCTCTTTTTATTCGTTTAATTTGTAATACAGACGTGAATGACTTGCAAATGAAAAGTGTTCTGCTTTTTTTTTTACTTGGCGTGACTACAAAAATGATCTTCGGTTACTTTTGTAGCATTTTATCTTTTTAAAATTTAAAAGAATGGGAAGCCTTGTTAAGGACAAAATCGTGTAAGATGAATTGCTTTTATGTATCCGAAAAAGCATCAAATATGCGAAACATTGGATACATCATTAACAAGTTATTTTCAAAGCAAATGAAATCATCCGGTTGCTCTTTTTGATTAATGACCCCTCAAGTTTATAACCTCTCGCTAACTGGGCCCAATAGCCGTTTTTTTTAAAAATAAAAGTAAAGCAAATCATTTTAGTTGCTTTATAAACACACAAAATAATGTTTAAAAATTAGAAAAATTATTCAGTTCTTAAAAAAAAAAAAAAAAAAAAAAAAAATTTTAAATNAAAAAAACAATTTTAAATGGGAATTCTGTTTTAAAAATGTTAAATTTTTTTTTTTTTGCACATTTTTCTTTAGTACTTTTTTTCTAATGTCGGCAATGATTACTGCTAGAAATCTGTGCATTTCTTTGCTTGCATATAAGTTAGAACCCTTTCAATGGTTATTTAAGTGTAAAATCGAAGAAAAATTTAAATTATTTTTAAACGCTGATTTAAAGCGCAGTTTTTATAACATATCAAGCTAATTGTAAAAATGTTAGGTTAAAAGTTCTTTTAGCAGAAAAAAAATATACTTATGGTTTAAAAGAACATGAAAATATCGAAAATGCATCCATGCAAAAATGCACTTTAAAGGTTTTTTTTTTTTTTTTTTTTTTTTTTTTTTTTTTGGAACAATCACAGCTTCTTTCTGCATAAAATCACTCATAACTTCACTAAAAATACAGATAGAGAAACGAATTTCGTTTTGTGAGTGCTTAGAATGTTTTGAAGTTTTAAAATAATAATTTCTTTTTATTCTTTAATCAATTTATGAGAAATGTAACCGCTTAATAATTTATTTATTTTTTGATCAAAAATTAATTTAAAAATTAACTATTTATCATTAAAAAGAAACCAAAATTTAGTAATGTTTTGTAAATTAAACAATTCAATTAAAAATGAATATATGAATTTTATAAGCAATATTCTTTTATTTTAAATGCCTAGGATGTTTATAATTAAACTTCCCTTTTTCAGAGGTAAAAATCAGAAATGACATTAAGTTTGGCAATGACGTTGTGTACGATGTGTGACGTCGCAGTAATGACGCACTTGTGACGCAATCCATAAAATAATTTTGCTACGACTAAGCTTGAGTTGTTAGAAGAGTTTTGAAACATAAAAACACGTAATAACTTATTCATAAATCGACTACCAATAAAACATTTAAAGATCAAGAGATACGTTGACATTAGTGTTTACCGTAGTATTAACAAGGCGATTAATGTAAATTAACTAGTAACTAACTGTTAACTAACTATTTAGCGATTTAAATTTTTTTATCAACAATATTAATTTGTATTCAAATTTTCTTCATGTTTTCGGTTTTATTCATTTTTCTTTTACTTACGTGCAACTATGTTTTATTTTTCTTACATTCGTTTTTAGCTTCGAGAGCTTATGTATCCCCTTACTGGTGAGTTTTTGAGCCATCTAACTGGAACAATATTTAAACTTGAACAAATGGCATAGCAAATTGTCGAATTCATTTTCAATATGGTAATCAAAAACGTGATTTTTCTTCCGGAAAAAGAAGTTGTCAGTGTGCAGCGTGTTCCGATGAAAAATGCATTGCGCAGTATTTGCAAACAAAATAATTTCTGCGGTTTTGATTTAAGCTGTTCGAGAAATCTTATGTTTTTATTTTGAGGAAAATTTGCTGCCTACGGCAACCGGCTTTCTTGCTTACATTTTTTTTTAATATAACGGCAGTCACTGACCTTTCGTTCTTCGCCTTAGAAGATGCCGGAAGTGTTGCTCATTTATCGTTACCCACCGGGCACCAGTGAACCAAAGCCACGGAGGCGAGCAACATTACCCACGCCACACTGCCACAAATACCCGTTCATAGGGTGGACCACATTCATACACTGACACATCAGAAGACAACACTGAGAGAGAGAGAAACATCCATGCCCATAGCGGGATTTGAACCTGCAGCCAGTGGCTTCGCAGTCAGACACGCTACCTGGCCGGTTTCTTGCTTACATGAGCACACAGCTTTGCGACTGCACATTTTCCCCCGATGCTTTCGTCAGCATTGATCTGCAACCTTGGCATTAGCATTTTAAGATTTTAAAAGAAATTGTTAGAACTCTTACGTGAACTCGCTTTCGACGGCAGGTTTGTTCCCCACACGCAAACTCAACGTTTCGTGGTTCTTACTGTGAGTAACCGTAATGGGTAGTTGTCGACTTCTACCGTTAAATCACATAGTTGGAGTCGTGATGGCTCAGGGGATCGAGCGTTTGCTCTCCAATGAGGTGAACCGAGTACGAATTCCGCATTCGGCTTGTACCGACCATAGTGCTGACATAAAATATCCTCAGTGGTAGAAGGATCATGTGTTAGAATCCCCTTGCCGTCAGGCTAATCGTGGGATTTTTTCGTGGTTTTACTCTACATGTAACGCAAATGCGGGTTACTTCCATCAAAAAGTTCACCACGAAGGCACATTTCTCCCAATACTTGATACAAGAGTTCCCCTGTCTTCTGGATTGGGTTCAAAATTGCAAGGCTACGATGTTGAACATTAGTAGTCGTAAACTCAAAATTGAGTCTGCTGTTCAACGACGGTTATGAAATAAAATCGCATAGTCTCATGTCCGAAATACATACTAGGTCTAATTAAGTGCCACTACCCCGTATACCCTACAATGGTGTTTTTTTTTTACGATTCAGTGCCACTGCACGGTATACATTTGCCCGGTATTCCGAACACTGATATTTCTCTTAATCTATCTTCAGCTGATTTTTTTTTTGTCGTATGCCTGTTTAGGCAGTGGGGATGCGGTTATTCCTGTTTTTCAGTGGCGCCATCTATGGCCAGGAATTCGATTTCTGTCGCGCTATTCACACAACCACAACCCGTTTATAGGGCGGATCACATTCACACTCATTTACACACAAAGGAGAAAGGACATAGAACACACACAGAGAGAAAGAAACATCCATGCCTTGCTCAGGATTCGAACCCAGGACCTTTCTGATGCAATTACAATTCCCTGCCTCCTACACAAGCCGGTCGGCTCAGCAGATATTAAAATATCGAATAAATATAAAAAATTCAACGAATAAATNTGACACTTAAGTTATTTAATACAATAACTAAGAAGTACAAATATGAAGGTGTTTTAGTTATTTTTCTTATAATCTGATAAGAAACATACTGTCTATTAATGGAGATCACTATCTTGATATCAACCTGTTAATTAGCATTACTGTCAGTTAGGTTTATTACTTTGATACCGAAATGAAGTTTTAGATTTTCTATATTTATCTGATAAGAAAAAATTCTCCAAATTAAAGAATTCTATATCGGTAAAACGTGTTTTATTTAACATTACTGTCAAGCAGGTTTCCCACGGTCTGGAAATTTATTTTAAGTGGTAGCAAAAATGAAATATATCTAGATGTGTTCTAAGTTACTAATAAATATTTAGTTTAAAGGAAATATATATGGGTGAAAAGAGTAACTCGAGAATAATTTAGTAATTCTCAACTGAAAGATACATTTACTCAGTTCTCAGAAGTCTTGAAAAACCTTAGCTACCGCTTATTTGTTTTTTTCCAGGTCATAGAAACCTTGCTCTAATGAATCAAATAATTGTTAAATATCAGAATGAAATATTTTTATTTTTGTATTTCTTATTATATAAAAAAATCTAGTGTGCATGATGGTGTTGCAGTTTTTCATTGTTGTCGGTGCATTTTTATTGGCTGGAAAATCACGTGGCAGGATCCAGTTTTCCCACATTAATTTTCACATTGGTTTGGCTGTCATAAGGGTTAAATTTATATAAATCATAAAGTTTTTGTTTTCCTATTCACCTTATTCTCGACCGCGTTTCATGCACTCCACAGTGGGAGGTAGTATTTGTAGAGGTTGTTTCAACTTCCGATATAAGATTCAGGTAGAAGAATTTCTGCTGGTGTAAGCCAAATTGCATCTTAACTATCATGTAATTGCATATCAATTTAGGATAATTTCCCAAAGTACTTCTTTTTATATCCTTATATGATATTTTAAAATATGAAGAACTCATTTTTTCACAAAAACACGGCACAAAAGTCAAATTATGAAAAAGTAAGTATTTCCAATATATACAAACAAATCCGGAGCGTCAAAAAAAGAAATAATCACTTTAATGTTATGACGTCAGAAGAGGACCTCAAGACTTCCGGAAGCGTTTGTTTGTTTTTTTAGGATACATAGTGAATAAATATTTTTGCATCCCTAAAGGAACTGTACTGTTATTAAGTTTTTAATTTCGTTTTGTTTTCTGAATTAAAAGTTTAAGAGGATTGTTTTTATTATTATTATTGTTAGAACAACGTAACTCTACGTTACATTTTAAGATTATTTAAATCAGTGTCTGATGTTATTGATCGTTTTATAATTATTCTTCGGTGTAAATAACATTAGAATATTATGAATTACCGTTAAAGAGATTCTTTGAAGGATTTAGAACTTTAAGATCAACTTCATGCACAAAGTATAGAAGGCAAAAATTTTTATTAAAATATACACCAGTCCATTTAGTAAGCAAAATTATTAAATTACAGTTTTGAACTGACCAAATTTGTTATAACAGGTATACTTTTAATTTTAAATGTTATTTCAATAAATTATTATTTAGAAAAATGATTTACGTTCACAAATAGATCTTAACAGTATCATCCCTAGTAACAAAATAACTTTGGACCGACATTCACTAACCTTGACACAATAAGGGTTCAAAGGGCGGTTATTTTCCAATATTGGAACTGTATAGAATTGTTAGATTCACCCGATATTTTTCTGCTACTTTGCAACCAATATCAGCCCTATATAGAATTGTCAAATTACCAGATATTTAATATTCATTATTCAGTCAATTTAGTCCCTATATTGTCAACATAAAGGCCGATATTGGCCCTATATAGGATCAATATTAAAAATTCTAGGCATCCCAATACTGGTCCCTTGGTGCATGCTTATATAAGACCCATATTGAACCAATTTTAAGCACACCTGGGGCCAAGGTAAAATTGTTGCTAGGGATCAGGGAAGGAAATATTTGGACATGGGAAGCGGACGGACAATTGTTCTTTTTATTACATCATTCGGACCTCTGTTTAACGAAGTAACTAAATCGCGATAATAAGTTCGTAATATGGAAAATTCGTTAAATAGAAAATCACCTTTTAAAATGCTTGAACAACACAAAACAGGTTCTTAAATTTATAAACACCAGACATAATTAAAATACCAATGGATGCACCTTTATCTTGTAAACTAGTATCTACTATTTATTTTATAAATCTTAACCATAAAAGTATTTTCTGTATGGAAAGCAATGGAGCTAAACATTATCCAGTGTCACACTATCATGCTGCATACATTTTCAACTAAAAAAAGCTAAATTCATGTCTAAAATTATAAGGCATTTATCTTAAAGGAAATAACACATACATCACCACATGTGCTTTAAAGTTTAATTGCTACTGATAATATCCGTTCATTTGGACTGAAGTATTCGTTTGAAATGCAAATAAAAAAGGGATTTTACTGCCTTCTCTAAAGGCACTAAAGCATTGCATAAATCAGGTGTTTCGAAAATTAATTCAAGGTCATTTCCCCATAAAATGCGTAAAAAAAGTTCGAAATATTTTGGAAAATAGGGAAAGTGGTTCTCAAAGAAAAGTTCGTTAAATAGAAAATTCACTTCGCTATTTGGAAGTTATTTTACGGAGAAATTTCCAAAACTAGTGGGATGCGCCCCCTGCTCGCTAACGCTCGCCAACCCCCAAAAATTGCTACGCAATCTTATATGGTTTGCTTCGCAAACCAAGCTCGCTTCGCTAGCTACTAACTTAGGTACATTGCAAATGCACAAAACTCTAAGAATTCAAAACAATCATTCAAATCCATATAACAAATTTTTTTTTTTAAAAAAAAATTACATCTTTTTAGTAAATACTAAGTCATTAAAATAAATTTGAATTCAAATAAATGACATGTAATTCGTTAAACCTATTAGAAATGTGCTATAGTATAAAATCTTAAGATAAAATTTCTAAAACTGATATCTCTTTAAAAAGGTTTAAATTTTGGTTATAATTAAGTCTATTAAAAATTGAAATAAGTGAATTGCAATGGAAAAACCTGCATAAACAAATAAATTCTAGTAAAACAAATAAATTCGTGATATAAATCAAAAATCGTCAAATAAATTGGTAACATATAAATTCGTGAAAAAAAGCGCTTTCGACAAAATACTAAAATAGAGATCTATTTACAAAGACTACTCACTTCTGCCTAGCTTATGCTCTCTCTGGTTATTTCAGTTTCCGTTTTTAAAAGCGCTATATGTTGAGCCATCTCAGATAGATTTGGCATGTGACGTTTTTAGCGGCAATCATGGGTCGATTTTCTAGCGTTGCCATTCGGGGAGTTGTAATGAGGCTCTTTTGTCGCCGTGTAAGAGAAATATATATATAGATGTTCTTGGTTCCTCGAAAAAAATCGCAAAATAGAGAAATTCGTAAAATGGAAGTTCGTAAAATAGAAGTCCGACTGTATTTTTAGTTGAATAGTTTCAACTGTTTTACGCTAAGAAACAGCAATTATTGCGAAGAAATTATCGGGGTTGATGAGCGTCAGCGAACAGGTGGCTTAACCCCCGAATATTTTATAAAAAATCTATAATTGAAATTTTACCTTTCTAACTTAATGGTCAGTGGAAGAATTCGTGATGAGTGAGTGTATTTCACTCAAAGCCACTTATCATTCTCAGGCAAATAAAATGCAAGCCCTTAAAAATTGTGCTATTTTCAGGCATTATTTTTCCCGTGACTTTTAAAATTCCAAATACCCTATCAAAGATTGAAAGTTTTCCTTTTAAATCTAGCCATTGTGTTTCATTTCTATTCTTTTTGAACTACGACTTATTTATCAGTTGATAGATTTAAAATCACGACTGTAATTCCCATGAAGCATATAAAAGAAGAAGAAAAAACTTTTGTCTGAAAACAACTGAAATATTTTCACCCCTTTACCCCTTCCTGAAATCCCGAGTGCTGGATAGAAAAATATTTCCACAGAGGGACTTTAAGAATGGGAGAAAACTGGATTCGTTTTACGAGCGTTTGCCAGGAAAACTGAAGTTGTGGAATTTTTTTTTTAGAAATCCGGAAGGTTTTATCATAAACAAATGCTTATTTTTATTTTTCTTCTGCTTCATGAAAAGAAAACTACTACTTTTACTATGCCCAAACTTTAAAAAAAATCTTTACGGTTATTCTCTCTTGAAATCCTTTCAATATGAAGTGCCTTAGAAAAAAGTTTTTTGTTATTGTTCCCCTTCCTTATTGTATAAAGCGTGATTTGAAGACAGTAGGCTTAGGTTTTCTTCTGACTGTTTTAAGTTTTCTTTTTGTTCGCAGTTGACCCTAAAAATATCGCTTAGAAAAAAGTGNCTTCCTTATTGTATAAAGCGTGATTTGAAGACAGTAGGCTTAGGTTTTCTTCTGACTGTTTTAAGTTTTCCTTTTGTTCGCAGTTAACCCTAAAAATATCGCTTAGATAAAAAAAAAGTGCCAGAAAACTTTTCTTGATATACATATATATAAATAGTCAAACCCCTTTATAGTGAACTCCCGGATATAGTGAACGAAATTTTGGATCCCGTGCCTTACTATACACATATAATATTATTTTTTGTGGATATCATGAACCAAAAGAAGAAAGGAAATTGGATATTATGCACTTTTTTTTGTCTTCGAATGATTTTTTTATCTTTATTATCGGTAATTTTTTTAAATGTCTGCATAAAATACATATACCGATTTTTAAAACCATCTATTGGGTGGAATGTAGCCATAAGCATTTTCTCTCGTTTGCTTCTATTATCTCAGTAAATAAAGGGCACACCCCTAAATTTTTTGCACGCAAGACAAAGAGTAATAAGAAATAAAATTTAACACATTTTTTGTTACTACATATTGTTTTTTTTAACAATTTTTGCCTTTCTTTTTATGGGTCATTTATTTAAATAATGTGTAATAAAAGGGATCAGTGCGGAAAAATTAGTTAAAATTGTTTGCAATATGGATATAGTGAACTCCCGGTTAAAGTGAACAGAAATTTCGGTCCCTTGAAGGTTCACTATAGCGGGGTTTGACTGTATATTGTAACTTCTCATTATGGTGGAAGATGAACGAAAGCTCTTCCTATCGGCTTTTAATAACTGCCAAAAGCTGATCTTGGTGATAGTTAATTTGCAAAAGTTTTATTTTATAATTTTCGATTATTTTATTTAATAACCGCCAATGAACAGCCGACCCCATTTATTTGGGTTTAAGACTACTAATAATCAACTCCGTAGCCTTGTAAATTCAAACCCAATCCAGAAGATAAGGAATGGGATCTCCTGGATCAAGTATTAGGAGAAATTTGCCTTCGTGGAGGACTTTTTGAAGGAGCTAACCCAAATTTGCGTTACATGAAGAGGGAAACCACGAAAATCTCCCACTGGCAGCCTGACCACAAGGGGGCTCTAACCCATGATCCGTCAATCACTGAGGATATTTTATGTCAGAACTGTGGTCTGTGAAAGCTGTGTGCAGAATTCGAATCGACCAGGGATTCTAAACTGGATCACTTCATTGGGAAGCGAGTGCTCTATACCCTGAGCCATCACGGCTCCAATTTGCAAATTTGACAAACATTGATTTATATCTCCAGATGTTGCTGCCTTCGCTAAGTTCAGTACTTATCGGTTTTAAAGGAATAATGAAGCCAAGTTCACCAACACTTAGGAACGACGCCAGTTTCTGGTTTGCAGAATCTGGCTAGATACCGGCTACCAATGTAACACATGGATCTATATATACGGCAGTATCGCGATCATTTATGATAATACAAATGGAACACAAAAACATCACGATCACTACTGAAAACAATGTTTATCGAATACGATACAATCATGAACCTCCACGATAACATATATCAAAACGATAATATCGTGAATATTATGCACGAGGATAATTGTCGTGTCCAATACTATTGTGTATGTTGATATTTTTCATTTAGATAACGGAAATATTGAACTATGTGAAAATATTTTGCTTTAATTAAATTTGAAAAATATAGCGATAGGGAACAATGTTCGTGTTGGCGGCAATAACTCGGATAAACAGTCGCCAACACAGTCCCTACAACCGATAAATACATTTTTTTTTCTACTAAAATTATGTTTACAATTTTTGTGACCTTAAATTTGCTTATTAGAGACATTCTTAGAATTAGAGACAGATATTACTAATGTATTAAATAACGTTCAAAAAAAATATTGCATGATATACGTTTTGATCATCATGAAATACAAGTAGTACAATAACTGAAATATTGAAAATAATTCTTCACATAGGTGTTTTGACTAAATTAATTCAAATTCATTTATTACTTTAAAAACTTAACAAATTTAGCACTTTTTTCTGGGTGATGTGAAAAACTTCTTCAGAGTCAAACTTGAAAATAAAATAAAAAATATTATCAACTGAATACTTGATACATTTGTTGATACTTGATTGGATAAAAAGCAAAAGAAATTTCCAATAAATAAATGATTAAAGTCTTATTACTTTTTTAATTCTAATTATTTTACTATTATTTTTTTGTTTTTTATTATTACTTAATTTTTTATTTACTTTAATATTACCTTTCAATTCATGATGTATTTATAAATGCAATGCTCATTGCATTGTCTATTATTGTATATATTGTTTATTATTATTATTATTTTGAGTACGTAGCGTGTTACTTGTCAAAACTTGTTATTAGAAAATATGGATGTTATTAGAATACCACAAAATATGGAGTCGGAAAGCTAAGGGCAATCCGCCATAAGCCTACATTTAATTTTTATTTTATAACTTAAACTAATTCCTGTACATAAAAATGGTATAACTCCAAAACCAATGTAAAAATAATCTATTAAAAATGACATTCAATAAAGGCATTTTGACGATATTTAATATTTCCGTTGGGGGCATACAGTTTCAGAAAGATTTTTTTTATAAAATATTCTGCGTTATTTGTGAGTGCAGCATTCTTGATATTTGCGAATATATCACGTAATAATAAAAAGAATGCATAGTCGTCACTACATGATCTATTGTTTACCAATTATAGTTAAATGTTAGAGTGTATAGTTTTTTTTATTAGTTTATTATATTAATAACTTGAGGCTTGCAATTAAAAAATAATAAATGATTTATGACGAAAATAAAATATACAAAAAAAGAGAACTTTCACGAGAGCTCTTTCTCACAGAAGGTCTGAATATGTCTGCTGTGGAAACCAGAGTAAAACTATTTTGAATGGGTGTGAATTGCGAACGCTTCAACTTAAACCAATGCGCAAATGGGGAAATTCTCGTACAAAAACTTACTGTTAAGTATGTATGANTGAAAAGGACGGTCACACTGACTGACAATTCTTCTTCAATTTGAAAAGATGTTGCTTCACCTGTTAATATCCTAGAAATTTTCTTCATTGTTTGAAAGCCAGTGTAATAATAAAAAATTATAAAAAATAATAAAAATTAGAAAAATTTAACAAAAAATTTAAAAAATGCATTTTAATGCAAAATACGCCCCAAAATTTTAAAGAAAATGCCCTATAAATCTCAAATGCTCTAAAGGACAAAAAATGTCCAAAAATGCAAAAAATGCAAAAAAATGCCAATGTCATCAAAATCCGGGCCTTAGTCATCACCTTGTATAGTCATTCGCATTTCGTCTCGATAAAGAGACACCATTGACTTCATATACTTCATACAACTTCATATATATTTTTTGAAATAATTTTCTTAAAATCAAGTGATAACTTTCATAATAAATGGAATTAATTATTGCAGATTTGTAAATGTTGGCCGAGGGATACCACCCCTAAAAAGAGCTAGGACGGAGTTGATGGGACAGCGACCATCTTTACCAAGATTCTCGGAAAGAGAACAAGCATCACTGGACGCTCTATATAACAATGGTAAGAAATAATTGAAGTGTTAATAAAGCGACTCAGTTTCGAGTTCAAATAGATCAGCAAATCAATACAGCCCCATAGATGGACGCGGATTCATATCTAGTGAATAATGCAATGCTCCAGGATAAAATTTTGGGTATAGGCAACTCGGGTTCTAAACACATTGCTTATGCTATGCTGAGAAATACTATCTTGTATTTACCAATATATTCCCCCTTTTTCAGTCCCAGGTTAAGACTCTTTGGTTGTATAAGACACTTTGAGAGAGATTTCCAAACTGGTACTTTTACGGAAAGATTCCTTTCATACCTTTTCCACTGCATGCATCCCTAAAACCATCAAGTGAGACTCTGAAAATTTATTTCAAGAAGCTGATGGTTAGTTAAATATGAACCTGCACTAGCTCCTTTACTTCGCGTGTCTCTCATTTGCTTCGTGATATCTTGGGTTTATTTATATTCAGGGCAATCACTTCAACCCCATATTTTTCAAACTTTAAATGTTATTTTCAGTGTCTCATCTTAGCTCTATTTACCAGTGCCTCATATTAGTTTCATTATTTTCAGTGTATTATATTAGATCCATTATTTTCAGTATCTCTTAATAAATTCAGAGTCTCATATTAGCTGCATTATTTCTAGTGTCACAAATGTGTTACATCATTTTCCGTCTCTCATAATGAACTCCATTATTTTCAGTGTGTTATGCAAGCTCCGATAAGCTCCGTTAAAATTTAAGGCTATTTCGGGCATTCATTGTATCGTTCAAAACATTATTCAATGTTCTTTCCATAGTATAGTAAAAAAAAATTCCTTCCTCTCTTTAAAAAAATCATTTTACTTTATGAACAACGTTTCATGCAGAGTTACAAAATAAGATTTGCTCACATGTGTTACGTTTTAAACATAAAAACAAATCAGAAAAAAGTTGTTCTTTTTTTTCTTTATAAGAGAAAAAGTAACTTTGTCTTGAATGGCGCACGCTTTATGTTTTGAACATCTTTTATGCCCATCACGTCCAGTAAAAAAAAGAATATAACATTCTTTGAATCATTCAGAGGTCACGTACAGTATTCGAACAAGTACTTGAAGATCTGGGAGAATGGTTAACTGTAAATAACCGTACTGTATAGCCCTTCTCTTTACGATCGTTTATTTTGCGAAATTCGAAACGCAGAGCAGTTGCTGTATTAAAATTTCTTTTTGAGGACTAGAATGTAGAGTGCTATGCCCAAGACATGGATAGTTAAGAACCACAGCTAACTTTTTATATTTCAAATTCTAGAGAATTATTTTAAATAAATGTGTAATAGCATAGAAATGTCTCAAATATTTTTATCACATTATGATAACAATTTTGCAACGTCTTGTTACTTAACCCAAATTAACAGCTTTCGAGATTCAATCTTCGCGATATTGTCCAAGTTCTTTATGTATTAAAATTTAATAATAATTTAAAATCGGTCATTAATTCACTAAATCAGTATGAGTCAAATCCGGATATTTTAGCATAGTAGACAACTATTTTTATCTTAATAAGAATCATCAATTTTCATCCTTCAATTCAACAATCAACAATCACATCACCAATCAATTTTCATCTTCATAAGATAGAAAACTCATCCCAATTCTCCATTGTGGGCTGTACTACTTCCTCTAGCATCTCTAGAACCATGGCCTTGAGTATCGTATTATATACTATATATA
>NC_092206.1:7821388-7861819 GCF_043381705.1 Parasteatoda tepidariorum
TATATATATACATATATATAATGACAGGGCTACATCCCTGTTATCATTGTTGTATTCAGCTTTAATAATGCAGTCATAAGCCATAATATGTACTAAAAAGGTTTATTTAAAGGTAGGCTGGTGGTTATAACAGTTCACATCCCCACTCCGCAAGGGAAGGGGTGAGGACAAAACTCCGGATGGTTCTGGCAGATATTTTATGGAACACGTTAATCAGCAAGAGACATGCGAAAACCATCGGTCTCGCATTAAATACTTATAGAAATTGAGTAAAAAGGTAAACTTACGCATTAATGAAAATCATTTAATGCTTCCTAATATGGAAGTGAAAGAGGGACTAGATTCTAAAAATAACTCCTCCATTGAAATGTAAATCTAATTATATTTCAATCGTATGTTTTCAGCCTTGAAGGTTCATGGAGATTAGGTCTCCAGAATTTCGAAATGAACGCAATTTCGTGGGTAATATTGTCAGCATTACGCTTTTCTTCCCAGACAAGCTGTGTGGGTTTCAAGACACCTAGAGGATCGAACTTAAGTCCTTCGCAAGGGCAGCACTGCGCTTTTAACCATCAAGCAATTGAGAATTAAGTCACCGTGATTGGATATGTATCAAAAAAAAAAATAGAAGATGAAACATATGCATTTAAAAAAAAGATTATGTACAAATAAATATTGCAAGGAATAACTTACTTCTTGCTTCATCAGGACAGGAAAATCAAATATTTTTTTTAAAAGAGAGACAGTTACTCAAATCTTTTCCTCCCAAACCTCGTCTAAACATGTCATTAATAATAGTATAAATAATAGTATGTAATAATTATTATTGTTAGTTGTGAGCAACCAGTAGCCAACCAACTTTCAATAAATAAGCTTTCAAGTTCCGAGCAAGGATTTTCTTTTCGCAATTTAATATCCAAATATGACTAAATGATGACAAATATGACTAAAATAGTAAATAGTAGCAAATATGACTGAAATAGTAAATAGTGATAAAATAGTATGACCAAATATGACTAAAATAGTAAAAAAATTTACTTTAACAATATGGGAAGCTGACATTCTAAATTTTTGGATTTAAATAATCAGCTTTTCATTACACCTTCCCTATTAGGAAGTTTGAATATTTATCTAAGAAAATATTTTTACTCAAGTATTCGAATTCAGCTCACATGTCTACTTTGGCTGTACGTGTACGTCGCTCGAATCTATCGTATTTGAAAGAGATACTCTGTAACGTACACATAATGCACTCTATCTTCTTTATATTTGATAATTAATTAAAGGAAGAATCACAGGATCTAATTCTCAGCCATAATTATTTCGGTTGCGTTAGACTTTTTAATCTAGTAACAAATTAAAATCTTTAGAAGAAAAACTAAGTCGTGCCTATATGAGTTTATCAAATTATCTGTTCTTTATTAAGCTTTTATAATGGGATACCTGCAAGTGACGTAGTGTGAGTATCTCGATCCTGATTGGTAGTTGAAACGTGGCATATGTTTACGTTAGCAACTGTTCTTTCCATTCTATTTCGAGTAAGCCAAGCCTTTCAAAGTACCAATTCTCTTAAGTGACACGTTCTAAATTCTTTTCCTTCGGAAAGATTTCAATTCGTTCAAATATATTTACACAAATACTTAACGCAAACGCAGGCACGAAGCAATGCAGAACATAAATATACTTATTATGCATCCAAGTTGCCAGGTACACAAAACAAAAATATATTACAGTTACAATAAAATACTTAAACAAATAAAAAAATATAAGTTAAGTAAAAGAAGTAAACGAGAAAGATTTATATTTCAACTGATTCGATGTGCGATACAACTCCGTATTTAATCAACTTATCGTTAATTAACATTCTAACTTATGTAAAGAAACCTTGCTCAACTTTGTAGCGTATCTACCACTACAAAATTACAACTACAATTCACTAGTATATAAGACATGTTAACTCGACTCTATGTCGGGGTACCTTTTCATAGATGACGGTTGACATGGTCTGTAACTACTCTCCCCACAACTTAAATAAGCCATTTCGCTAATAACGATTAGCTGACGTCATAAGTCACATGTGCGTGTATGGGTTGTCTTCTTCTTGGAGGGCAAGTACCCAATTATGTATTTTGTGTAATTAAATAGTTTATTTAAACTAGTTCAAGAGGAAAATAATTCAATGCTAGTTAAAAAATATTATTTTTTTTTCAACCAAAAAAGAAATCTTTGTTCCAAAAAGGGCAACGAGAAAAAAATAAAACGAATTCAAAATTATGATCGTTATTGCTGCTGCCGTTTCAAAAATACTACAATTTCTTTAATTTATGAATCTTTTGAAATTCTGGGACTGAGCGGAAAAAGAATCCTACATATCGTAGCTTCTTTCCACGATTAATGACTGGAATAATCGATTAACATAAAATCGATATAAGACACTGTAGACCTTAGCAGGCTCCATTACGAAGAATTGTCTTAAGAACTAAAGATGGCTCTCTGCATTGGTACTTTGCACCCGAGGTCACGTGCTTATAGTTATTTATGAAGAAAAGTTATCCAATGGAGAAAAGTTATCCAGCATATTTACATATTTCTGCTTTCTTTTTGAAAAATCGATATGAGAAACCTGATGCGCGTATCGATATTTTTCTTACGCTTAGATATAAGAGCGGCGTAAATGACAAGATATCTAGTTTGGAAACTCTAGATGCGTTTCAATTCCGGAAAACCCGAAGGAAAAAGATGTTGATGATAAATATTTTTTTCCCTTCATAGTTTTCTTGAATCAAAGAAGTTGTTTATTCACTGCGTTTCTTCTGAATTTGATTTTAAAGTTTTTCAAACGAAAGTATTTAATCTTTTCAGCCATTTTTTCGCCTGGAATTTCTGAGGCTTTCTCTTTCATATTTTTTTTAAAAACCAGTTGATTGTTTCCTTTATTTTTTCGATAGCATTTTGTTATTTTATTCATAGCAGTTACTGATGAAGTCAAAGCAGAAAAATATTTCGATTCACAATTGTTAGCATTTTAAAAACAAACCATTGCAGGAAAAACAGTAGAAATTGTCAATTATCATCATCAAAACAATGTTAATGAGCTATTTATATCTTTGTAATGATTTCAAAAATTTTACTTTTACCACTTAGTATATGTACTGTGGGTCCAAGTCCCTACTCGCTAACGCTAACGTTACCCTCGAAACTACTTTCACAATTATTCTCAGAAATATTATTATCTGAGATCAGATACACAAAAAAATAAATTATAATAAAAATAAAAATTTGAACTAAAATCTTTGTATGTTACTGAAAAAGTTTAAAATTATCACATCTTTTTTTTTTCTTCTTCTTTTTTTCTTTTTGTTTATTATTTTACACACTAAAGTTCGAATAAAAGCGATGCAATCAAGTGATATTGATGATCAATCAGAAATGACTGAAACACGCTAGAGTTCGAATTAAAACGATGCACTCAAACTTGAGTTTTTTCAGCTGATTCTTTAACTCGAGTGAATTTAACTCATGAATAGGCTCCTTTTCTTCAGACAAGTGAAGCACTCGAACGATAATGATGATCAATCAAAAATGGTTGAAATTCACTCAAGTTCGAGTTAAAACCATGCAATCAAGTGATACTGATGATCAATCAAAAAGGATTGAAACACACTAAATTTCGAGTTAAAATTGTGTACTCAAACTTGAGTTATTCCAGTTGACTCTTTAATTCCAGTGAATTTAACTCATGAACAGGATCCTTTTTTCCAGACAAATGAGTAAAGTTTAGCTTAAATTGAGTTATTTTATCGCGTTCATTTTAAGTGAGTAAGACAGTATTTTGAATAATATATGTGACACTAATTCCTGCATACTGCTGTGCGTCGCCATTTTCTTCACGAACCTCCACGTGATGTCCTCCTACACGTGGAGTCATTTAGCACAGCTGTTATTTCATTTCCAAATAAATAACTCGGATCGATAAAGTAATTCGCGTTTGGGGGTGTGGACATGTCTATCATCTTCCATCTGCAACTGATGCTCATGAATAAACACCCGATGCTATTGACAATTATTAGGAAGCTACACTAAAAATATTTAATTTTGTCTCAAGCTACACTAAAAATATTTAATTTTGTCTTATTTAAGTTTGGAACAAAAATACGCAAATGTTTAAAACATCTATTTTTCGGTTTTACTACGTTCGATTTCACTATATATGAAGAACTGTCAGAAATATCGAGATGACAAATGTTATGGAAATAAATTTGAAACATATTTGCGTTCCTCTATAATCCTTTTCAAAAAATTTCAATTCATTTTTAAAAATGATATTTTACGATAAGAGATTTTTAAATATACTAAGATAAATTATTGAGTTAATTTACTGAAGGAAAGATTTAATGAATTAGGAAAATTTTACAAAAATTCTTATCTGAAACCGGACTATTTTCTAAATAAAAAAAAAATTTGTTTTTTCTTTTCAAACATCAAGTAGTAGCTATCAGAAGAAAATATTCATTTGGTTAAAAAAAACTTTAAAAAAATATTATTTTTTAATAGGATTTTTTTTACGTCACGGCATATAGAAACTTCAGGTGTTAATGGGTAAAGAAAGAACAAAAAAAAAAATGAATGTAAAGAAGTTAAATAAAATTTAAGCTCAAAAAAAGACTTATTTAAGTAATCTTCAAGTTAGTAAATACAAAAACATCTTCATTAGTATGATTCTTATAGAGTGTGTTCATATTTTTTTCATACTGTAAACAGTTTTTAACTATGTGATAATCGGTTTAACTGTAAATACCTATGTTCTTTATTATTTAATTGTAATTAAAATTTGATTTGTAAAGTTTACAATTTTTCTATATGCTCTAAACCAATATAACTCTAATGACAAACATTTAGCGAAATACTAAAATAAACTTGGTTAATAATAATTCCGTAAGCAAAATGAAGCAAAAAATTTTTTTCAATGAAATTGTTACTTATACAAAAAAAAAATTATAGAAGTCTTTGTTACAAAAAGCATTTTGTAAAGTTTACGAAAATTATCCCCCCATTACTTTAGAGTTACCAATAAAAATTAACTAAAGTGGATGTTAAATTTTACACAAAAGCCTGCAGAATAAAAAAAAATGGTGCGTGGAGTCCCTTTGCGCGGAAGAAGTTAAACTTCGCAACCTGCGACGTTAATTGTAGAAGAATCAGCAGTCGTAGAAGGATCACTAGTTCTATTCAACGACTCTTTTTTCTGCTCCGCTCACTTCCGTGCTCTGTAATCACGGTGATATTGTGCATTTTTCCCTCTTGAACCAGTGGAAGTGCTTGTGGTTGCCTCATCGTCTCGCCCTGGAAAATGTATTTGTATTAATAATGTATGTGAATGCGTCATAATGTAATTTCAGACGAGAAACAATCAATTGATATTCACAAGAGACGTACCTTGACATAACCTTAAATCCGTCGCATTGTCCGTGGGATTGTTTTCACTCATTTTTTACAATTGTTATCCACTAAATTTGAAAATAAAAAATACTACCCTATTAAATTATATGTGTATCAAAACAAACTAAAAAAATATTTATAGAAAAACAATACTTTTATGACTTTTATTATTTTTATGCTAGTGAGAACCAAAACAATATGGAAATGAATGAGGGAAAACTGGATCCTACCACGTGATTTCCCGGCCAATAAAAATTTAGCGTTAAACGTTTAACGCAACCTTGTTGGAAGTCGCATAAGAAGTATAACTTCAAAAAAGAAAGGAAAAAAATTATAATATTTGATCCGAACAAGTACTTAGTTTCTCTAAATGGCATTTCTCTGGAAAAATTAAAATCATAACTTTATATTATTTCATTTTTCCTTATCTCAATTTATTTGTCAATTTTTTTTTTGAAAAAAAATTCTATGTTTCGTAAAACAACGTTAATACTTAGCAATTATTTTCCTACTAATTTTTTTTTCTAATATTCCCTTGCGCACTAGTGACAACATCGTAAACTAATAGTGTGTCGAGACAGTTTCATTTTATTCAGAAGACAAATACCATCATTAAAAATTTCCAGCACCAAAATAACTCTTAATTTCTCAACCTGGCATCTTTTAAAAAAGCAAAGATAAATTCGAGTGCCTTTTACCTGAAGGACCTATTCATCGTTTGAAAAATGAATTTGGTAAATAAAGAAACAAATCGATATTAGCGCTCCTTTTTTCATCCTCGCGATAAGTTTCCCAACAACAACAACTCCCTAGAGACCACCACCCAAATGAATTACTGTTCTCCCACACATCTATAATTTCTGAAAGAAGCACAAAATTGTAACTTCGGGGGAGGGAAGGACAATGGCCTTCGATTGTTCTCGGCGGTGCTATGAAAAGAAGTTGGTCGAAAGGTGGTTTGAGCAAGATAGTAGCTCCTTCTCCACGAAGACCACTAACGAGGTAGCTCCTTCAGTTTCCGAGTCAATTGTTCACTGCCTTCGTTAGCAGACACCTCATTAGATTCCTGATAGTCGGCCTTTTTGCGGCGTATATCGATTAGCGGGCCCTCGCCCGTAATAGGGGAAAACCATTTCGGGGCATAAAATTACTCTCTGGCATTTCCATTGATGCAGTTTCTAGCACAGCCATGTTTGGTAAGTGTTTACGTTACGATATTGTTTGAATACATCTCCTTTATGTTTGTTCAATAATTGAAGAGTGAATAAAGTGTTAGTTTATGAATAGATTATTGTTTTAAAGAGAGGAACTGTTCGTTGAAAACGGGAATTTATTTATACAAATTATGTGAAAAGCTGCAATAAGACAGTTCTTAAATCTATCTTTGAAATATTTTCAGGTGATTGAAAGATATTTGGATTAACCTTCTGGTCCCGTGGAAGTAGAAACTCACGTTTCGAGCTGCATTCCTTTCCGCGGAGCAATAACAGTTTTTACATGTTATTAGATGGGGAAGGAATATATATGGGGGGAAATTACTATTGGGTTTAATATCATCTTAACATTAAACCTAAGTTTTTGCGGCTTGTGTTTGTTACTGGTGACTAATATCAAATTTTTTGGTTGCAGCTAAAACTTTTGTTAGTTACTAATGGTACGTTTTAAAATTTTAAAACCGTCGTTGAAGAGCCTAGCGAATTTTGGGTTTACGACTACTAATATTCAACTCCGTAGACTTGTAATTTTGAACCAATCGAGAGGACAAAGAAGCTCTTGCATCGGTACCCCCAGAGGTACAATTTGTAATGGAAACATGGAGGACTTTGTGACTCGACACATTTAACGTGCATCAGTCACCATTTACTTCCCAGGGAGTCTCCAGTCGGCGGGGATCGAGCACACAACCTCTTGTACATGGGCCCAGTGCCCTACCAACCAAGCCATCCCGTTAGGGACCCAGTTTTAAGCAGTCAGTATGTTTTTTTATGCTTTAAAAATACACAAATGTAATTGTTTTCATTTTTATTTATTTAAGTCACCAATATCGCCAACTGACGGGCATTAACATCAGATAAATGATTAAAAAAATTTCGTGTAATACTATTTTCATATGAGCTCTAACTTTTGAATGTGGAAAGATGGGTAGCCATACTAAGGTTGTAATTATGCTATGCTTATAAATACCACCTGAATTTTAACACTTATCATTTACTTTTATACTTATCTTACTGTGAAACAAATGCTAGCAATATATACTTGATATCTAAATTCAATCTATTTTAACCAGTTTAATTTCAAGCTTCAATTTCATTTATGCGCTAACATAAAGTTTGTATGTTGTTGAAAAGACGACATTTTACTGAGAATTACTTTTCATCAACAGGTGAGCCAGACATCCTGATATGTGGTAACTGTAAAGAAGTGTTTCCAGGAATACACAAACTGATAGAACACAAAAAGCAGACGTGCAAACTGAGATTCACCTGTCGATGCCAACATACATCCAGCCCTCTAGGTAAATACCGTTGTATCATTAGATAGTTTTTGCAATACGGTTCTCCCTAACTCCACACAGCGCATGCGCGAGAATCTCCTTACAAATTAAAAAAAGATAGAGTTGTGGTTAATGCAGGGTAAACGCTATGCGAAATCACTCTTGTTATTAATATGATGTGAAACGCTAGTTTACAACGACATTTTAAGCATCTCTTCTCTATTTTTCTTTATAACTGTCGTTGAACAGCCGACCCAACTTTTGGGTTTACGACTACTAATGTTTAACACCGTAGCCTTGTAATTTAGAAGACAAAGAAACTCCTCGATCAAATATTGGGAGAAATTTGCCCCATGATCCGTCTACCACTGAGGATATCTCATGTCAGAACTGTGGTCAGTGCAAGCCGAATACGAAATTCGCATCGACCAACCAGCCATGGCTGGGATTCGAACCCGGTTCACCTCATTGGAAGGCGAACGCTCTATCCACTATCTTCTATAGTTTCCGATATTACATTCAATCAAGTCGTATAAATTTTCACAAAAAAATATTCTATCTCATACACTATTTTAATTTGGTATATTGAATGCTCCCTTTATATAAGCCAGTAGATGCTATGACTAATACCACCAAACAAATATTGATTTGTAACTTATAGGCTGTGTTATCTAAAATGACTAGAATCTCTATCCTGTTTCTGAAGGCGTAGAAGCATAGATATTATACGAGAATCTCAATAAAGTGATAGATTTTAGTGGTATAGATGTGATGTAAGTTTCTGTAAACACTTCACAGCAATTTCAAGAACAAATATGAGTAGTTGATACACTGAGAAATCAATAAAAATATCTGTGGAAATACTTTTGACTTCGGCCGTGAATTTCGTACAACGGAGAAACTTTGTTAGGAAAAACATCGTAACACATAACCTAGTATGCGTTGAAAGCAATGACATGTGAATTTTTTGAGTAGGAAGCAGTTCATTTTTTTTAAAAATTGGTATAGACATCAATTAGCTGAATAATAAGTAACAGCGGATTGGTTTAGAAATGGAAGGCAATAGCGTGAAAGACTGTATTATTTATGATTAGAAAAAATTAGCAAATAAAAAATCATACTCGCAGTAAACAATGTTTGGAAGGAATAACACAAATTCTAATAATAACCGGCGATGAATGAATTAGAAAATAAATGTAAATAATAACATCACATGTTCCTTTTCACTCCGAATTGAAGAATAGGGCTTCTATCATTGCTTTTTATATCACTCTGTTTGTGGCAAGATATTTTGCCTTTCACCATGTCGTTCCTATTGTTTTCAATCGTTATAAGCCAAGTACTTTTAGGTCTTCCTCTTTTTCTATTGCCCTGAGGGTTCCAATGAAGAACTTGTTTCATGTTTACCCAGAACGTGACCAATCCATTCCCATTTACGTTTTTTAATTTCCAGATCATTCCTGTTTTGCTTTCCTCGGGCTTTCTGCATGACAATAATATTCTGGGGAAGCGATGTTGTCATTAGAACATTTATCACTGTACTGGAAAAACGATAAAATAATCTCCTTTATAATCATAATGCAGCATGATTCACAAAACTTTAAGAGTGAAAAAAGAGAGGCTTGATAGTGAAGTTATATGTTGAAAAACTCGAAATATTTATTGAAGTAAAATGTGTCAAATTTCATTTAATTTAAATTTTTTTATTTACATACTTATTAAGTGTAAAACTCGTGATATTTATTGAAGTAAAATGTGTCAAATTTTATTAAATTTATATTTTTTATTTACATACTTATTAAGTGTAAAACTCTCGATATTTATTGAAGTAAAACGTGTCAAATTTTATTTAATTCATATTCTTTATTTACATACTTATTAAGTGTATTTGATTCATAACTAAATGCATCCTTACCCATCGCGATAGTTTGAATATGCTATGCAATCGTCTTATCTGTATGTTATTAAATAATAAAAGCTTTCATTGCACTTTTGAAATTGCTTTTTCTTTCGTTGATGTCTGAAATAAAATAAAAAATTGCAGGCGCTCCAGCCATGCCAGTGTGTGCTCAGTGCCAATCACGTCAAAACACATGGTGGGACCTCGTACAACACTTCCAAACAGCTCACAATTCTCTCCTCTACATCAAAGAAGAAGAGTTGGCAGCCATGGTAAGCATTTTTTCGTGATATAAATAAAAAGCGAAATATTGTTTTTGCATTTCTTTCATTCCATCGTACCTCAAATCCTTATGGAGAGGAATATGATTAGCATTTCCAATTTGGGGTAACCATAGCTATGATGTAAAATATCCCCACGGTTAAAATGGATCACGTTTTATAAGATTACCGTGATTTTTATGTTGGATGGATAGGTTAAATTTTTCTCAAAAACTCTTAACAAAGCCATGCTGGCACTGGTGTGTGACTGAAAAACTCTCCTATATTTCATGTTTGGAAAGCCAAGATTATTAAGAAAGCCATTAAGATCAGAGATTTCGCGGTACTCATATCAGTCGGTGTGTAGCGTAAGTACTTCTACGATTATTAAGCATCAATTCACAAGCTAGCATACAAGACATGCTGACTCGAATCAATCTTGGGGTACCTCTTGATAGATGAAGGTTGACATAGTCTGAAAAGATTCTCTCCCCACATTGGTGTGGTGAGCGGCGGACGTGATATGAACATCGAAAGTAAAGCCCACTTCGATTAGAACCTGCCTACTTCGATGGATGGTCCATTGTACAGTTGACTTATTGTTTGTAACTGTGTCATCCTCCTCCTTGCGCTGTTGCTTCACAGTCACATTTACACACAACTGTAACCTGCACGCACTCGACTGCTAATAGCAACACAGGAGAGACCACACACGCAACAGTGTACTTAGTACAGCTCTCACCACAAGCGCTCAAAATCCGGCGAACTTCATATAGCTCTCCAGGTTTTGTGCAAATACGGCAACTAGTGGTATCCGTTCATCGAATTCTGGTAGGGAAGTAATCTGGCGTAAATACCACTGCGATTATTAAGCATCAATTCACTAGTATATAAGACATGCTAGCTTGATTCAATCTTGGGGAACCTTTTGACAGATGAAAGTTGGGATTGTCGATGACTCCTTTCTCCTCATGTGTATTTAGCTCACCATGTCTAGCTATATAAAACATTATTTCTAAAAGCCATTTATGCTAACTACAAAGGCGATATCTAAGCTGACGTCACTTTACTTGCTTACCGAAAATTTATCGATGTTCGAACAACTAGCAGTTGCTACCAATTTAACTAAGTTTCATTTCAAAATAAAATAACGTAAGCAACTGTTTACCTTCTACATCAACATTACTGCATTTAATTGAACGATAATAGTCGGGTGATATAGTTATGCATCTGCCTCTATTCTCACACAAAATTTTATTACTTCTTATAAATTAAGTGACAAGATTGCAGGATAATAGGATTGTTGCATTAAAAAAAAAGAAAAAATAATAATAATTTACTTAGAGAAAGGCTGTTCATTATTGGACCAATATTGTATCCATTTCAGAATGCATTAAGTATTAATTCTACAGCATTGATGACAGCAAAGGCTTATGCTGTTCGCATTCAGAACATTATTGTTTAAATAGGACAAATGTCAATTGTTATATGTGTGATCGATGATATGACAAACATCGAATTTTCAGAGAACTGTGTTTATTCAAAATGTACTGCAGTAAACTTAGTAGTTGTTGCCTTTATAATCTAGAATTGAGAGTCAATTGATTAATTAGTTTCATTCACCTCAGAATGAAGCATTTATGTTTCACTTGGCGCGAATTTCGTACGCTTAAAATACTATCAGAAAAAGCTTCGGGGCATATTTAGATTTAAAAAAAGGTGCATAGATTAAATCTTTATTATGTATTAACCTTCTGTGTAACCTTGGGTTAATATCTTGAGGGGACAGAATCTCTAGTTGTGATATTATATCTAGAAAATGAATCAGGCAATGAGTAAATCGAGTAACGAATGTTTCGCTAAATATAGGCCATTTTATTCCCAGATATTGCAAGAACGCGATATTTTATTCTCATAAGATTCTGACGTTCGTAGTCCCTTCTTTTGTTCACGGTCCCGCAGTGGACTGATCGTTAAAACACGGGTCCTAGTCAAAAGTAATTCAGGGTATTCTCTTTTTTACTATACACACTCTACTTTTCTTTTCGTGAAAATGTAAAATATCGCCGAACAATTATTGGCGACACTGATGCTTGATTAATTCCGGTAATCAGCTCAACTTCCATTGCGGTAAAGATCCCGCGGTGGACTAATCTTGAAGACGCAATTCCCAGCAGAACACAGAAGACAACAGCCACTGGCTGCTGTCAGTAAGCGGGTGGGTGACCACTTTGATCAGCCTGCGAAGAGACAGCGGTTGCGTGGTATAGGTCCTCGTTAAACTGCTCTACCGTAAAGTGTTCGGCTTCGCACTCAGATCGTCGGGCTACCGAAGCAAGGGTGTCATCCCCTCCGCGGGGGATCAAAATAGTGATGGCATGTCTTCGAATCATCTTCAGTGATGTTTCCTTGACGGTCGCCAATAGCCCATTGTGCAGCCCTCGTGCGACGTAAATAAAACAAAACTTCATCTTTTGTTCACTAGAGATTTTATACCCGTGACATTTCATTCTCTCGAAAATTAATAAATAAAACATCTATAAAGAAACGATATTCCGTTCATTCTGCATTCCTGTCTCCGCAACGCTTGGTTCCTTCGAGATTTTCGTCCCTGGCATATTCTGTTTATTCCACATTCTTGTCCCATTGCCGTTCTCTTTAGATTTTCGTCCCAGAGATATTTTGCTTACTCTAGATTTTTCTCCCTGCGATATTCGGCTCACTCGAAAATTTTTAGCAATAAATCTTGTCTTAATGACATTTTTTCGAATCTGAAAATTGGACATTACAAAATAGTGTGAAACCTACAATATCATTACATTACTTTTAATTAATTTAGGAGGCTGCACAGAATAAAGAAGACGGAAGCTCCATATGTTCTAACAGCAGCACACCTGAATTCAGGAATGGTCTCTCACAAGATTGCTGTTGGGATGATCAAAGAGATGCTTCAACAGAGGTAGGTTTTTTTTAATACTTTCATACTCAAAGTAGAACGTGCAAATCAGAGTGAAATGTTCCTGTTTCATTTTCCATCCTATTTATAATATTAATTTGTTTTGAACTACAACCAATGATAGCAAAATCCACTAATATCTGAATCAAAATAGGACAAATATTTGAATTATTTCATTCCTGATACATTTACTACTGTTGTGGTGCAATCAACATACTAGGTTCAAATACCAAAGTCCTGGCAAACCTATAAACTTCTATCCGAGAGAGCAAAATAAGATTTATTTTCATACAGCAAAAAGATTTTAATGTAAACCTAAAATGATTTCTTGTGCGGTTTACGTGTAAACTATTTAACCTTAAAACGAGATCTACCCACATTACCCTAATCCAAAACATTGGAAAACAACCTTCTGTATGAAAACCTTAAATCGTGGTTGTCTTAGGGTTTTCAAGCGTGAAAAATCATTGAATAAAGCTAAACTTAAGATAAAAATAATCTTAAATCAATTTAAATTTAAGGTTTCTTTTTGCAACGTCTTGTATGTTCAGCTAAAATTTACCTTGTCATGAAATTTTAAAAACACTGCAATTTGATCCTACCGCTAGTGTGACGTTAGCTAAAACGTCATCGTGAACCTAAATGACCATTTTACCTAAGTTACGAGGGTTGTAAATTAAATAGTGGCAACTTAACCTTGAAACTCACAGAAAGGCGGGCATGCGCAAATAGGGTATGGGCGTGGTGAGGTGGCGCTGTTGTCGATGTGTAGAGAGCAAAAAACAGTCGATTTGCTTAGAAGGGTAGTTGTTGTGTGGCGTTAAAGTGAGGAGTTTCGTTTCCATCGCTCTAAAGCATGTTTTCAAAAGGTGATCAGTGGTCGTGGCTTAAAATCGAGGTTGCCCGTGACAAAAATGCAACAGAATGCTATCGAGGATTAGTGGAAGCCTGTGGCACAAATGCTTTACCATAGGACAGTAGCACGATGGGTTCACGCATCTCGTCTTTTTTCGTCATTAAGCCTTTTCACAACTTGCTTTAGAGCGATGGAAACGATACTCCTCACTTTAACGACACACAACAACTACCCTTCTAAGCAGAACGAATGTTTTTTGCACTCTACACATCGACAACAGCACCACCTCACCACACCCATACCCTATTTGCGCATGCCCGCCCTTCTGTGAGTTTCATGGTTAAGTTGCCACTATTTAATTTACAACCCTCGTAGAATATTTTTAAAAAAGCTTTCAAAATAGTTTTTAATCTTTTTAGGATGAAAGATTTGAAACTGCAATATATTTGCTTCATTGAAAAATGCTTTTTAGTAGAAGCATTTCCGCGACAATAAAAAGAAAATAAGGTTTCATGCTTTCTGGGTATATATCTTCAATGCATTCTCTGTATTTTCTTCTTGAAGTATAACGCACTGAACTAAATTTCAAGTGAATGAAATGTATATATACCATCGTAAAATTTTGTTTTTTCTGTCTTTTGCCCTTGGCTTTACATTTATTCTTATGTTCTACGTGTTTGATTACGATACTGGATGCTTTTAATTTAGTAGTTAAAATGTCATTTAAATTAAGTATGAACTTCGCGTTTCTCCTTTATTATGTTTGACGATTGTTCTATTTAAAATGCAGAATGCACTTTTAAAAAACACTACTCACCATGAATAAGTTGCGTTACTTTGATGTCTCTTTCGACTTTTTTTTCTGTATATATATATAAGACTTTTTATCTTATCTTTTTAGGCTGATATGACAGAAGAAGAACAAAATGGCAGGCCACAAAGCATCGGGGAAGACAAATCCGTTGACACTACTGATCTCAATTTAGGATGACTGTTCTAAATGTAACACTATTAAATACGAGTCATGGATAAAAAAAGCTACGGAAGCCTCCTGTACACCTCTACGGAGACTCAATTGATTTTTTTTTAATTTAAAAAAAAAATCAAAGCTAAAATGCAAGTTTCGCAGACGCCAGAAACAATAAAAAAAAACAAGGAAAACGCTCTTCTTTCATATATAATATCGCATTTCCACTCTAAAGCCAAAACCAATACAGTGAAATCTATTAAAATTGACTAACCGTAGAGCTGTAAAACAAATAGAGCAGCAAACCTGCTGTTACATTTCCCCCATCTCTCTTCCACCCGAGTCACGTGCTCCCTTGGCGATTTTGGTGGAGAGCGAAGAGCATCGTGCGACAGTTGAGACGAGTTCTTTTTTTTGTGGTAGATTCGTGTGCAATACTTATTTTATACTACCGACAAGGCTCTAGTGCAAGGATGGCGAACCAATGGCACGCGTGCCATTTATGGCACCCGACGCAATATTTTGGGCACGCCACCAATCACATTTGTTATTATACTATGAATTGTTATTACACAAATGTTATTACACTACACTATGAGGCATATGTAACAATTAAATTAAAATTCACAAAAAAACACACAAAATAATAAACAATTATTAATAAAAAAAATTAACAATTAATGCTAAAAACAATTAATTACCATAAAAAAACAAGCTAACAATAAATAACTAGCAAAAAAAATTATCAGTTCTGCTTAAACTAACATCTTACGACCTAAAATAAGTTATTTGTCATCTAATCTGCAACAACAGAAGTCACACTGATGTTACTTTAAGTTGAATTACGCGTATAACTGAGACATTAGAAAATGTTTTTTTTCAAATGNAGTATGTTTTTCGTATAAATCTAATCTGCAACAACAGAAGTCACACTGATGTTACTTTAAGTTGAATTACGCGTATAACTGAGACATTAGAAAATGTTTTTTTTTTCAATGTAAATAAAGAGTTTTAAGTTGATAGTATTTAGTAGTATTATTTTCCCACTAATCACGAAGTCAAAATTCTTTGACGGCACGTCTATGACCTCATTAAACAATTTTTTTAGAAAAAATGGCACGCTGGTGTATGAAGGTTCGCCACCCCTGCTCTAGTGGATTAAAAATTACTTGGAATTCAAATAATGAACTGTACAAAAATGTATACTTTTTACAACAACAAAAAAGAACATTTTAATTTTTGAATGGTTTCAAAAACGGTAGAAATGTATCTTTTGATATAAAACTTATTACGGTATGATTCAGCAGTTTTAAATTTTGTAACACGTGACGTGTGCGCTTTATTATATCTCATATGTATACTTAAAGAATGTGAAATACTTGTGAAAATACCATTACAAAAAACAGTACTTTCTGTTGACTGGGATACGAGTACTTGATTACCAGGTTTTTCTTCGGCGGTTTCCAAGTGGGTCAAATTATCAGATTTCACTGTACTGCAGTTTCGGAAACTATTATTAGAACAGCAAATGTTGTTTGCAATATTCTAGTCACGTTTAGTTCCCGATAAAGAGATACAAAACTGCGGCATTTGTACAATATGAGGCAATTTTCTCCAAAACTGTATTCAAGAAAGCAGATTTTTTTTTTATTTATTTATTTGGAAATTTACAAACTACTCCTGATAAAATACAATTTTGGCAAGTTTAGGTAATGTATTAACTTAACAATTAAACTTCTAAGCATTCATCTCCAAAACAAAATTCAGGTCCCGCGCTAAGCATTCGCCACCTCCCTAAATGCGATAAAATCTTAAATTTGGCGAATAAAATTGTGTTTTGTTGTAAGTATTGGCGAATGATTTTTTCCACTGGAAAGAAGAAATTTTAAGATTTGCATTTGGCGAATACTTTTGATCTTTGACTAATAATTTGAAATCCTTAGTGCGGGCCCTGAAAATGGTAGTCTACAGATTATCGTAAAACAAAAATCCGGTAACACTACCTGATTCCGCTATCTCTTATGACTGCAATAACGCCATTTATGTTACTTCTTTTATCTGACTATTAGAGCAGCAAATGTTTACCTGTAACAATCGAATTCGATTATCGGTCTGATCTTGATAAATATACAGGTTAGGGAAAAAAAAGTGGTCTAGCAGAGTTTGGTAAGAATTCGCTAGCTGATACAAGTTAGGAGATACAACTTTGGCAGGTAACGTTATGAACTCAACTAGTTTTTATGAACACTTTCAATGCCGCAGTAGTCTCTGGAACCATTGATGGCAGGAAGATTGCTGCTCAAATAATGGTTTCTGAAATGTGGTTGTTTCATATAATACAATCTCCATATCGGATTGAAGATCTAATTTCTTCAAAAGGAGAAGACAAGAGGCTTCCACAGCCATGTGTGTTGTATAAGAATCACCAGTATACATCTTCCATGTCGGGATATCTCTATATTTTTGGATTCCTCTCTTCCATCATTGTAGTTTGTGTAAGCTATCTGTTTTTTGTCCACTTTAGAAAGCAGCTATTTCTCTTCTACGTTGACACAGAATTAATATCTTTATTTATTCAATACTGCTATTTTTTTAATATTACAATCATAGGAAAATTATATATTGTTCAATATAAATATATTCGTTCTAATTCTATAAATGTATCTAAATTCCAGCTAAAACTACTTAAAAAAAAATTTTCAACTAACTTAATTCTCAATAAATAATTAGTTTTATTTTTAAGAAAAAGTCTTAATCAATAGTGCTAAAATTTTGAGTTGTTTTTTTCTTTCAATCATTCTCAAACAGCACTCGCATGTTATTTTTTTTTTATAAAATCTTTCATTTTTAGCATGTTATTTATTATACTTAGTCAAAACATTTAAGTATATTTTTTATATTTAAATTATTATCAATATGTGTTGAAAAATATATTTTATATATTAAAGTAATTTTTTATTGCTGCACCGTATATATTTCAGCAAACATAGCTTAATTTGAAAGGCCAAAAATGTAAAGAAAAAGAGACATAGTCTTGCCTGACGAGAGGTTACTGCAAATTCTCTAACAAGGGAAACTAGGGAAGTGTGACTCGCCAATTTTAAAATAAATTAGTGGGATGTATGCCTTATGAGAAATAATTTTAGGGGGCAACATTCGTTTCGGCCCATAGAAGGTCCTGTGAGAGATAAAAAATAATTCAATATATAGAAAAATCGGTATTTTATTACTTCAATGCAGACTATTAGTTATTGTAATTGTCTCATACTCCAATTAATTTTGTGGTACTTACTTTCACGTACTATATAATGCATATTTATTCTCAAAATTGATTTTGAAAATTTTATATATCTGTAGTTTTTCAGAAAAACCTGTTAGGTTAATTTAAAAAAAAAAATTGACATCAAATTTTTTAACTTTTTTTTTCAAAAATTTTCCAAATTAATTGGAGTATGTAATTGCAAATCAATCAATTAATTAATAATTAATTAATTAATTTGCTAATTGATTTATTAATTAGAAAATTAATTAATTAACCAATTAATTACAAATTAATTGGAGTATGAGACAATTACAATAACTAATAGTCTGCATTGAAGTAATAAAATATCGATTTTTCTATATATTGAATTATTTTTTATCTCTCACAGGACCTTCTATGGGCCGAAACGAATGTTGCCCCTTAAAATTATTTCTCATAAGGCATACATCCCACTAGTTTATTTTAAAATTGGCGAGTCACACTTCCCTAGTTTTCCTTGTAAGCAATTGCGTTGGTTAAATATCACAGTTTTAATATTTGTTATCACTGATATATGTTATATTAATATCTATCATCATCATTTATATATATATAATTTCCTCTCATTAATTTAAGCTTCAACGTTAATCTAAATAATAAAATGTTGATTTGAAATCGAATTGAAATTTAATATATGTTAATGACTGAAATTTTGTCAGTAATATAATATAATTTTCTCAATAATATGCTAGAATAAGTAATGTCTTATCATATTTAAATATTAACACAATTTATGTTTTATAGTCAAATAATGCAAACGTTTACATGTAGAATAAATTCTATTGTCAAATTGCTTATCGGAGACCCAATTGACTGTTGTATTATATGTTAAGTTGGAAAAAAAAAATTTTCGTTTATACGAATGAGAGGCATTTGTATTGTCCGAATTAATTTGTTATTAAAATAATAGCATTAAAAGTAACATAAAAGACAAGTTACTTATTCTAGCCTATTTTTTTTGCCAAATTTAAAAAAAATCTTTGTGTTTTAATTCAATATATGTAGTATTTCGCAAATTATCTAACATTTATTTTAATAAAGTCCATGAAACTTGAATTTACATTTAATTAAATACTAGAATAAATAAATGTATTAAAATGTTCTGCTTACTAATGAATAATTTTTAGTCAGTGATGCTAGTAAGTATGTTAAGAATGTTTATATTCATGAAAATATTAAGGTTTGAAACTAATTGAGAGTAAAGATTTTTTTTTAATATGGTAAAAAGTGATATTAACAACAATAAAAATTTTTAAACGTGGAAGAGAAAGTTGCTTACGTAGAACTAGAGTGTATAGATGTCGTTACCTTGCAATTAGGCTATCGATGCTAGTGGGATGGCATTAAATAACAGCAATATCCTGGTTTTAAAGCTCAAAAATTCATGAACCCCACATTTGCTGTTGCTTTAGAGAAAATAGTATTAGAAAACAGTCGCAACGTTACATCTTCAATGTTATGTGTTTCATCCCGCAACTTATATGACATTATTTTTAAGTTTACACACTAGTTAACAAATATAATAACATTAATGGCAGAAAATCTGTAGTTATTCGATCTACAAAATTCCTATTTAAGAACTTACGTGAGCTACATTTCATTGCGTAATTTAATAACTCTGAATGATTTACTTTGCAAATAGAATAGGCTACTCGAGGTTACGCGATTTCCCCATTCTTCACTCTTTTCCCCTCTCCATTACTATGGTTACGGAAAATCTTGCTTCTTCTCGAGGGCAGTACGTTTCAGTAACAAGTTGGAATATACAGGCGTGTGTAACAAGCAAGATTTGCCGGAACCAGCGTAACGGGTTGAGGAAGAGGGTGGAGAAGATGACATCCGTAATTTTGGGACACCTATTTTATTTATAAAGAGCTCTTTTCGTCTCTGTGGTAAGTCTGGTTCAAGAACAGCGCGTTTTTAATAGCTGAATCTAATCAATGTATCACACAATAACATGCATGCATCGTTGTGAATGCTCAGTTGAAATTTACAAAAATGTCTGTTTCTGGAAGCATTATGAATCTCCAAAATCTAATTCAATGGCACTTCTACTGGCCTCTCAGATATTCGGAAAACATTTATGAGCTTTTCTTGAGAATTCTATATGCTAAATGCGGAAAAAAATCCTTTTCCGTATTACTTCACTGTGGGCCAGTGATGCCATGGTGGTTTAGGCAGCGCAAGTTCAAGACAACACTTAGTTATCTCTTGATGGTTTATGATAAGAAATAAGTTAGCTCGACTTTTTGTATGGTTCTGCATCAGTTGAACCTTTGAAAATATTTTTTACTCAAGGCAGATTCTGTATAAAAGTGACGATTACTCACAAGAGTTAAGGAACCTTAACCTTACCAAGGCAAATGCTGCCAAATTGCATAATAAAATATATTTTTGCGCAAATTGCAAAACGTTTCCTTTGCAGCAAAATTGCATCTAAATTAATACCTCTCTATTTATTTCAAATGTTTCTTTTATAATACTTATTGAATCTAATCTTAGGGGCGATTTTGCAAATGTTTATCCGGTTTTTGTCCCTTCCAGAAAGAGATTTTGAGATATGTTCCTCAAGTGCAATTTTGAGAATTATTTCGAACTTTAAGTAAAGTTTTCTTTTTTAAAAAACAAAAAAAACCACTCAAAAGAGTATTAAAAAAGTATTATTCAGGTGATATGTACCGAAACAAAAAGTTATGAGTTTTATTTTTATTGACCTATAACAGAGGATTATGTCGATAAGCAATAATGGGGATCTATATCTTGGTCGCTCATAAAGATGAATCGCGAAAAAAGAATATTTATAGGAAACGTGTTGCAGACGATTTATTTCCCAATTATTGCGTAATATCCAAACGACATTTTTTTAGTTTATTTAAGCGTAAAGTAGACTTTTTTGAAAGGTTTAAAAGTCATTATAAGTTAAGAGGTGAAACACATAGCCGTTTTCAAAGCATTTACTGTCTCTTACCTCTACATATCCCTGTTTGTATCTCTAAGAAGCAGAATTCCGCATACAAATGGGTGGACAACATTTTTTTTGTTCTAAAAATTCCAGCAGTATTAACTTAGCACACTCCAAAATGGGGAAAGAAATTTCTCCAAATGTTATTTTAATAGTGAAATGAATATTTTAGATCATGCTGGAATATTTTATCTCATTGTTAAATAAATGGCATTACCTGCATTTTTCTCGTTAATTGTATATGAATATATATATATTAATATATATACAAAGCTATTCACGTTGATGAAAATATATATTCTATATAGCTCTTATGTGTGAGTTTTCTTTTAAAACATTCTTTCTCTCCCCCTCCCAAAAGAAACATTCTCGAAAAGTCAATGTGATATTCAATCAACCTTTCCCACTATTACCACTTCTCGCTTGTTATGATTAATGATAAGTTTCAGTGCTGTTGCCATTCATCATATCCAAAAACTATGGATGTAACTTGAACCCATCACTTGATGTTCATAACTGTTGTGTCACAGGCACATCCCAATCGATGAAAGGCATATGTTGTGCGTGTCAAATAAAAATGTGTATGTATGGAAAAAATTAGCAAAACAAATATATATTATTTTTATTATCCACCATATAACTTGTGTAGATTTATTCTAAAAATGTCACCATACCAAACCCATGAGTGTCACTTAAAGCATATAGACCAGAGCAAGCTTTAAACGAGAGGTGTTCCAATGAAACCTCAATAAATTGAAATTGTTCAAATATTCATTTACTTCGCGTCAAATGTATTTAACTCTATTGAAAAAAAAAGCTGCTATGTAATTTAGAATGATTACTTTATGTTCCATTCGTATTTGTTTTTGGAGAATGAATGTTTTTAAACTTGAGACATTTTCAAGAAACATTGTTGTGAAAATTCTATTATTATATAGTTTTTTACTGTTCTTATTTCATAAGTACAACTCCTATTAGCATTCTGCTTCATTGAAAATACCTCTGTTATTATAAATGGCTCCTATTAATCTGTTTTATTGAAAATGCCTGCATTATTATTTTGTATGACTCCTTTTATTAAGCTATTTTGTAGAAAAGGTCTTCTACTATTATGTAAGACTCCTATTATTAATCAGTTCCGTCATAGAAAATGCTTCCATTATTATGCATGATTTATTAGATCGCCATTAATATTATTCCTATTATTATTTTGTTACTTTATTAAAAATACTCCTATTTAACCAGTATTTATATTCACTTTGTTTTGCCAATTTCAAAATCGATTTTTTCGGAAGCATGTCGAAATTAAAGACAAAAGTCGAAGTTAAAGTTCATGCAATCAGATTTTACGTTTGCTCTACTGAAATATATGCTCTAAGAAATAAAACATATTGATGTTCACAACAATTCTAAAACACACTGAATCTTTAACAATGTAAGACATTATGTGTATAAAATATCAATAATAAAAAAGTGTATATGTATGGAACAAATTAGCAAAAAAATATACGTTTATTTTTATTGCTCTCGAATGAGGATCATTTTTATTTTTTATACTCTGTCTGTTGCCTTAATAGTAGTTTTCTGTCATATTTTACTCTTAGCGAATAGAATGAAAGATCATATAGTTTAGGAATCCGCCGAGGACAAAGGGATTAATATATAACAGTAATGCGTTAATAAAACAATGGTGGGTATAATATAATAAAAACAGGGGATAGAATCTTGAGCTCCATGAAAATATATATGATGAAAACTGAATAAATTTAATTGCAATTGTCGCATTTTAAACATTTCCCTTCTCAAGTTTAAATGTATTTAAAAAAACGGAATGTAAAATTAATTTATCTTCAGTTACAAGGTATAAATTCTGCGTACTTATAATGCATTTTTTTATCAAAATAAATTTGCAATTATAAGGCGGTTATAATGTCAACACCAACAAAATTTATCTTCAGTTACAAGTTATAAATCCTGCGTACTTATAATGCATATTTTTTATTAAAATTAATTTACTATTATATGGTGGTTGTAAGGTCAACAACAACTTTTCATAATAAGGTTAATAAAGTAAATATGGTTAATGATATCGGAAAAGGTTAATATGGTTGATAATAATAAATATTCTTAATATGGTTAATAATAATAAGTAAGGTCAACAATAATAAATAAGGTCAATATAGTTAAGGTTAATAATAATACGTAAGGTTAATAATAATAGAGAAGGTTACCGACAAGTCGGAAACAAAGTTAACATAAAATAATGAAATTAATTTGAATGCCCACAAATGTAGATTGTTTTTTATCAGTAATAAATAGTAACGTTGTTGTAATTTGATTTTTAATTAAATAATAAAAATGATTGCTTTGGGAGAATATTGTCAATTTGAAAAAAATCTATCACGAAAAATTTAATTAAATTAAATGCAAGTTATACAATTTAAAATAGTACTTAATATTATTTTTCTTAAAATTGATGTTTAAAAAATGTGATCATTGGATACTTATGTACATTGCTTATTATAAAAATTAATATGATTTTTAAGCCGTTAAAAATTTAAAAAATAGTTGATTTGAATCACTACTAATGCAGATCGTATTTTTGCCATCGATAGAAATTGCGATTGTCATCTACTGATTTTAATTATATATTAAAACAATTATTTCTTATTTACATAAAAGACGTTACATTCTTCAAAAGAAAACGTTAAAGAAAATAAAATGCAGAGTGTTTAAGTATTAGATATATAATAAAAAATTCTAAAATTTTTTACTCATCATTTTGTAGTAATTTAATTAAATTTAAACAAGTGGTTCTAGGTTAATGTACAGTAAAAATTTATTGCTTCCAAAAATGCAAAAGCCATCAATAATTGTAAGGACAAACTACACAAAATAAAAATTGCATTTTTTTATCTTGTGTAAATTTAAAATTTTTTTTTTCATTTGTTTAAATCTTAAACTTTATGCTTCTTTTTCAATTAAATCAAAATTTAGTATAACCCTTTGATACAGATGAGACACCGGTATCCATTTAATTAATTTTTTTCTGACACTCTAATTACAAGCAAAAAATATATTTTAGTATTTTTTAAATATAAAAAAAACAGTCTGATTGTTGCTAAACAAATCTGTTAGATTATCGGAATTATATTTCTACTAAAATATGAAATCAAAAAAAAAATAAATAATAAGTTTGAAAAAAATTTCATTCATGTTCAAAAATTTATTAATAATTGATTTTATAAATTAAATGAATTTCAATGATGAATGGCTAATTCTCTTAGATCTAATTAACTGCAAGTAAGTGTAAATTTCAAAAAATTATTGTTTGGAAGATTTTAAAGGTGCTTCATGCTGTATTTAATAATCATAAATTATTCAAATGCTAACTATAATATTTTAACCTAGTTTGACCCTATATTAATACAAAAATAATAATAAAAAAACCTGAAAAATATGTTTAATAAAAATTCTGCTTGAAAAGGTCAAAATGATTTCATATTGTAAAATTCTAATGAAAATGATTATAAACATTCAAAGAACTAAGAAAACATGAGATATCAAAATTAACCATAAATGAACGAAATTAGTAAATTCCTTGAAGTTTATATTATTTTCAAAGAAAAGTTTTGACAGATTTAATCTAAAAAACTCGTTTTTTCATTTTGTTTAAAAAAAAAAGAGGGGTTAGCTTCCTTGGCGGATTATTTTTATTCACTCGGAGGATAAAGCAATAAAGCAAGTTGGCGGATATTCTCTATTTTGGATTTAGATTTGTACTATTTTTAAACATTATTTTGTTCTTGCACAAATACACTGACTGATGATATGACTTAAATGTGTATCAACAAAACATTTCTCTGTAATGTCTGAATAAATGAATTAAAAAAAAATCATGTTAACCTATGCATTCGTTTCATTCTTTCTGCGTGCATTGTTTTCTAGGAACCAAGAAAAAATTCTTCATACAAACTTCATGGCTCATACATGAATTGTATTTTTTGTTTCAATATTTCTACATGGCTGATGAAATAAAACAGTCATGCAGTAAAAGTGGTTTAAAAACATTAAAATTGCATTAAATTCATATTATCTAAATTTTTTCTTCTAAGTTCGCATAATTATTTTTAAAAAGTTGCAAACGAATTTGAATTCATATTTATGTAAATAAATGTAAATGTATCAAAGTAGGTCAGTATTGAAAAATTTACATCTATATGACCCCATCTTAAATGACTACAAGAGAAAAATTTAAATCTTTACAACCCATTTTAGAAGCTCAGGATGGAAAGACCTAAATCTATATCGCTTGTCCGGTGGTCAGAAAAACTACATTATTTTTGTAGTTTGCTGCAATTATTTTGTTGCAAATGTCGTTAACTACAACTACTTTTTTATTATAAATGTAGTGACTACAAACTATTTCGGAATTTAGTAACTACTGTAAGAAGACGAGTTTTGCAGGGGAACTTAATTTACGCCTATGCTCAAAACGGTTTTGAATAAGAAATTGACTTACACTTAATATAAGAGAATAACTGAGAAATATTTGTTATTGTTTATACGAGCTAGTGTGTTATTCCAAAACATTTTTTCCTTTAACCTTCAACTTTTTATGCCTTTTTCGACAGCAAATATTCAATTTAAGAAATGCGAAATTATGAAATAATTGCTATTTTTTATTGTTTAATGCTCTTTTATTTCTTCTGAGATATTAAGTACATCAAAAATACGTTCCATTTTTTTTTTTTTTTTTTGAAAGAACATCATTGTTTCATGAAGTGCTTTCGCGTGTGTCACCAAAGTGATGAATTATCTATTTTTCGTAATGGCTATTTTAAATATTAGTTATACATGATTTTAAATACGCAATTTCCATTAAGTCTCAATGGCAGCCATTTTTATTGCATCCATTGACGAACCTGCAAAGATTTGCTCCCATCAAATTCGAAAAGTTAATCGTGTTAGAACCGTGTTTCGTATCTAAACTACCGTTAAAAGTAGTTACCAGGAATCGCTACAAACTACTGTTTTTTAATATCGCACTACTCACTACACTACTTTTTTTTTAAAAAAAAGGTAGCACACTACACTACAAACTATGGAAAAAATAGCGACTACAGTAGTTTCACTAGTTGTAGTGCGCCACTTCCGACCACTGAGGTTGTCTTATTAGGTCTAAATGGGAAAATTTTCAATCCAAGTGGACCAGTTTCACTAATTGTAGTGCTCCACTTCCGACCACTGGGGTTGTCTTAGTTGGTCTAAATGGGAAGAATTTCAATCCAAGTGGGCCAGTTTCACTAATTGTAGTGCTCCACATCCGACCACTGAGGTTGTCTTATTAGGTCTAAATGGGAAAAATTTCAATCCAAGTGGGCCAGTTTCAGTAATTGTAGCGAGCCACTTTCGACCACTGAAGTTGTCATAATAGGCCTAAATGGGAAATTTTTTAATCCAAGTGGGCCATTTTATAAAAATAAAATGAAAAAGCTTAAAGGTCCGTCTTAGGACGTCAGAACGGAGAAAGATATGTAACCTGGTTATTCAAAATGGTTCCTGGTTATTCATTTAGAGCAAATTTAAACAAAAAAATTTATTTTGGATTATCAAAATATTTACAATAGTATTTGAGTGCTTTAAAATCTAAGAATTTCAAAGCTGCTCAAAAATATATCCACAGATATGGTGGTTTTGCGATAAAAAAAATACATATTTTCAAGTTCAAAATACATATTTTCAAGTTTAAATTAAGAGATTTTTTAGACACAAATAATTCATTTCATTAATTTTAGGATAACCCATACTGTTCGTTTCATTGTTCTTCTCTAAAGTGAGAGCAAAATTTCAGAGTCAGATACATTTATCTCTTAATATAAAGTAGAGTATTCCCGCAACAGCTCGTAGTGGGCCAAGAGGGTTGGGAAACACAATGCTTCGCAATTTCGCTACCAACGGTGTGATTGTAGCAATGTGCAAAAGAGGAGATGTAGTGGCTTAGGGGATAGAGCACTCACCTCCCAATGATGTGACCCGGGTTCGAATCCCAGCGATGGCTGGTTGATTCGAATTCCACACCCGCCTTGCTCCGGCCTCAGTGCTGACATAACATATTCTCAGTGGTAGACTGATCATGGGTTAGAGTTCTCTTGTCGTCAGGCTAACCGTGTGATGTTTTCTCCTCTATGTAAAGCAAATGGGTTAGTTCCATCAAAAAGTCTTCAACGAAGGCAAATTTCTCCCAATCCTTGATTTCCCTTATCTTCTGGATTGGGTTCAAAATTACAAGGTTACAGAGTTGAACATTTATGGCCGTAAACAGAAAATTTGGTCGACTGTTCAACGACGGTTATAAAATAAAATAAAAGGTGCAAAAGAAATCTTTACTTTCCAAATAGGCTGTTGCCTGTCGATCTGTAACTGGGTATCGTACCACTACTGAGGATCGTACCTAAGTCCGTTCCAATGACAGCTCAGTACCTTTAACCACTGGGATATCGTGAATCACTACCCTTAATACATAAATTTTAAAATCCATTCAAAAAGTGCTCATATTACTGGTTAAAAACTAATAAAGCGTAAACGTTATTAAAATCTGGCGAATCAATTCTGGGAAGGGGAATCCAGTTTGATAAAAACAAACAAAAAAGAAACGATCAAATAATAAATACTACGTTGAAATATAATCACGATTTTCGTATCGTAACTGGGCCTTAATTTCAGATATTTTATAATGGTAAGATGAATATAATATCCTGTGCCAACTGAACTGTGTAATGGTCAGGGAACTGACCTCACATCAGAAAGGTCCAGATCCCTCAGAAGGCATGGATGTTCTTTCATTCTCTGTACTATCTGTACTTACTGTGGATGCGACTTATGATGGTCCTGTAAGAGTGGTCAATAAATATGCCCTACTGAGATCTGAATGACGGTCAATCGGGAGGACATTGGAGGAAAAAATATCACATCCTGTAAGTAGGATGTGACATATATTTTTTTACATATATTTATTTAAAATATATGATAAATATATGATATATTTATTCAAAAAGTGTTTCTATAAAAAAAAGCTTACATCTGAATAATTAGTTTATCACTTTCATTGTTCCATCGCCATATAAAAATCGATTCTGAGAAGATGAAATTGAATCCAGTTAGATAAAAGCGAACAAAAAAACTATCACATAATAAATATAAAACGTTAAAATATAATCGTAACTTACAAAAATTGAATGGGTGTCAGTGTCAGATGTTTCAAAATGATAAGATGAATCTTGTAAGCAGGAATTGAAAAATTATTTAATGAAATAAGCCTAAAATAGTTATATTCGAAAAGCGTTTCAATAAAAAAAAAATCATAGTTCACGCTTTGAAAGTAGTCTAAAACTTTTAATAATCCATCGCCATATAAAAAACATTTTCAAAAACATTCTATAAAGGATGTATCACTTTTGAAACAGCATCTTCTTGGCGTGTTGCTGTTTCTATGTCATCAACATATGCACAACCGGCATAACAAAACACCCAATGTATTTTATGGCATTGAAATCCGAAAAAGGAAAAAAATGGTAGAAAATGGATTGGCGTTCTTTGGAAAACAAGAAAAAACTAGTGTCTTTTTATATATATATCACGGTTATATCTTAAACCTTTGAAAGAAATAGGTTAACAGGAGGGTATCCGGAAATTCGAAGCATGACTGAAATTTTTATAAATATCACAGGATATCTGAAATTGATAGACTCGGCGAATGAAGATAAATTGTTATAAATCGTGGGAAGAAGAAAAAGAATTCAGATGGTTGCATTAAATTGAAAAGATTTGTTCAAAGATTGATTGAAAAAAGTGATACCAGGACTAAATTCTTTTATTAAAAATGTTGCTTTAACTAACAAGAAAGGTAGAGGAAGTGGATGAATTTTTCTATGCACTTAGTTTTTTAGTATAAGAAATAACATTATATGTAGGGGAAGATGAGGTAATACCGGGAAGCTAAGGTTCGAACGTTCCAGAAAAAAAATTAAAAAAAGAAAAGTTAAGATAATTTATTCAAAAAAATATATAACAATGAAAACTTTTAAAACATACTATAAAGCTAGAAATTGAAAGATTCCAGAAAATCAGTTTTGGATTCAATAACGTTATGCATCTTTATTTGAGGGAAAATGTCCTAAAAATGAATGAGAAATATTTTTTACCCGAGAAAGTTTTGTAGTCTTAATCCTTGTTTTAAGTTTTTTAGTTTTAGAAATTTTCATATTTGTTTTCCTCAGTGGACGACTTAAATACCCGACATACCAGAAATTTGCTATCTCATATTCAAAAATAGTGGATCAACTTATACACATATGATTTGTTATCTCATAATGAAAAATAGATAATTGATGTATACATCGGGATAAAAAGTAATTCGTCTACACTCGTGGCAAAACAAACCTTCAAGCATTATCATGCATAGACAGACTATTTATATCATTGATTTTTCATCGCTAAATTTGGTGAACCTGAATACCCAAGTCAAAATTCTTGATGGTCCCATCAAAACATTTTGATGGTTTATGTTGGTTTCAGTGCGATTCATGATGGTCCAACATCATTTGATGGTCGCCATCATCCAACATTTTACATTACGTGTACATGGTTTTTTATATGCCATCAAACTTCCATAATTCCATAATGGAAAATGCTACTTTAATATTATGATGGTTAACCATCAAGAGAAGTTTGACTCTCATGGACCAACAATCCGTGATGGTTCATGATGGTTTCAACTGTACATTTCCGTAATGGTTTAATGGGAATTATTGTTGGTTCTCAGGAATATACCATCAAAACAATTTGGGTCTTTTCTGTTGGATCATCATAAACCAGTCCGAATTCCTACATTGGGATGATGGTTGTTCATGATGGTTTCAACATTTGATTTCTAAGTCATTATGATGGAAATTCGTGATGGTTCAACTTGAACAAACCATCAAAAAAAGTTGCTATTTTTATGCAGGACTATCATAAATCAGTCCGAATTCCTACATTGAGGTGATGGTTACTTATGTTGGTTACCATCATAAAATATAATGGTTTATGACGGAATTATTGATGGTTACCATCAAGATTATGTTGGTCTATCAATAGAAAACCATCGCAAATTCTGACTTGGGTAACATTTGATCTAATGATCGGATTTTTCACATACTAGGACGCAAACTTAATATTTAGAAGGCATAACCTAAAATATGTCACTTAATTAATACAGACAATATATTACGTTACGAAATCAGACACCAAAAAAAAAATACTTTCTCTGAATAAACATGCCCTTTTTTTCATCGGATTAAGATCCCTGACCATTAAAATATGTTGAGTACTAGGTCCCAACAAGCAGGAGAGGGATCAAAAATTTGGACTCCTTAATGCTAACTTTTATGTTTCATAACTCAAAAACCTTTAAAGCGAACTGAATTATTCAATGATAAAATGCATTTATCCAAAGAGAAAATTATTTATAATTAACTATTTTAATTATAATCGAAGCAATTTTGAAATGTCTGATATTCAAGTTTGCAATTCCGATTACAAGTCTGATATTCTTATCTAGACGGTGAGGGGCTGTTTCTGATGTATTTTTTTACCCTAAGTCGAACGAGATTCAGACCAATCAGATGAGAATAATATTTTAGAAGATGTAATTTATTAATGTATAAAAAATGCAATTTTGACTTAAACGTATTTGCGTCTCACATAAACTTATTCATGAAAATGTAGTGGTATTGTTTCCTGCGTATTGCTTTAAGTTGAATCAACTAATAGTTTAAAAGGTATGATAACTTTCTGCATAAGAAGTACAATTTAATACTTTAAAACAATTATTGGTACTATTTTGTACTTTTTTTTGATAACGTGTTAACAGTTAATAATAAACCAAACTGATAAGATTAAAAGCTTATAAGCTAATAAGGCATTAGTATATTACAAAAAGTTTTATTTTTTTTATCCATTTACTCGTCTGATATTCTTGTCTAGACAAGTGAGTTATTGTTACTTATTTTCTTCATTCTTTTTTATGATGAATCGAGTGAAACCCAAAATGAATCGATAAAACAATTAGAATAAAAGGTTTGGTGTATAAAAAGTGAAACTATTGGCTTATATATTTAAACATAAAACCCTCATAAAACCTTAAACGTACCTATATAATAACTTGGATTTAATCTCTATCGATTTAGCATAAAACAATTGGTTGGTTCTTTATTTTTGAAAGCAATATCCAATACCTGTATACGAATAAGCACAAAACTGTATTTCTTCTGCTTAAATTCTCCTACAAAAAACAGCTGTATCTGGTTTTGATAACATTTGATTACATATGGAATAAAAACAAAGGAAACAATAATTCACTTTTATAAATAGAGTTTCAAATAATGGCTATAAACCACAATTTACTTAACATAATTGCACATAGTAAACACCTCAACAGCTCAACGTGAAAATTATATTAAAAAATACTTAGCTTGTCTAGATAGCGAAATAACTCGTTTTTTCCTGTTTTGACCACCACAGCAAATTAAAGATGGTGGCTGCAGCTCACCTCGGTCGTTTGAAATAAACTTCTTGTTGGGCTTAAAATACAGCTTTGAAAAAAGATTTTCTTCTTTCGCCTTATTGTTGAAATACTCGATTTCTTAAGAAATGGCCTACTACCTGTTTTACCCCTTCCTCGATTCTCGATATCCTCAATGTTTGACGGATCATGGGTTCGAAACCCTTTGCCACCAAGGTAACCGTGAGAGGTTTTCGTGGTTTTCCTCTCCATGTAACGCAAATGCAGTTAGTTTCATCAAAAAGCCCTCCACGAAGGCAAATTTCTCCCAGTACTTGATCCGGAAGTTTCCTTGCCTTATGGATTGGGTTCAAAATTACAAGGCTGCGGAGTTGAACCCAAAAAATTGATTCTGTTCTTCAACGATGGTTATAATGTAAAATAAAATCACTTCAAAAAATCTAGAAGTATTTATATTTAACATACCGTGTGTACTAAGTTACAATCATATTTATATTAGACCTTCAAACCATTAAAATTGACTCATAGTAAGTGAAAAAAACATTAGTTCAAAAGTAATTCAGTATCTTCACTTTTTATTTTGCTCACTGTACACAAACCTTAGAGATTGAAAAAATATTTCAAGGGAGTTTAGATTGAAAAATGCGTAAAAGTATTATAAATTCACCCACAAACTCTTTAATTAAAAAAACTAAACATTTTTCATTCTTGGCCATTTGGAATCTAACTTACCCTCAAAATTTAGAGTTGTTAAGTGCCACAGTTTGCTATCTATTCCGGAGGGATGCACAAACGTTTTGTAACACGAGTAAATTAATCTCACAGCATAGAAGAAGAAAATTACAATATTACATGTAGCACATAAGTGCAAATAAAATTTTATTATTTTTAAAGAGGTTATCTTGAGGTTTTATGGTTAACAGAGACACAAGTTTTGATGACTATACTTCATATTTTAAATTAGCTACAGTAAATACCTCTTCAATTTGTGAAAAAGTTTCAACTTCTACAGCAAAAATTTAACGAGCCGACAAAATAAAACGAGGTGAACGATACATAATACCAAAATTCATTTATGAAACAAGCCTTCCAACTAACTCTCTTACAAATCCTTTTCGGTCCATGATTGGTTTACGTGATTACAAACGAACTTCCGCAGGAAACTACAACTGACTATTCCAACAGCTATGTACAAAATAGTGTGTAACCTCGACGATTCAAGTTTTGTACCGAAACTGAGAGATACCGAAGTGTGAACTTTCCACTTCGGTAGAAGTGAATTGTGATTTTTTTTTAAACAGAATCATTATGTTGTTGTCGTAGGCCATTAAGGCAAGGGGTACGATTGCTCTTGTTTTCCAGTGGCGCCATCTATGGCCGCGAATCGACCTCTGACACACTCAACGTCACACCCGTTTATAGGGCAGACCCATTCATTCATCTGCAGACCGTGATTTTTGACCTGAACCATCAATCTCCTATTCAGCACTCCCAGAGGTATAATTAGTTATGGAAACATGAAGGACTTTGTGACCCGATAGATTTAAAGTGCACCAATCATAGATTAATTATTACGAGGAGTCTTCTGTCGGCTGGATTCGAACTCCCGTTCTCACGAACGTAAGTCCAGAGCCCTGCCTACCAGACTACACCAGCTACAGAATCCTTATATGAATATATGGACCTTATATGAATATAAGATATGAATATATATTATAACCTTATATGAATATAAGGAAAGGGAAGAAAATGAAACTATTTTCTGAATGATTTTTTAATTAAAACTTTTTAATCTATACAACTGTTAAACCCCAAGCTACTTTAGTGGTGCCATCTATGTTTTTAAAATGAGAATAATTGTGCTGAAATAGGAAATAAAGAAGTATTACTCGTGATAATTTCCGTCTTAGTTTACAAGTAGAAAAACTGGTTAAATATAAATTTTTTTCAGCTTTTCTTTTTTGTTTTCTCTCGTTTTTGTCTATCCTTGGCCCGGAAGAAACGATTCGCAAAGGAGTTTCCGTGACGAAACCGTTTCCGAAGAGCATGTAATAGTGAAAATTGGTAACCCTTATCTCACCATATCACGTGACAAGCTAGTTACCGGGATTTCAGAAATCTTGAATAGGGCCCCAGTTTTGAAATCCAGCAGCGGTTGATAGATTCGAATTTTGCTTCCAGCTCGCATCAAGCAGAGTACTGGCGTAAAATATCGAAGACGGAATGTAGGTTAGAATCGTATTGCTTTCGGGCTAACCGTGGGAGGTTTTCCTATCCATGCAAAGCAAATGCGAATTAGTTCCATTTAAAAGTTCTCCACAAGGCTAGCTTGTGCTCAATACAGGAGTTCTCTTGCCTTGTGGGTTGGGTTGGTTCAAAATTACAAAGGTATGAATTTGAACATGGATAGTTTTGAATTCAAATTTGGGTCGGCTTTTCAACGCCGGTTAAAATATGAATAAAATAAATATTTATACGTAGATCTATTTTTAATTTTTTTAAAAATTTCCTATTCTCACAGTTATAAATTACATTAATAAAAACGCAATCTTACAGTTATAAAAAAATTTCTAACTATTTTTTGATGACAAAAAAGTAATAATTCAAAATGGCAAAAGAAGAAGGGAATAAAAAGTAGAAAATATTAATATTAAAATAGGGATTCTTCAATTACATATAAAAAAATTTAAACGCTAAGAAAAAAATAAACTGACAATATGTTACTCTGGTTGAACAAGCAAGTATGAAGGATTTAATCTTCAACGTAATGATTTTTTTTTAATCTCCCATCTAACAATTTTTATCATAAAACTCATATTACACTCACCTAAAAAACAATACTATCTATAAAAGAATTTGTTTCTAATTCTTCACAAAGGAATTTTTATGTGTTTCTTTAGTCAGTGAAGCGTGAACAACTTTGGCTTTGAATGATTCTTCAACCCTCAATGAAACTATTTCAAATATTTCCATCTTAACTAGGAAACAGAACCAAAATAAGAACGCAAAGAACAAAAAAATGGCTTATAACGATTTTTTTCAAGAAAAATAATAAAAAAGAACGGTTACCTTTCTCCGGGTTTTCTCTACCGAACGTGGATTAGGTTTTCTTAACACTAACTACTACTATCTCCACCAACAAAAAAAAACATGCTTTTATTGCTTTTTGTCTAAAAACCTAATTTCAGCAAAGCTCTGGACTCACAATTTCGAGGAGCTTTCTTTTTCATAGATTTAAGATTAAACTAATATAATTCTTTTTTCTTTTCTTCTTCTTTTTTTTTTCTTTTTTTTTTGAAAAGATGAATACTTTAAAAATTCTTTTGAGAATTTACTTTATAACTCCAATTTTTTTTCCCCAACTATCGAGAGAACAATTTTTTCGACCGAAACAAAGTTATTCGCGGTTGTTCAGTCACAATCATTTTATTTTATTTTATAACCGTCGTTGAACAGTCGACCCAATTTTTATGGGTTAAAATTTTTTCTAACTTAACCCCGGCCCCGTAAGGGTGCATCCGGGGACACTCCGAAAGTTCGAAGTGCGCGCAACAGTTCAATCACATAAGCAGTTTTAACAAATAGGTAGGATATTAAATATGAAATCCAGAAAACAGCGTTACTTATCTTCAGTAGGGGTGCAAAGTTAATAAAAGGAAACTATTTCACATGGTTAAATATAGTATGTTTGTAACTCAGAATAAAATTACAGCTGGCACAACAATACTTAAAGTATCAAATTCCAGGATTTTTTTTTTTTAAAGAAAAAAAATAAGACTAGTACATATGTAGTCTAGGGACACAAGTGATTAAAAACTGAATGAGGAATCACATAGGGGCAGAGATTGACAAAAGGCATGAAATTAAAACGCAAAAAAAGAGTTTAGGAGAAAATTCAAGTAAAAATCAAACCATAACATAATTAATAAGAGATTGAAAGTATATATTTTTTTTATTTCCAATGAGCTGCACAANTCACATAGGGGCAGAGATTGACAAAAGGCATAAAATTAAAACGCAAAAAATAGTTTAGGAGAAAATTCAAGTAAAAATCAAACCATAACATAATTAATAAGAGATTGAAAGTATATATTTTTTTATTTCCAATGAGCTGCACGTTCGGTCTTGCCGATGAGCAGACCTAGTGCGTTCTCCAGAGGTGGTATCCACTCTTTCAGGACCACCACAATGGGTGAGATACCGTTGGTCATGTTAATTTGGACGTCTAGTTTCTGCCACACTAGATGGCAGCACCGAGACTCTATTTTGGATGCTAAAGTGCACTAGGAATTTAATTTTTGCCGGAAATGCCAAGAGCCAATAAGGCACTCCAGGGATCTTTTACATGCCACATAATCATACGACATGGCCGCTGAGGATTTTCTGCATAATTGAAAGTATATCTTTCCTAACAATAGGCAGCAAAGAGGTCATCAAAATTCAGGGAGGTGTCTTGCTACTAAACAAATTTCTTACTATTTCCTCAATTCCCTTTTTTATTTTAGGATTTGACCAATGCTGCATTATAAACTCATAGGTGGTTTTTGAATGAAAAAAATTATCTCTAACGTGCTTGAAATTTGGACAATCCTCAAGAAGCTGAGAGGTACGGCACAGCTGAGCTCTTCCAAAAAACCTGGCCTGATGTTCTCCATGACAGCCATGATTAGTTAGGAATTGATTTAAAAAGAAATTCCCCATGATTTTCCTCGTTTGAACTTTCGGGAGGAGCTCGAATGTGTGCCTTCCCTTTGTAAAGCTGTCACTATATCTTTCCTGCCATTCAATCAATTCTTCGAGTTCCAAAGTTTTTCTTGCAGTCCACCTACTGGGATCTTCAAACAGATCGACAGTTGATCTCTCACAGGCTAATTTGTCTAACCTATCAGCCTCCTCGTTGCCCATATGGCCCACATGTGCTTTTATCCAATGTAAAACGATATTGTTTGTAAATTCTTGTTTAATTAAGTGGACTAAATACTCTTTAGAGTTGCCGTTTTCCAAAGCTTGCAGGCTAGACAGGGAATCGGTATAAATTGAAATTTTATCTGTGATTCTTTGCTCTTTAATCCAACGAATCGACTGGAGAAAGGCCCATAATTCAGCCTTAAACACGGAAACGTGATCAGAGATGCGAAAGGTTTTTCTCAACAGGTTCTCCCTCAACATATGCCACGAAAGCGCATCCTGTCTTAAATTCATTGTTAACTAAAAGTTTCGACTACTAATGTTCAACTCCGTAGCCTTGTAATTTTGATCCCAATCCAGAAGACAAGGGAACTCCTGGATCGAGTATTGGGAGAAATTTGCCTTCGTGGAGGATTTTATTGATGGAGCTAACCCGCATTTGCGTTACATGGAGAGGAAGACCACGAGAACCTCCCACGGTTACCCTGACGGCAAGGAGACTCTAACCCATGATCCGTCTACCACTGAGGATATTTCACGTCAGCACTGTGGTCGGTGCAAGCTTCTACAAAAAGTCAGGTTTGCAAAATATTCTGCATGTAATTCAAAATATTGAATGAGACTGGCCAGGTGGCAGAGCGATCTGAGTGCCTGACTGTGAAGTCAATGGTTGTGGGTTCGAATCCCGCTCAGGGCATGGATGTTTCTGTCGGTACTACGTTGTTCTCTATTGTGTGATGTGTGGATGTGGCCGGGTGACGTGGGTAACATTGCTCGCCTTCGTGACTTAGGCTCACAGGTGCCCACTGGGTAACTCTAAATGAGCAACACAGCCGGCATCTTCCGAGGTGAAGAACAATGCCAGCCGAAAAACAAAACAAAAAAATACATATTGAATTAGAGTAACAGTACTAAAGCTATTTTCTATTTCAGTATTATAGCTGTACCTATAGAGTTGTATTATAGCTAGACTATATTACTATGTACTAACACTATAGATTAACTATATAGTATATAGTAATACAGAGTAACATCTTAGCACGAAAAATACACATCAAATCAAAGTTTATTTGTCGAAAGGCGGGGAAATGTATTCCTAATATTCTTAAATATATTCGATAAGAAAACTGATTTTGAAGACTTAAATCCCTCTTTTTCTATTATTGATCATGATAATGATTTTCATTTTACTTTTTGAGCAGTGTTAAATAACGGACCTCTTTTTGGGTGCATGACTATCAATGTTAAGCTTCTTATCCTTAACCCAAGGGACAAGGGAGCTCCTGAGTCAATTATTGGAATAAGCTGGATTTCGTGGATGATTATCATTAATGGAGCTAACCCGTATTCGCCTTACATGGAGCAGAAAAGCACGCAAACTTCCAATGGTTAGCCTAATGGTAAAATGATTCTAACGCTATGTTTTGTTTATCATTGAGAATATAGCACTGTGGTCGGTGCGTACCGAGAGCAGAATTCACACAGCAATTGCTGGGAATTGAACCTGGGTCACCACATCTGTACGTGACTCAGGTGAGTTTGAAATGTATTTCTTTCATCTGGTTTTTACTATCAATGGTAACTGTTACAACCTACTAAAAAAATTAAAAAGAAATTATTGATAAACAGGAATTATATCGTTTCTGATTGAGAAATTAATTTCAGCATCATCAATTGCATTCTTTTTCTTTGTTACTTTCTTTTCAAATTTAAGATTTGATAATATTGAAATTTTAAAAAAAAATTGCTAATTAAAATTTCACATATGAATTTAGTTTAATGATTATTCAAAGATTTTTTTCTTATGCCTCGCAGAAGAGAATTTACGCATCAAATTCTTTTTCAACTGTATGAGCGATTTCATGCCTACTTACTCACTGTCATGGGTTGTTTTTTATAAAGAAAAAATAAATAAACAAAGAAAAGCATCGCCTCTACAAAAAACTAATCAAGCGGTAAAATTCTGAATTTATTTCAAGACAAAGCCATTATTTTGAATTAAAGTAGCAGTATTATATTCTATATTAGCATGCAAAAGTGACTGCAACATAAAATCTTACAACAAAAGAGAATTTAATTTTTACTCTTTTTTTTCGTAAATCTCATAAGTAATTCCGTTCATTAAATTTTTTCAAGCGGATCTCTCATTTCCTGGATTGATCATCACTATCATTATCAGTTATTAAAACTGTTGCATCTAAAAAAGCAGTTCAAGTGGAAATTTCTGAATTTAAGACTTAAACAATATTGAATTAAATGACTGAATTAAAGTAAAAATTATTGCGTTATGATAATACTGTAGCGGCTGTTCAAAAAATTACCAAACATTGAAAAAATCAATTCTTAAAAAGAAAACTAGTGTACGATTTAATAATATCGAAATAATTGGAAATGTAGAGTTTGTTGCTTTCTGTTTAATAAACCAGTTATTTATTCTCACGAAGTTTCACTTCGAAAAATCGGTCAATAGATGGCGCTGAGAAATTATTAAACACTGTTTTCTACAGCTGGGTAGGTCATTGGAAATGAAATATTGGCACATGCAACCACGCCTTACTGCACCACGTTGTTGCTGATATCAGTTCTACAACAATTTTCTGCTATAGCCGCGTCATCTGCTAATCACATCAAAATTCAGGGTCGTTTATCTTCGTCTATTTTTCCTTAATTTATTTCGTCAAACTAGTAGGCTGTACCCCATGCAGTTCAAATTAAATTTTATTCAGATCTGTCGGTTAGTTCTAGAAACTATAGACCAAATACAAAAATTCTCTTAATTTTAAACACCAGTATATATTTTGCATCGTCATCCCGCTCCGTATTCTCCATGTTTTTAAAATTTTATTCAATACATTTTTCATTTAGGAGAAATATATTTAGAGTACAATTAATTTTCTAGATGCTAAATTAATCGCTTTGTAACATGTCTTTCCATTAGTTTATAACTCAGAATTCACTTCATTTTAATTAGAAGTGTGAGTTAGATACATTTTGTGTGTTTACTTTCGTCTCTCGTCAAATTTATAAATACAAGACTATATAACGTATTTTGAGCTTCAACGAAAACAGCGTACCAAAAATATTTGGAAGAAATGTACGTGACTAAATTTAATCATTTGAGAATGTTCTTTTTTCCATTATCATCATAATTTTTTTGTAAAGTATGCAATTTTTATCTAGAATATATCTTCTTAATATGTATACGATATAAAATCCATGCAATATGCATACATTATAGAATCTATGTAATATATATATATGTATTAGGTTCAATGCATGCTTGATAAATTGAGTAATAACCTTAAATAAAGTGTATAATATATTAGAAAGTTTCGAACTAGAATTATAATATACCTAAAATATTTTGTAGATAGATTGAAGAAAAAATTTACTCCCAGAAGAATGTTCTTTTTTCTACACTTAACACAATGCTCAGAGTACCCTTTTACAGTCTTTTTTTCTAGAATATTCGTAATAAGTATACTATATATGATCCACGGAACAGGATTACAATATAGAATACAAGTAATGTATGTATAAGGTTAAAAATCTGAACAAAGAAAGTTTGTATGTAAAAACGATAGATCCAAAGTAAAATGCAAATATATTAACACGTTTCAAACTAATATTAATATACCTAAAATATTTTGGAGAAGAATTCACATACTAGAATTGAATGAATGAATGAATGAATTTTTTTTTTCAATAATCAACACAATTTCTTTGGGTAACGTTTTACGGTTTTTATCTAGAATCTTCATAATAGATATACTACATAGAATCCAGGTTAATGTATACGATATAATATATATATATATAGTGGG
>NC_092206.1:7861875-7988966 GCF_043381705.1 Parasteatoda tepidariorum
TTGTAAATAATATATATATATATATATGTATATATACAATATCCAGGTAATATATGATTTAAAATAAGAACATACACATATTACATGCATAGGCAATAGACCATAGTTATAGTGCGGAATATATTAACACGTTTCAAATAAAATCTCTAAAATATTTTTAAAAAATATACCTGACTAAATTTGATCCCAGGAAAATGTTCTTTTTATTTCTACAATCAACACAATTCTCGAAATATCGTTTTACGGTTTTTACTACATAGAACCTAGAAAATATGCAATGTGCATACAATATAGAATCCAGATAATATAGGTATAAAGTTTAAAAATAAAGACAAATATATAGCTTGTATGTTAAGGTAATAGACAGTAGTTAAGACCTAGGTTAATAGTGAAATATATATTAACACGTTTAGAACACTAATATACCATAGGCAGCTTGTATGTATAGGCTATGTATGTACCCTAGTTAAAGTGCGGAATATATTAACACGTTTCGTATAATGTTATACTTAGAATATTTCGAAGAAATATTCTTGGCTGAATTTGATCCCAGTAAAATGTTTTCTATTCCTACAATCAACACAATTCTTCAAATAACATTCTACGGTTTTTGCTGCATAGAATCCAGGAAATATGCATACAATAGATGGTTGTCGGAATGTAAACAATAACAAGTTTCATAAAACCTGAAGAAATTTAGAAAACTTCCGGTGTATTCCTCCGCTTATGTAATGCTTACGAAGCGATGCGTGATTAGGCTTAATATTCTAGGAAGTTTTACTATTGTCATTTGTGATTAAATTTCCGCGTAATTTTATCATTCATAAGAGTTTCCCTCGAACTTTACGAATTCTTACTGGTTGTTAGCTTAAAACTAATTAAAGAAAATTAATATCAAAACATAAATAAAGAGTAAAGTTTACCATGCATCAAGTGTTATCTCTTATTCGGCCATATTTGTGTAAAATAACACCGTTTCATGCTTTTTGGGTTGCAACATAGCATGCTTGCAAAGTTATTCCGAATTCATTTTTTGCTCGTTTCGTTGAAATTTAAATTGAAAGAATGCGTTATATTGTAAACGCTATTAGTATAATTGCATTTGGTGGCGCGTTTTTTTTTTTCAAATTTAGGCATAAAATTCAATTGGAAGTAATAATCCAGAAATCTTACGTCGAATTTCAACCCCTAGCGCCATCTGTGTGTAGCTTTACACGGTCAGCCATCTTTATAGAATCCCAATAATATATGTACGAGGTTCAAAATAAGGGTAAAAATAGCTCGTGTTTCAAGGCAATAGACCCTAGGTTAGGATTGGAATATCTTAAAACGTTTCGAATAATAATGTACCTAAAATATTTAAAAGAAACATTCAAAACCAAAGTTAAAAGTTAATCCTGCAGCATCTTTCTCTCAATTTATTTTTCCGGATATTGAGAAGCAAGCAGTCCCCTTATTCTCCGAGGGACTATTTAAATAATACATTCTCAGCTAGGAGAAGTGCTTCCAAAAATTGGAGTAGTAGTTTCAGTGTAGTTTTCTCTCGAGGATACAACACCGTACCATTATCATATTGAAGAATTCTCCCCGGAGGTCTGATAAATTTCTCTAATTGAGAGAAACTTCTCTGAGCTCACATTTATATGACTGCTTTCACTGGGTTCAATCATTTTAAGGAATTTCATTTCTCGTTGAAAACCACATAAATAAGGTTTTTATCTCACACTGCATGTTAGTTTCGATAATAAATAAAAATTGTTATTAATATTTTATAAAGAAAAAGGTAAATCATGAGAAAATGAGCGAACACAATGTTATTTTGTCTTTATTCATAAAAAGGGGAATGAAATGATGGTATATGAGTTCTTAATAGACAGGTAAATCACATGGTATAGGGTTTTCCATAAATACTATTCTATTAAGCTGGCACTTGCATAAAACTAATGGGCGTTATTTATTTCTTCTTTAAGTGGTCTAGGTGATTTTTAATTTTATAACCGTCGTTGAAAAGTCAATCCAATTTTTGGGGGTTTACGACTACTAATGTTCGTTCAACTCCGTTGTCTTACAATTTTGAACCCAATCCAGATGACAAGGGAACTCATGGATAAAGTGTTAGGAGAAATTCACTTTCGTGGGGGACTTTTCGGATGGAACTAACCAGCGTTTGCGTCATATGTAAAGGAAAACCATGAAAGCCTCCCACAGTTAGCCTGACGGCAAGGGGACTCTTACCCATGATCCGTCTACCACTAAGGATATTTCCCGTCAGCATTGTGAGCCGGATGCGGGATTCGAACCCGGTTCCACCTCATTGGAAGGAGAACGCTCTATCCCCTGAGCCATCACGGCTCCATGTGATTTTTAAATTCCTCGTGAATGCATCAATACATAACTTTGTCCAATTATCTATACATTCGCTAGCAACAATTTTACCTTGTTCCCAGCTGGGCTCAATATGAATTCAATGTGAATATGCACCGATGGATCAATATTGAGATGTCTAGAATTTTTATTACTCTTCCTATATAGGGCCAATATTGGCCTACATATGGCTGATAAAGGCCTATATTGCCTGAGTAATGACTATAAAATATCGGGTGAATCTGATAATTCTCAGGGGATAAAGCGTTCGCCTCCCAATCAGGTGAACCTGGTTCGAATCCCACCCATGGCTGGTCGATATGAATCCGCATCCGGCTTGCAGCGACCACAGTGCTAACGTAAAATATCCTCAGTGGTAGTCGGATCAGGGATTAGAATCCCCTTGCCGTCAGACTAACCGTGGGAGGTTTCCGTGGTTTTCTTCTCCATGTAACGCAAATGCTGGTTAGTTCCATCAAAAAGTCCTTCGCGAAGGCAAAACATTTATCCCAATACTTGATCCTGGAGTTCCCTCGTCTTCTGGATTGAGATCAACAGTACAAGGCTACGGAGTTCAACATTGGTAGTCGTAAACTCAAATTTGGGTCGGCTGTTCAACAACGGTTATAAAATAAAATAAAATAGGGCCTATATACTTATAGTAAAATGGCTGTAAAATATCGGGTGAAGCCGATACTATCTATATACGGCCAATATCGGAGTATAACGGCCATTTGAACCCTTATTGAGCTAGGATTAGTGAATATTGGTCCAATGAGAGCTCAAGTTTATTTGCTGAGAGGGTTATCTAAAAGTTATTTAGGATTCTGCATTTATTAGAGAAAACTGACAAGATCACAGTCATTATTTAAACGCAAATACATTTGTGAAACAATGCAAAGAAATTTTATAATTTATTTAGTTTCAGAGGTAAAATTTTGAAAGAAAAATGATACTAGGACGTCTACGATAAAAATCATAAAAATCATGTTAATGACTTGAGACAACTTTCAATACGCAGTCAAATCTACTCCTTTAAATCCTAATGACTCAAAGAAATTAAATGCTTCTTAAATGCAAAAACTTTATTTATGTTTTCTTTCAGATCTAAATAAAAAAAAATATTTAACCCAATATATAAGAGCTAGTAATTATGAACGTAACCTTCATTATTTAAACCCAATTACGAAGTTTTAACTTCAAAGGTTTATTAGAAGTCAAGTAATTTTGCGAACTATAAGCAAAAGTTTGAACTGAAGAAATCAAATTTAGAGATGAAACTATGAATTAATAAGTTTAAACAAAATACTTATGTTTGCAAGCAATTCCAGATAATCAAATAAGTGTGTTATTTTCTGTTTTCAGTGAGTGGGTTTCCATACTTTATAACTTCGGAAATTTTTTAAACACTAGTGGGATGCACCCCTTGCTCGCTACCGCTCGCCAACCTCCAAAAATTGCTACGCAATCTTATATGGTTTGATTCGCAAACCAAGCTCGCTTTGCTCGCTATTAATTTAGGTACATTGCAAATGCACAAAATTCTAAGAATTCAAAACAACTTTTTTTTAAAAAAAAAATTACATATTTTTAGTAAATACTAAGTCATTAAAATGAATTTGAAAAATAAATGACATGTAATTCGTTAAACCTATTAGAAATGTGCTATAGTATAAAATCTTAAGATAAAATTTCTGAAACTGATATCTCTTTAAAAAGGTTAAAATTTTGGCTATAATTAAGTCTATTAAAAATTGAAATAAGTGAATTGCAATGGAAAAACCTGCATAAACAAATAAATTCTAGTAAAACAAATAAATTCGTGATATAAATCAAAAATCGTCAAATAAATTCGTAATATATAAATTCGTGAAAAAAAGCGCTTTCGACAAAATACTAAAATAGAGATCTATCGACAAAGACTACTCACTTCTGCCTAGCTTATGCTCTCTCTGGTTATTTCAGTTTCCGTTTTTAAAAGCGCTATATGTTGAGCCATCTCAGCTAGATTTGGCATGTGACATTTTTAGCGGCAATCATTGGTCGATTTTCTAGCGTTGCCATTCGGGGAGTTGTAATGAGGCTTTTTTTGTCGCCGTGTAAGAGAAATATATGTATAGATTATGTTATATTTGGAGTCAAAATGCTCAGAATAAATCAGTTCATATCACTTTTTTTTTTTCAAAAAATTTTAAAAAATTTTAGGAAAAATCCTGGAGACCGCTTAAACATATTACGTTAAGACACGGTACATTTAATTATCCCAATTACGCATCTGCATCTATGACCAACAGTCAAGGGGATTTATTTATTGTTAAAAAAAATACTGATTTATTTTTATCAGAACAACTCTGTTAAAGCTGTTTATTGGTCAAAGTGCCAAATTCAGCGTATTTCTTCTCTCGAATAATAAAAAGAACGTACGTGCTTATTCGAAACAATGCTCTCTGCTTTAAATGACAGTAGAAAATGAGGTTTTTACTTTAAAATATATAGTTTAAAAGAAAGTAAACTCAAAAATTAGACAGAATATCTTTTTTAAAATTCAAGTCATTAAACTTAATGTTTTTAGTCATTTATATAATTATGACATAAAAAATTATAAATATTAAACATTTTTGATAAATATTAAACGGTATTTTTAACTATGTATTTCTTCAGAATTTGCTAATGAAATATAACTCCACAAGACTCAAGTAATGAATGTCACTTGAATTGATATTATTACTTTAATTATAAATTTCCATTGTAATTAAAAACTTCAACTAACAACGGTGAATCAAATTATATTTTTACGTAGACTAGTACTTTGTATACAAGTATATAAACCGAAAAAAATATCAAAATGTTTTTTGTATAAAAGAATAAAACGTACTAAATGTCGTCTAATGTACTTCGGGTCCTAGGAGGTTAAACTTAAACTTAATACCAATTAAACGCTAAAAATCATTATTACTTAAGTCTACCTATTATGCATACCCCCATTAGAATTTTTAACCCATATTTATCTTTTACAATTATGTTTCAATAAAAGGTTTTATTACCATTTCGATTAGTTTAAATAGGAAAGGCATGTTCCATCAGCCATTTATCAAAAGAAACCGCTCAATATTTATTATCCAATTTTTCGATACTTCAGCCCACCCTACTCCATAGAAAGGGCGCAATAACAAGGAATGGGTGACGTTTGTTCCGAACAAATTGATGGATTTTAGTGCCACCAGAGGATTAAACTCTTTTATCAGAAGATGTACAAGGCTAGGTTCTTTAGACATCTACTCAAACTCTAAACAAGGTTCTTTACTTATATATATATATATATATATATATGATATTTAAGATTAAAAGACTATTACAAAAATTAAAACCTTCTAGGACAAAGCATTCGCACAACACATGCAGAGTGCAAGAGTCTGCATCGAAAGTAAACAAACAACTGACTTAGTCTAGCTGTTTAAGTGGGAAATTACCATTACTCAAGCATATTAGAAATATCTACCCAAACAAGTTGAAAATTATTACACTGTCCAAATTTCATTGGCAATTATTGATAATATCCTGTCAATGTGATGAATTCTGATAGTGTCCACTTAAACGGACTTACTTGATTATTATTAATGATAATCGGCGATTATTTATACTAACCGATTCATTACATCGACCGTAGCATCTAAAAAATATTATTTCATCTTTTTACTAAAACAGTTAAGACATTCCATTAAATTACTTTCTTTTTTTTAAAGAAATCACAATCCCCAAAGAATAGTTATTTTAACATCTTGCGTGATTAGATCACCAATCTTAGTTATTTGGTTAAATCTCCGTTTTTTACCATCTCCCTGCTGCATATATCATGTAAAAATTGTAGAAAACACGTTCACATAAACGATGGATCAATATAGACCTCAATCACAATGAATGAGCTAGAATAAATGCATCAAAGCTAGTTAGATTGTCGGTTCAAATTCAAAAACCGATTATTAAAAAATCGTTTTAATTTTATCCTTCTAACTGATTTCATATAACAGGGTTTGATACGATTTCCAACTTCACAGTCATTGAAAACGATAATTTTCACCAGATTTTAGTGATGTTTATCTTTCTTTCCGCACTACAACATTTATCTGTGAACATCCCGGTCTGTTTTTGACACACCAGGATCGTCGCAGATAAATAGTCCAAAAATACATACCGATTGCAGTAAATACCTTGAGAGTAATTTTTATCTGTTGCTAATGTGAAGTTCAAAAGCAAATAGTTAACTTTATTTGAACGATGACAAAACTTCATGGATTCTCTTGTTTACTTGAGCCGCATATTGAGCTGTTCATCTGGAGCTCATTCAAAGCCTGTCAACAAGTTCTTTCTTGTTGGGTCTCAGAAGATTCGTTGCTCGACGTGGACGACCAAAGATATTATATAGTGGCAATGAAAGCAATTTTGTTGGAACAAATAACTTATTCAACACAATTGATAGGAATTAAGTCACTAAAGATTCCTCAATATTCTGTCGTTCTCTACTAAAAACTACTATTTAACTAAAATAAAATTATTCTCACTCCATTTTTACAAAAAGCAATAAACATAACACTTTATTTTAACGCAAAAAATTTGTTCTATAATATCACCATAGCAACCGATCATACAAACTCTAACTTACAGCTTACGTATACTCAAATAACAATTAAATTAAAATCTAGCTTACAACTTACATATACTCAAAGAGCAAATAAATAAAATCCAGTACTTTTAACAGTATGTAACTAGAACAGATAGAATGCTACGAACATACAAAAAAACACAAATAGTTACGCCGAATTATAAACAGCTTATGTAGATAAATCGAAGGTACTGACAAAAGTGATTAAGAATTAAATCATAGTTTTGTCATACAGATAGAATGAAATATCTTTTTTTAATCATAGAAATGCAGCATGATCTATAATGGAGTTGGTATTTTCCACACACAGACCACAGTCTATTAGATTTATATTCTAATAATTTATTCATAAATAATACATTACATTTAAATGTTATAGCTTTATGCTTTTATACGATAAAATTACGAGATTTACGAGCTGAGAAAAGTTCCTACTTTATATTATGACCCATTGCTGACTTCATAAATCAAAATATTCCACTTGCAACCGAAACTATTTTGGCAAGACCAGTTCGCTATCTACCTTCGAACTCACTACCTCCAAGCGTTGGTGCTCGACCCCGATATCGATATCGTTTTTAATAAAAATGATTGTTAGACTTGCTTTCCATTCATTTTTTCCGGTTCAACTCAAGCTCGATATACCATGCATCTGCCATATAATTGGCTATAACAAGACTTATAACTAGTAGTTTTATCAGGCAATATGAGAAGGGAAGTGGCTTGTTCGATCCCGAGTCTGACCAAATTAATCAAAGTGACTACAGCAGTCATAGAACTGAGTTTTACCGATCCTAATAATTCGATCAAGGTGCGTAGCAAGATTTTTCCCCAAAAATAAGCACATTTTAAGCTCTCAAAAAATATTTTTAATCACTTTCCACAAAAAAAAATCCTGATTAGGATCTGTGCAGCAATAAAAATTATTTTTTTCTATCGTTTAAAGTTCTTAATTTACAAGCATAAAATTAATAAATTCAAAAACATTTTCAAACACTTTACATAATCATGATAAAATAACTAGTAAGAAGGGACTAGACCATCCAGTCCCCTCCACCTCAGAGCTTACATACCTTGAACTTTTCGCAAGGCAAAAGGCCCTGAACAAACAAAAGTGGCTGCTTCCTCCTATTCACTACTGGTATAAAGCAAAAAGACCAGGGCTCTCTTTATCTCTTCCTGGTGACAGGCTGGCCAACACTTGCTTATCCCGACTTGCCAATGGACACCTGAAAAGTCTCAAATTTTCTGCCAATCAAAAGATCTTTCCTCTTTGCCATGAATGCCAACAAAACCAGGCATCACCTGAGCATATCTTGAACTGTTTAGGGCTGGACTGAAACGACATTCATTCCTCTCCCCTTTTAGTTTCGGACTTCTTACATGCCAACGGATTCATTGATCTGGTCTGAGTCAGACCAGATGGGAATTAGTAACAACAACAAAATAACTAGTTTCTGATAAAAGTTGCAGAGAAAATTATGAAAAATCATACATTTTTTGTAATTTAGAATGACAATCGAGCCGGCAAAGAAAAAAACCTTTTTTTTTTAATATAAAAAAATTAAGCACTTTTTACAAACCCCGAATAAAAAGAGCACCTTTAAGGGCTTTTAGAAAACGTAAACCAAAAATAAGCACCTTTAAGCACTTTTTAAAAACACTTCGCACCCTGTCGATTGTGCAAAAACGGTCTGAGATTCCAGCACCACAATTTTATTTAATAGGCAGTGCTGAATAGCCGGCTCATCTTTGGGTTTAGAACTATCTATGTTCACCTCCGTAGCCTTCCCACACGACTTTTTCTTGGAACTAACCCGCATATGCATTATATGGAGAGGAAAATCTCGAACCTCGAAAATGGTTAGCCCGACAACAAGGGGATTCTAACCCATGATCTGTCAATCCATTAAGGATATTTTATGTCAGCACTGTCAACTATGCGAGCCTTATCAACCAAAAGAATTTTTATCAACCAGCGATTGCTGAAATTCGAACCTGGCTGACCTTAATGGGAGGAAACTCTCCACCCCCTTAGTCCACCGTGGCTTGTGCACTGAAAATAATGGCGATCTAGAAATATAACAGGAGATGAAGCCCTGAGATTGCAATATACTGGTGTGAGAAATTAAGTGAATTGGCAGACTTGGTCGATTGTCTCTAGAACTACTGGACCGATTTTAATGAAGTTTGATATACACATGCATTGATACAATACAAAACAAATAGCCATTCAACAATTCGTCGCTTTGAAACTAAACCGTGGTAACTCAAAAAAGTTTCTCAGGAGAGCGTTTCCTAATTTTTCAGGAACTTCCACAGCAGGTTGACTCGAAGCTATGGCGACAATTGCAAAATAGTTTACATTAAAAATTCCTGTTTCTTTACATTTTTCAATGAACCAGGCCTGGTTCTTGTAGCATTTCTAATTTTGTGGTAATTTCGAAATAAGTTAAGGTACTTTGAGTTGCAACACTTTTCTCTAAGACTTTTATTAAAAGTGGAGAGTTATTTCAAAATACAACGATGTTCTTCAAAATATCCTCCCGAATATTACACATTTCATTTCAAACTTTGACAATCAACAGTGTAGGAAAAAAAATCGCTCTCCTGAAAAACTTGCTTTTTTGAGTTACCACGGTTNCTTTTATTAAAAGTGGAGAGTTATTTCAAAATACAACGATGTTCTTCAAAATATCCTCCCGAATATCACATATTCGGGATATTACATATATATATATCCCGAATATTACATATTATAATATTACATATTGCTTTTTTGAGTTACCACGGTTTAGTTTCAAAGCGACGCGTTATCTCCTCCAAGGTTTTGTTGCAACTGGCACACTGCTACACTATTTCCTAAAACCAAGATGGCGAATCGCGCCAATGCGATAACGATTTATCTGCTCTCTAAATTAATTTTAAGAAACTATGAAGATAACACGTTTTTTCTCTAAAAGGGTGATTTTTTTTACACAAAATGACTTAAATATCTCATTTTTCGATTTTTTTTTTAGTTACTACGGTTTAGTTTCAAAACGACGAATTGTAAAACACACGCATGATCATGCGTTACACTACTTGGAGTCGAAAGGAATGAAACAGCGGTTGCAGAATTAAAAAAAAGGGTTAATAGGGGATATGGTCCCCTCTTATAGATATACAGGCCTTATAGCTTGATTTCCTACTTGAAATAAGGTAGTTTATTTCTTCCTATGACAATTGTCCACAATTGTTCTATGGCAATTTCATACCTTCCTCCTTCAACAAGTGTTATGCACGATCATGCGTGTGTATTACAATTGTTGAATGGTTATTTGTTTTGTATTGTATCAATGTATGTACATATCAAATTTCATTAAAATCTGTCCTGTAGTTCTAGAGATAATCGACCATGTCTGCAAATTCACTTAACTTCTTACACCAGTGTAGAATGGATGCCTCGAAATCATTGTTGTAATCCTCGGGGCTTGCAACCAGGGCATAATTATCAAACGTCATAGGGTAAACTAACCAGTGAAGGAACACTTAAGCTTAGCTTGCCTTTTAAAAAATCATATTAATTTCAAAATTCGTAATTTTAGTNAAAGGGTTAATAGGGGATATGGTCCCCTCTTATAGATATACAGGCCTTATAGCTTGATTTCCTACTTGAAATAAGGTAGCTTATTTCTTCCTATGACAATTGGCCAGAATTGTTCTATGGCAATTTCATACCCTCCTCCTTCAACAAGTGTTACGCATGATCATGCGTGTGTATTACAATTATTGAATGGTTATTTGTTTTGTATTGCATCAATGTATGTACATATCAAATTTCATTAAAATCGGTCCTGTAGTTATAGAGATAATCGACCAAGTCTGCGAATTCTCTTAATTTCTTACAACAGCGTAGAATGGATGCCTCGAAATCATTGTTGTAATTCTCGGGGCTTGCAACCAGGGCATAATTATCAAACGTCATATATCGATACATTTATCTTCTACCTCTATATGGGTTCATATTATATCTGACCCGTTCATGTGACGAGGCAGTTAAAACAAGATTTATTAGCCTGAACAGGCTAAAGTTGGAGGCTTGTGCCGAGGAATATTAGAACATACAAGAAAGTAACATAAAAGCTTGTTATTAAATAAAAAAGAATACACCACATTAATCAAGGAAATGGCATACGTATTAGGCAGTGACAAAAAAAGCCAGAGCAGGTTCCTATTCCGAATTGAAAAACTATAAAATCAGTTAGATTGTTTGAGAAAACTTTGATACGGATATAACAGACGAGTTTCAACTCCTATTTGTTTTCAAAGGCAATCAAGCATGGCATGTTTTGTTTTCATGGGCAGTGTAGGGGTAATTTTTTGTCTAATTACTCATCATTTGTTCAGGGGATAGAGCCTTCCAATGAGGTGAACCGGGTTCGAATCCCAGCGATGGTTGATCGGTACGAATTCCGCATCCGGCTTGCACCAACCGCAGTGCTGACGTGAAATATCCTGAGTGGTAGACGGATCTTGGGTTAGAGTCCCCTTACCGTCAAGCTTATCGTGGGATGTTCTCGTGATCTTCCTCTTCATGTAACGCAAATGCTTGTTAGTTCCATCAAAAAAAAGTCCTCCACGAAGACAAATGTCTCCTAATACTTGATCCAGGAGTTCCCTTGTCTTCTGGATTGGGCTACAAGGATTACAAGGCTAAGGAGTTGAACATAAATAGTCGTAAACCCAAAAATTGGGTCAGCTGTTCAACGACGGTTATAAAAAAAAATTACCTATCATTTACTGAAATATAAATAAAAGTCATAACATTCAAAAACAAATATTTTCATATTGACCATATCACTACGACAGTTGTTTTTCCCAGCAATGATTCGGCATTTTTGTTTTATTTTTTCCCTCACTTAAATGTTAAACTGCGATCACTAACGTATATGTTTCTTATTTTAAATTGACATTAATTTGAAATATACATATTTAGGACAGTCACTACAGAACACTCTGCATAATGCAAGAGTAACGAGAGAGAAATATTTTAACTGTAAGTTAATAACTGTTATTATAACGGAGTTTTAAGCTCATTAAAACTCCATTTTAATAAGCTTAAAACTCCTAAATTAAGCTTAACATTTTATAATTTAATAAACTATTAAGCAGTATAAATATTAAGCTTATTTTTGTTTCAAAAGGCTTCAGTTCTTTCAACTCACTATTTAGTAAGCCTACGTTAATAAAAACATTTGAATTTCATCGAACTTCATACTTAAAACCGAACATTTTCTTAAAAAAAAGAAAAAGCTTGCTTTTTAAGAGGCATAGTTGAATTTTTGACGATAATAAAGAATGACTATCAGAATAAAAAAATTATTCTCCAGTAATTCTTAAACAACCCCCTTTTTGGCAAATGAAATTTATTATAAAATTTGCTATACAAGAAAAAAAAATATGCAGTGCTAAATCTTTTTTTTTTCATCAAAAATGCACTAACTTTTACTTGTTTTTAAAGTTTCCTCGGTTTGTAAACATTCCACGCCATTATTTTACATAAAAAAAAAGGAATAAAAAAACACTAAGTAATGTGAAATGAAGCATAGCACAAAATAAAATAAAAAAACACACACCCTTCTTCGCGTACTGTGCTTTTTAGTTTATTCAATGCTGACGGCTATTTCAGCAACCGAAAACGATAATTTATTTCCTAAAACTTCTCTTCGCAAAACATGAATCACACAACGTACACGCCAGTTTATACTTTTCTTGTCAACGCGCTGAAATTAATTTCCTCTGCCTTCATGCCCACGCACATAGTTTTATGAATTCGAAACAAGATTCGCAAATCGGGCAAAAGAAAGCATCGGATACTACAAAATCATGAATATGTGTCCTGGAGAGAGTGGGAGATAAAAAAAAATGCGGCGATTTAATTTTGAGAATACTCTACGCCAGATAATTAGGTTTGATATGTTTGAAAGAAATTCTTTCTCAGAGTTTTAGCATTTTCGCGCCATTTTATATGGAAAATTTGCAATGCAAATTTATTTTTAAAGGTTATGAAATGCTAAGATAGAAATTTCTGCTTGCCTGGCTTTTTTTCTTCTTTTTTTTTGGTTTTCAAAGGTAATGAGAACTGAAAAGAACATAAAAAAAAAGAATTTATTCATTCAGATGCGCATATATAAAATTCTAAATAATTCGAAAATCATTCAATCGTTTTAGCTTTTCTCCCTCTTGATTATCCAATTTAAAGCTCTGCTTAAAATTATCGAAATAAGGAAAGATAAAAATTCTGAATTGATGTTTACAGTATGCAGTTATAAAACCAAACTATACTTATTTAAAAGGCATATATATGTTACAATGAATGACCTAAATTGGTGGTTGTTGATTTCCATCAATGACTGTTGACAATCACATAGCCGCATAGTCCGAAATATATACTAAGTCTAGTGAAGTGCCACTGCCCGGTATACATTTGCCCGGTATGCCCAACATCAATATTTCCAAAAGTGTGGTACGCGTACCCCCAGGGGTACGGGAACAGTTTAGCAGGGGTACACGTTTGTATTCGAAATATCTTGCATTTAACGAAAATTTCGAAAATTTTTGTTTAAAAACAAAGCTAGCCATGAAAATTTACGATTACGTATTTTTCTATTGGCTATTTTTTGCAGAGTTTACAGTTAATAATTAGTGGTGTCAACAGCCAGTTATGATTTTTAACTTTAGTTAAAATTTTTTTGATAGTTAAAAATACATTAATTTTTTTATTAGTGGTGCACAGCGTTATGATAAATTTCGAAAGGGTACACAAAAGTCATAAGTTTGGGAAACACTGCCATACATCAATGTTTCTGAAATGTCATGTGTACATTTACTCAGTATACATTTAACTGGTGCTTCGAACACTTATGTTTCTCCTAATCTATCCTCTGCTGATATTAAAATATCGAATAAATATAATAATATCGACGAATAAATTAATATCAAATCGGAATTTTTAACCCCTTAAAGTTAAAAGTTTAACCCTTTAGGTCTCTGCTCATTATTATTTTTACTGCTAAAATATCACTACTATTTTGATTAATAAAAAAATATATCACAACTATGATAATATGTATAATTAGCTATGTTTTAGTTGAATTTATGAACTGTTACAATTGACCCCAATTGTAACAGTTCAGTTTTAATTGACAGTTTTAATTGACCTTTAATTGACAGTTTTAATTGACAGTTTTAATCAGTTTTAATTGACAGTTTTAATTGACAACAGTTTTAATTGACCTTAAGTGGGGACAATTGTAAAAAGTGCACGACTGTCAAAAATTGTTAATAACTAATATAATAACATTTAAAATAAGGTATTTTTTTTTAGTAGAAGATAGTCTGCTTTACTCGTCTGTCAATTAATACTAATAACATATTGGATTTTTTGTTAGTTAAATATAGTTAAGTAAAAAATGTTACAATTGACCCCACTCTCCCCTACTCTTAAAACATAAATATCAACCTAAGCATATTCAGGATTATGAGTACATTTTTGCATATTAATTGTAACAAACCTGAAATTTGCCAGGCTGAATAGAAAGTAGCAGTGACTTTTACAAGAGACATGGCTCCTTGCAAAATTTCGGTGACATTGTAACATTTGATCTTTCTGCCATCAGTTTTATAAACGAACTTAATTTTACTTTCTTGAGTTATTTTGTGCATCAAGGATGTGCATATGAATCTTCAATTGCGATTTGTAAATAATCAAGGATTCTAGGAGACATTTTGTATGGTTAATCGGAGATTTTTGAAATTAATCTGACGTTTTGCAAAACGGTGGCGATATTTAAGAATAGTCAAAAAATTTCAATATGCAACTGGACTTGGCGATCACTTTAAGAACAAGTAAACTTAATTTCAATATCAATAAAAAAAACGCATTTCGTGAACGAATAATGATTCTAAATGACCAAGTTAAGATTAAGTTTAATTTAAAACATGTTTAGCTTTTGCCATGTAATGAAATGAGAATTTGATTGGTATTTTCAAACAAACACTATTTTTATCATAAGCATTTATAGTCGTATCTTAAAAACCAAGAACAGTAAATCGCATGGGAGAAAATCAGGTTTAAAAACGCTTCTTGGAGAGAACAAAATTAACACCTCCTAGAAGTGAGAGGGCCTCTGCACGGATCAATTTAGTAGTCTGACGTAACGAACATAAACTGTGCAGTGAATGAAAAATAGGAAAGTGGTCACTGCATTCGGGCTTCTAAGCTGGGCAGAACAGAAGAAGTAATTACGTTCGGACAAGTAAAAGATCAAATTTCTTGTTTATGGTAATCCGTGCTGAGGCCTTCTCTTTTCTATGAGGTATTGCCAAAGCTAACCCTCTACTGTCGAGCCATTGAAGAAAATTGAAAGTTTAGACCAAGTTCTTTTCAACTGTATGAGGAAATAAAGATTACCTTTCACCTTTATTTCTTAGCCGCAAGCCTTTTTATTTTATTACCGTCGTTGAACAGCTGACCCAATTTTGGGTTTACAACAACTAATGTTCAACTCCGTAACCTTATAATTTTGACCCCAATTTAGAAGACAAGGGAACTCCTGGAATAAGTATTGGGATAAATTTGTCTTCGTGGAAGACTTTCTGATGGAACAAACCCGCATTTACATTACATGGCAAGGAAAATTGCAAAAATCTTACATGGTTAGTCGGATGGTAAAGGGACTCTAACTCATAATCCGTCTACCACTGAGGACATTTTCCGTCAACACTGTCGTCGGTGCAAGCTGGATGCAGAATTCATATCGACTAGCTGTCGCTGGGATTCAAACCCGGTTCACCTTATTGGAAGGCGAACACTCTATCCTCTGTGCCATCATGGCTGGCAAGCTTCTAATTGCGGAATACTCAGCACTTATTCGAACTATTCGAATTTTCTCACCCTTTTAGAGTTTTGATATGCTGTGAAAAAAACACGCTCACTAAAGTTGACGTCGACTGTTAGTCGCCAAATACAATTGAAATATTCATTCAATACAAAAACATTCGAAAACAGTCACTAATTATCTAACCTTTGAGGTTCTCGAAATTTGAAGAAAGGGTAAAAAAAAATGTATGTTTAATAGTTCATCAAGATTAAAACTGGTAGCTAATAGATTTTTATAGAAAAAATGTCTATCCATTTTTTAAAATAAAATATGAAAATTCAAATTTGTAAAAAAATGCTAACGGCTTCGAAATTAACACTACGTCTAAGGTTTGGCAATGAAACTTAAATTTGTCTATAAAGCAATTTTGAAAGTTTTTTTTTTTTTTTTTTTTTTTTTTTTTTTTTTTTTTTTTTNTTTTTTTTTTTTTTTAACCTGATTTATTTTCTGAATGATAAATATTTTCATTCTTCAATCATCCTTTCAATTTTAACCCTCCAGCGGTTTGGTTACCAATTTTACTTCGGCTATGGAACCCTAAATGATTGAGTTTCATATGGCAGAACTCCATCAGTTATGTATAAAAAAAAATACTAAGCAAAAAATAAAATAGCTTCCAATTATTTTGAAATATTTAACAAGAAGAAAGAAATAATTTTAATTTTGAATTCGTCTTTGGTGTATGCATATGCTATATATAAACAAAATTATCTGAATTATGGATTTAAAAAAAGAACAGTTATAAAAATTGAGAATAGTAATCATAAAAACAAAATTCTTGAATTTGGTTAATTTATTTTGAACTGATGAGAAACATTTATGGAATTTTTATAAATGCATGTGCTTTCATAATATTTTTTTAATGTGTTTTAGCGTGAATAACGTTTTCTTATTAAAAAAATAATTATTTTTCTTATGAAAAACAGCAAATAATAGCATAAAAGAGGATAAATTACGGATATTTTTTTTATTTATTTATTTATTTTTATTATTATTTTAACAACAAGTCTTTCCATATTTTACAGAAAATAAAGTGTTTTTTAAATAGAAATAAGGATATCTCGGTCTTAAAGCNCATGTGCTTTCATATTATTTTTTTAATGTGTTTTAGCGTGAATAACGTTTTCTTATTAAAAAAAATAATTATTACTCTTATGAAAAACAGCGAATAATAGCATAAAAGCGGATAAATTGCGGATATTTTTTTTCATTTATTTATTTATTTTTATTATTGTTTTAACAACAAGTCTTTCCATATTTTACAGAAAATAAAGTGTTTTTTAAATAGAAATAAGGATATCTCGGTCTTAAAGCGCGAATAATGTCAGAAAAACACACAAATATGGTCTCTGAAGGCAAACACACGTCACCCCCCTTAACTCCCTTTAATATTAACCTATAATATTCAAACTCTTTCAGAAATTAAGGTTCAATGTACTGAAGAATCGTAAAAAAGGAAATTTTTATAAGTTTATTAGGGGAACAACAAAGGACCAAAATACGTTTTGTATACTTACCGGAAAAGGGTACTTAAAGCAAAATATTCGCGAGGGCATCGTGTGAAGCGTGGCGTGGTTGATAGAGTGCTGCGGACTAGTTAGCCCAGGAGAACCAGGGTTCGAAACGCAGCGGCGATTTGAGATTTTTTTTTATTGCTTATTTTATTTCATATTATTTCTGTAATATGTTTTAGCGAGAATAACATTTTCTTATTATAAAAATTATTATTTTTCATTTGAAAAACAGCAAATAATAGCATAAAAGCGGATAGATTACGGATAATTAATTTAGTTAATAAATAAAATAAACAGTGAAAAAAATTAAAAACCTCAAATCGCCGCAGGGTTTCGAACCCAGGTTCTCCAGGGTTAACTTGTCCGCAGCACTCTAACAACCACGTATTGCTTCACACGAAGCTCTTGCGAATATTTAGCTTTAAGAACCCTTTTCCAGTAAGTAAACAAAACGTATTTTGGTCCTTTGTTTGTCCCCTAATTAACGCAAAAAAATTTCCTTTGGCACGATTCTTCGGCACATTAAACCTTAATTTCTGACCGAGTTTGAAAGTTATAGGTTTATTTTAAAGGGAGTTAAGGGGGATGACGTGTGCATGCCTCCAGAGGCCATATTTGTCTTTTTTTCTGACATTATTCGCGCTTTAAGACCGAGATATCCTTATTTCTATTTAAAAAACACTTTATTTTCTGTAAAATATGGAACGACTTGTTGTTAAAATAATAATAAAAATAAATAAATAAATAAAAAAATATCCGTTCTTTATCCGCTTTCATGCTATTATTTGCTGTTTTTCAAAAGAAAAATAATAATTTTTATAATAAGAAAATAATATTCACGCTAAAACATATTACCAAAACAGCATGAAGTAAAATAAACAATAAAAAAAAATCTCAAATCGCCGCTGCGTTTCGAACCCAGGTTCTCCAGGGCTAACTTGTACGCACCACTCTACCAAGCACGCCTCGCTTCACACGAAGCTATCGCGAATATTTAGCTTTAAGTACCCTTTTCCGGAAAGTAAATAAAACGTACTTTGGTCCTTTGTTGGTCCCCTAACAAACTTATAAATATTTCCTTTGGTAAGATTCTTCGGTACATTGAATCTTAATTTCTGACAGATTTTGAATATTATAGGTTAATATTAAAGGGAGTTAAGGGGGTGACGTGTGCTTGCCTTCAGAGACCATATTTGTCTGTTTTTCTGACATTATTCGCGCTTTAAGACCGAGATATCATTATTTCTATTTAAAAAACACTTTATTTCCTGAGAAATATGGAAAGACTTGTTGTTAAAATAATAATAAAAATAAATAAATAAACATAAAAATATCCGTAATTTTTCCGCTTTTGTGCTATTATTTGCTGTTTTTCAAAAGAAAAATAATAATTTTGATAATAAGAAAATGTTATTCATGCTAAAACATATTACAAAAACAGTATGAAATAAAATAAACAATTAATAAAAATCTCAAATCGCCGCTGCGTTTCGAACCCAAGTTCTCCAGGGCTAACCTGTCCGCACCACTCTACCACCCACGCCTCGCTTCACACGAAGCTATCGCGAATATTTAGCTTTAAGTACCCTTTTCCGGTAAGTAAACAAAACGTACTTTGGCCCTTTTTTGGTCCCCTAATAAACATATAAATATTTCCTTCGGTATGATTCTTCGGTACATTCAACCTTAATTTCTGACAGAGTTTGAATATTATAGGTTAATATTAAAGGGAGTTAAGGGGGGTGACGTGTGCTTGCCTTCAGAGACCTTATTTGTCTGTTTTTCTGACATTATTCGCGCTTTAAGACCGAAATATTCTTATTTCTATTTAAAAAACACTTTATTTTCTGCAAAATATGGAAAGACTTGTTGTTAAAATAATAATAAAAATAAATAAATAAATAAAAAAATATCCTTACATTATCCGCTTTTCGGTAAAATATTGAAAGACTTGTTGTAAAATAATAATAAAAAATAAATAAATAAATAATTAAAATATCCGCAATTTATCCGCTTTTATGCTATTTTTTGCTTTTTTTCAAAAAAAAAATAATAATTTTTATAATAAGAAAATGTTATTCATGCTAAAACATATTACAAAAACAGTATGAAATAAAATAAACAATAAATAAAAATCTCAAATCGCCGCTGCGTTTCGAACCCAGGTTCTCCAGGGCTAACTTGTCCGCAGCACTCTACCAACCACGCCTCGCTTCACACGAAGCTATCGCGAATATTTAGCTTTAAGTACCTTTTTCCGGAAAGTAAACAAAACGTATTTTGGTCCTTTGTTGGTCCCCTAATAAACTTATAAATATTTCCTTTGGTATGATTCTTCGGTACATTGAACCTTAATTTCTGACTGAGTTTGAATATTATAAGTTAATATTAAAGGGAGTTAAGGGGGGTGACGTGTGCTTGCCTTCAGAGACCTTATTTGTCTGTTTTTCTGACATTATTCGCGCTTTAAGACCGAGATATCCTTATTTCTATTTAAAAAACACTTTATTTTCTGTAAAATATGGAAAGACTTTTTGTTAAAATAATAATAAAAATAAATAAATAAATAAAAAAATATCCGCAATTTATCCGCTTTTATGCTATTATTTGCTTTTTTTCAAAAGAAAAATAATAATTTTTATAATAAGAAAACGTTATTCACGCTAAAGTGCATTAAAAAAATAATATGAAATAAAATAAACAGTGAAAAAAATTAAAAATCTCAAATTGCCGCTGGGTTTCGAGCCCAGGTTCTCCAGGGCTAACTTGTCCGCAGCACTCTACCAACCACGCCACGCTTCACACGAAGCTCTCGCGAATATTTAGCTTTAAGTACCCTTTTCCGGAAAGTAAACAAAACGTACTTTGGTCCTTTGTTGGACCCCTAATAAACATATAAATATTTCCTTCGGTATGATTCTTCGGTACATTGAACCTTAATTTCTGACCGAGTTTGAATATTATGAGTTAATATTAAAGGGAGTTAAGGGGGGTGACGTGTGCTTGCCTTCAGAGACCTTATTTGTCTGTTTTTCTGACATTATTCGCGCTTTAAGACCGAGATATCCTTATTTCTATTTAAAAAACACTTTATTTTCTGTAAAATATGGAAAGACTTTTTGTTAAAATAATAATAAAAATAAATAAATAAATAAAAAAATATCCGCAATTTATCCGCTTTTATGCTATTATTTGCTTTTTTTCAAAAGAAAAATAATAATTTTTATAATAAGAAAATGTTATTCACGCTGAAACATATTTTAAAAAAATGAAATAATATAAACAATAAAATCAAAAAAAATCGCAATTCGCCGCTGGGTGTCGAACCTAGGTTCTCCAGGGCTAACTTGTCCGCAGCACTCTACCGACCACGCCACGCTTCACACGAAGCTCACGCGAATATTTAGCTTTAAGTACCCATTTCCGGTAAGTACACAAAACGTATTTTGGTCCTTTGTTGGTCCCCTCATAAACTTATAAATATTTCCTTCGGTATGATTCTTCGGTACATTGAACCTTAATTTCTGACCGAGATAGGAAATTATAGGTTAATATTAAAGGGAGTTAAGGGGGGTGACATGTACATGCCTCCAGAGACCATATTTGTCTGTTTTTCAGACATTATTCGTGCTTTAAGAACGATATAAACTTATTTTTATATAAAAACACTTTAGTTTCGGTAAAATATTGAAAGACTTGTTGAAAAATAATAATAAAAATTAAATAAATAAATAAATAAAATATCCGCAATTTATCCGCTTTCCTGCTATTATTTGCTTTTTTCAAAAGAAAAATAATAATTTTTATAATAAGAAAACGTTATTCACGCTAAAGCGCATTAAAAAAATAATATTAAATAAAATAAACAGTGAAAAAAATTAAAAACCTCAAATCGGCGCTGGGTTTCGAACCCAGGTTCTCCAGGGCTAACTTGTCCGCAGCACTCTACCAAGCACGCCTCGCTTCACACGAAGCTATCGCGAATATTTAGCTTTAAGTACCCTTTTCCGGAAAGTAAACAAAACGTATTTTGGTCCTTTGTTGGTCCCCTAATAAGCCTAAAAAAAATTTCCTTTTTTACGATTCTTCGGAACAGATAACCTTAATTTATGTCGGAGTTTGGAAATTATAGGTTAATATAAAAGGGAGTTAAGGGGGGTGACGTGTGTTTGCCTCCAGAGACCATATTTGTCTGTTTTTCTGCCACTATTCGCGATTTAAGACAGAGATATACTTATTTTTATATTTAAAAAAAACTTTATTTTCGGTAAAATATAGAAAAGTGCTTATCATAACTCATTCAATATATTGCTATTGATAAAAAAAAGAAATATTTTTCCTGAAACTTTACTTCTTTTTTAAGTGTCATTTTACATAAATAATTTCATATTAACTATCGTATTATAATTGAATATTAATATATTTATAAATGACACTAGGAACCCCTGCGATTCTTCCACGAAACCTAGTGTTCCGGGTATCACTTTTTGGGAACACTCTTGAGATTAGGAGCGTAGAAAATTCACGTTACACACATTGCAACATTAGCACTATTTGTTTTACGTTATTCAGTACATAAGGAACACTTTGTTTAGTGTAGGACTCAAATTAGCTCATTTACAAAACCTTTTTCAGCTTAATAACAAGCTGCTTTTTTTTAGCAATTACACTTTTCTACTTTTTAGGGGAGGAATTTTGAATAAGCCCTTAATTTCCGAACTAATGAAGGTTCTATTATTCTTCATGATCTTTCTTAACTTTAAAAAAAGAAAGTAAGGCTAAAGGATAAGATGAAACTAGAATGAAATATTCCAAACAGCTGTGCATTATTATTATTTTTTTTTTTTTTATGTAACCTATCTTTCGCTTATGTTAATGTCACAGATTTATCGATCAAACATTTTTTTTTTCTTCTTTCAACAGAACCAACAAAAAAAAATTTACCTATAAAAATGTTCTTAGAAATTAGTTATTTGATTAGATAGAATGTTTCCACAAAGCGTGGGAGCTAAGGCATTTGTTTGAGGGGAGAAATGAAAATTTTTGGCTGGGAGTAATTTGTTACGTAGTGGTGACGGGTGAATTGTATTATCATTAGGCGGGTGAAACAGGTAGAAGGGTCAAGTGGAACATGGGAGCAACCTTTAATTAGTAATTAGAATTGGGGTGGGGGGAGGGGGAGGGAGCACCGAAAATCCCATCATATAAAAAAGTGATCAATAAGGAAACCATGAGAACTCATTATTTGTCTGTATGTACTAATGTACTTAAAGTCTTGAATGTACTAATTACTTTTGGCTAACACAGGGTTCTGTATTTGAAATATTTTCAAATCAAAATTTTGAAATATTAGTTTGAATATTAGTAGTAGTTGATTATTTCACACCCATGTCTTCCGACTTGAAAGCATTTTGCGTACAATATTACTTAAACATTTACCGAGTGCGTAGCCAAATTTTTCAACAAAAAATAAACAGCTTTTAAGTACTTTTTAAGCACTAAAAAGCATTTTCAAGCACTTTAAAAAAAATATCATAATTAGAATATGCGCACTAATAATTTTTTTCCCCTTCATATTGTTGAAATTTCTTCATAAACATGTCAACAAAATGCAAAATAATTTTTGAAGTTCATGGTAAAATAACTAGTTTCTGGCAAAGAATTCTTTTCTCGGTTATATTATCCGCCGTAGAAACAATTTATGCCCAATTCTAAATATATTCAATATTGAGCTCCGATAAAATATATTTGTTTATAAATAATTTTTCAATTCGAATATACCATGACTACTACAAAAAATAAATTTTAAAAATTTCAGATGTTCTATAATGATCTCTATCTGATATGGAACTACCTGAATGGTAGAATTAAAGCCCATCGAATTCGTTAAGTCTACGGAATTTGCTGGTTTAGGGTTACGTTTTAAGTTTAGCATTTTATATTTATAATTCTCGTTGAACAGTCGACCCGATTTTTGAGTTTATGACTACTAATATCCAATTCTGTAGCCTTGTAATTTTGAACCCAATCCAGAAGACAAGGAATCTCCTGGATCAAATATTGGAAGAAATTTGCCTTCGTGGAAGACTTTTCGAGGGAACTAACCCGCATTTACGTTACATGGGGAGGAATACCTCAAGATCCTTCCACGGTTAACCGGATGGGAAAGGGACTCTAACTTATCATCCATCTACCACTGAGGAAATTTTTACGTCAGCACTGTGGTCGGTTAAGCCGGATGCAGAATTCATATCGACCAGCTGTTGCTGGGATTTGAACCTGGTTCACCTAATTGGGAGGCGATTGCTCTATCTTTTGGGCCATCATGGCTCGCTAGCTTCTAATTGCGAAATACTCAAGCCTTCATTCGAACTGTTCGAGTTATAATTTTCTCTCTCTGTTACCGTTTTGATATGCTGTGGGAAAAACATGCTCACTAAAGTTGACATCGACTGTTTGTCGCCAAATACATTTAAAATACTCATTCAATACAAAAACATGAAATATGATTTAATGGGTGATCCATACAAAAACATGATCCATTTAGTTAAGTTGGTGGCTAATAAGATCATTTTTATATAAACGTTAGCATTCTAGTACTACATTTTTAAATCAAAAAAATTAGTAGTATATTTGCAGAAAATTTAATACTTTTAATTACTAGAATTCATTCAAAAAAATACTTTTTCATAAAAAACATTCGTTTTCTAAAATTTTTTCCCTTTTATCAATAATTGATTTAGATAATCTATCTATATTATGCAAAACGCTAATACGTATGTATCAATGAAACCGATATTTCTTTTCTCGCGTTGGCAACAGTTTTCATTTTTAATTGATGGGCTTCGGCGTGCAAGAGCACGTAGTGAGCATCATATGGCTAATCAGGTGAATTCTCATCGAATTATCAAAAAATTTCTCACAAAATTATCTTCATCGAAGCTGATGCTTTACATCCGGCGTTCAGTTCTATTTCATATTGTTTTACAACACATGGTTTTAGCCCTCTGGTGGGAAAGACTTTAAAGCAAAACTTACAACAGTTACTTTTCTCAACAACTGAAATTTAGAATAGTGTGATTAAGAAAAATATGTGAACTGTTTGCAATTTCAAATTAATATTGAAATGCACAGGTTTAGAATTTTCTACAGTGAAAAGTTTTCGGAACTTCAGTGTTCAAAAAAGTATACAAAAGCTAGACGTTAAGAACGTATCCAATGAGCGAGTAAAGCGAGCATCGGATTGCAAAGCAATCCGAAATGAACTGCGAAAGCAGTTCCGGGGGCTGGCGAGCGCCAGCGAGCAGTTAGCGAAGCCTCCTAGTATATATATAATATTGTGAAAAGTGATTGTTCAAATTCGAAATTCACGCATCGTAATATCGCATTAAAAATTGGGTTTTTTAAAATCATGCGGAATTTTGTTGCAATAACAGTTGAAAAGGCGATCGAGAAGCAAAATAGACTTCCAATGGAATCTGGGCAAATTGAGCGCATTAAAAAAGGGACGACTCAAACTTAAATTTCAAAATTTCTTAAGAAAAAAAACTCATTGTGTTCAGAAGCTCCCGCGGGCCACAGGTTGTCAACCCAATTAATGCTAAAAAAAACATCGCTAAGAGTACAGAAGTCTCCCACTAGTTTCCCTTTCCTGAAAATATTTTCTGTTTTAGCCCTTTCAGACAAAAGAGTTGCCTCAGTAATATAACAGAAAATAGTTGCAAAAGTCGCATTTTAGTCGCCTGTGACAACCCTGTATCAATACAATTGTTTAGCAACAAGTTTTATTAGAATAGGTGAAATTTAAATACATTAAGTTTAAAACAGAAAGTAAAGTATTTTTTACATCGATTTAAAATGGAAAAAAAAACTTTTTTTTTAGTTTCATGCACAAATTTTCTACTTTTTCCAATTTTCTTTAAACAGACATTATATAAGAGTCAGTTGGAGTAGTCATACTTAAGTTTTTGATTATGAAAACTAATATGCTATTTGTAATCGTGAATTCCATGTGTTTTTATAGTATACATCTTTTATGTGATTTGTTAATTTAGTAGTATTGATAAAATTAAATTATATTTTAACAGCTCTTTATAAAATTATAAAATTTTGTTTTACTCAACTCATTTACATAAAACATTAATAAACTAGTTATTTAAATTAAGAAATTGATTAAATTTATTTTTTTCCAAGTGTTGTTTTGTAGTTTTCATTATTTTAATCAGGGTGCAAAAATCTTTAAACAAAAAATAAGCACCTTTTAAGCACTCTATACGTTAACAAAATGCAAAACAAAGACTTTACATGATCATGATAAAATAACTAGTTTCTGACAAGGAACTCTTTTCTTGATTATATTAGCCATTATAAAATGATCAAGAGATTTTTCAGTTCGATATCGGAAGGGGGAAAATGAAGTCTGAAACAGAGAATATTTTTCAAAATGGAGCAGAGTTACACATAGTATTTCATCAAACATGTAAAAAACGTTGAATAGAACAATGTGAAAAGCACGCTTTTGCATAATCAGGGTGCGTAGCCAGTTTTTCAATTAAAAAAATAAGCACCTTTTAAGTACTTTTCAAGTACTCAAAAAATATTTTTAATCACCTTCCAAAAAAATCATAATTGGGATCTGTGCAGTAATAAAAATAAAAAAATTTCTATCGTTTAAAGTTCTTAATTCATAAACATAAAATCAATAAAATTCAAAAACATTTTTAAAAACTTATCATGATCAAAAACGTAATTATGATGACATAATTACTCTCTGCGAAATATTGCAGAGAAAATTATGAAAATCATGCAGTTTTTGTAATTTTGAACGATAGTCGATAAGGCAAAGAAAAAATCGATTTTTAAAGGATAGAAAATTAAGAACTTTTTACAAACACCGAATAAAAAAAAGCACCTTTAAGGGCTTTTAAAAATTGTAAATCAAAAATAAGCACCTTTAAGCACTTTTAAAAACGCTACGCACCCTGATAATGCAAAGCAAAAAATAGAAATAGTAAAGAGAAAAAAATATTTTTGAAAAGGGAAAATTAACACTTTTTAAAAACACCCAATAAAAAAAGCACCTTTATGGGCTTTTAAATTACAAAAATTGGAAATAAGGACCTTTAAGCACACTTTAAAAACGCTATGCACCATGAAAACTTAAATAACTAAAAAAGGTTAAAAATGCTCTGGAATATTATCTAAGACACACTAAATTAAAAAGAGAAGAAAACCCAAATTTCGAGCACTATGTTAACATATCAAACAGCTTAAAAATAATTTCATTATTTAAACTAGATTACAATTATAAATTGCTTAAAAAACTGAATTAATGCTGTTTTTTTCGAAAAAGAGTTTTTTTTAAATTTCTTCCACTTGAGTTGGAAGAAAGCTACGAGTATTTCTTTCAAAGCAGTTTTTCCACTCCGGAAGAAACTTGCCATTCCTGGTCATAGACAAAACATTATTTAAAACTAAAATAATTTTTCCAAGATCAACAACACTTTTAGTAAAATAACTAGACTAAAAACTAAACTAGGAGCAAAGTGATTATTAAAATAAAAAATGATTCACACGAGTCAGAAAGACTTTTAATCTAAAATCTTTATTGACATTTCATGGCAAATAGGCACTTATAACAATGAAGGCAATTTATAAATTTCGATAAAAAATAATTTATTTTCATTCACAAATATAAATAGCCACTAGGTGAGAATATTTTAATATAAACAATATTGCAATTCTAAAAAAATCATGATTTATTATTCAATGAGTGCAAAAAGGGACGGAAGTAAAACAGCATCTCAAAAAATGGCGTGTAAAAAGCAGTTTTGGCACTTATGGCATGTAAACTTCCAATGACATAGAGGACAATGGGCATGGCACTTGAAAAAGGCACCACAATCTTGAGATTCATCAAAGTGTATCACATGTAGAAGATTCTGTGTATGAAATAAGGTCATCCTTCATAATTAGAAAAAAATATTTTGTTACTCAGCAGCCTTGGCAAGTTCTTGATCCTTCTTGCAAGTCACACGAGGATATAACTGCAAAATAATTTACAATAATTAACAACACAGGGTGTGTAGCCAAATCTTTGAACAAAAATAAATCCTTTTTAAGTACTCAAAAAATATTTCAAGAAATATATGCATTGACAAAATTCAAAATAATTTTCAAAGAATTTACATGATTATGACAAAATAATTAGTTCTTGACTAAGAGCTCTTTTATTGACTATATTAGCCATTATAAAATGATCAAGAGATTTTTCGATTCTATATCAGAGGGTGAAGAGAATAGTACATGAGAGTGCAAGAATCTCCTCAAACCCAGCTCAGTAGATGCACATGCGGCCTCGTAAGTACTACATCAAACATGTAAAATTATTGGCACTTTCATACGCTATGGTATGCCGAAATAGATTGTCGAATGAATTGTGAAAACGCTCAATAGAATAATGTGAAAAGCACGTTTTTGCATAATAGGTGTCTAAAATTGGCATGGTAACGAAACAAATCTCATTTTCGAAAAGGGAAAATTAAGCACTTATTAAAAACATCCCATGAAAAAAACACTTTGAAAAGCTTTTAAAAAACGAAAATCGAAAATAAGCACCTTTAAGCACTTTTTAAAAACGCTATGCATCATGCAACATAATAATAAAAGGATTCATTTTTATTTTGTAAAAATAATCATAAGATTTAGTAATGAAATCATGGGATTTTACATTAAGCATTGCATTAGGCTACAATTATTAAGCATTATTACATACTTAAATTAAGATTTAAGCAACCAAATAAGTAAAAACTAATTTTTTTTCATTGACTTCCCGTAGTTAATTTAATTTTTCATAAAAAATTTGAGAATTTTTTAGTAAATTAGATGAAACATATAAGGAAACTAATTAGCAGTTAAGAACAAATAAATTGATTCACATGTGGAAACATTAAGGTAAGGTTTGTGCAGAAAGTGAAAAAAAATGCTCAATAGATAGATAATAAAAGGGCTGTTAAAAAAAATCTGATTTTATTAGCCATTTTAAAAAGATGTTTTCTAATTTTGAGACGAAAAAGGAAAAGTTACTAAGTTGGCACCCTTATTTTACAAAACCAAAACATATATTGCTTTATATATTTTTAAAGTAGAATTACAAAAATATACTAACTCCAGCAGAGTTGCCACTAAAATTTAGAAGAAAAAAATTCCCTGTATACATTATACATAATATGTTAAGAGGAAACGCAACAATTACTGTGCTATTGTGTGAGCTATATTTGGCTAACTAAATCTATTAGTTTTAATTCCTATAAAAACTTAAGAGAAAAAAAAGGAACATACTTAAATAATGCTATAGTAAATGAAATAGTTTAGTATAGCTGAAATATCATGCTTAAATATCCCAAAGATTACGCTTTCATTGATATTTTCAAAACATGAAATTCTAAATAAATTACATGCTGCATAATTTAAATAAATAATTATGCATAAGTTTACTTTTATCTCTAAACACATTTATTATTCTACTAGAAAAAATATTTACAAATGAAAGAGATGCCAAGCATAAATTAGAGTTCTAATATTTCTAAATAAAATATAAAAATCTTTTTATACAAGGATAAATGTGATCAATAATTTCTTGAAAATTTGGACACCGGATTTCTGGAAACTTTCAGATCGCGTTTACCGAAAACTCCGGAAGTCCGGATTTTTTTTCGGAGCACAATCATCTCGGTTCCCAGTTCATAAAGAAAAAAATCAAATTTCCCTGCCTTTTCCATGTTATTTTAGGTGATTTTTAAATTCCCTGTATTTTTCAGGTTTTCCCTGTTCTCCCAAGGAAGTGACAACCCTGTCCAGTTATGTATCTATACATACCTGCCCACATTGGAGAAATAAAATAACGGAGATTTTACTACTGACATTTTTTAGGCCAACGAGTAAAGTTTTGATACATCATGCATAGTCATGTAAGCCAAAAAGAGAAATTCAAAATTGGAAATAATATAAGCACTTACATTTAGGGTAATTACATTTACAAGTAAAAAATATGAATATAAACCTTAATAAATAAAAAAATTATAACTATTATATATAATCACTTAAACAATTTTATTTTATAACCGTTGTTGAACAACCAACCAAATTTAAGGTTCAAAACTACTTATGTTCAACTCTGTAGTCTTGTAATTTTGAACCCAATCCAGAAGACAAGGGAACTCCTGGATCAAGTATTGGGAGAAATTTGCCTTCGTGGAGGACTTTTTGATAGATTTACATTCATTTGTGCTACATGGAGTGGAAATCCACTAAGACCTCCCACAGTTAGCCTGATGGCAAGGGGACTCTAACCCATGGGTGCAAGTTGGAAAAAAGGCCAAGTCTGAAAATTTTTTGACTAAAATACCTAACATACACAATACCCCCTCGACATATGCAAACTATCTAAGAAAGCTTTACCATAATACATCAAGTTTAAGTACTGAACAAAAAATATTTATTCATCTGTCTTTTGATAAAACAACAGGACATAAGAAAGTAGACCAATAACGTAGACCTAAAAAATATTTTTAAGGAAAGAAAAAAATTCCGATTTCCGTCTTCGAGTCAGTCTTGTTTCCGTCTTACTTCTGTCCGCGGACATTTTCGAAAGACGGAAATCCGTCCTGGGGACGGAAGACTTGCACCCATGCTCTAACCCATGATTCATCTACCACTGAAGATATTTTATGTCAGCACTACGGTCAGTGCAAGCCGGATGTAAAATTTGTACAGACTAGCCATTGCTGAGATTCGAACTCGGTTCACCACATTGGAAGATCTCTATCCTTTGAGTCTATCCTTTGAGCCACCACTCAACATACTGCAGTACTGGCAATACCTGTTGAGGAATAAGATTAGTCATTTTGCCACCAGCGAATATTTTATCGCCAAAATTTTTTAAAAGAAATTTTCCAACAAATACGGAGAAATTCGAGAATGTACGGGTAAACAGGAGATAGTAGTAAATCATAAGAGTCTTCGTTAAAACAGAAGACTTTGCAGGTACGTCTGTACATAATTATGTTAGGAGAATAGAGATAATTTGGAAATATTTTTCGAAGAAATATACTTAATTAAGATATGTAAATTATAAAGAATAGGGAATACTCACTCCTAAGAGATTACGAGGTACATAACCTTCTTCATCTAAGAAACGAGACCACCACCATTCACTTTCCTCGTCATCCCCCTTCCTCAAAACAGTGAGCATGTCTCCATCTCGAAAACTCAGTTCATCCGCATTTTGAACTTCATAATCATACACAGCGTACACAACACTGTTATTCATAACTCCAAGGTTTTCCTGTAAACCTAAAAGCAAAAAAGCAAGATATTACAGACAGGAAAGTTTCTCTCCCAGTGGAAAAACAATCGCAGAATTGAAAATAATAATAATAATCTGCCTTGGTACAGTTGATATTAAAAATCTTCAAACATAATGGGAATATTTCAGTCTAACCTTTTAAAATACTGATTACAAACATATTTTATAACTAAAAAACTTATTTTTGAATTCTTTGTCGGAAAACATCAGGAATCATATTCATTTTGAAATATTGAATATGCATAATGTATATATATCGCTTGATGTATTTGAACAAAACCAGAAAGGTTTACAATCCAAATACATTCTACAATAAGTGTAATGTATATGTATATTACACATAATTTGTTTTATAGATAATTTATTATAATTCAGCAATATATTTTTTTAGCAATATTAACTTTATTGCTTGCTTTGTATTTAGTTCATGTATATTAAATTTTTGCTAGCAAAAACCAGATTACCGAAATATAAAATACTTCTTACAATTTTGTATAAAAAGTTACAAAGTTAAATTTATAAAATAATAAGGTGATGGTTTCAAAGAACAAAGAAAATTTAGTATGATTACTGATAAAAAGTAAAAAAAATCTTCTCAGATATAAAGATGGATTTTTTTTAAAGTGGTCGCATTCTGTAAGAAAACAATGCATTTTTCTGGACGGGGTCTACCTTGGCAAATTTTGAAACTTAAGGAAATTAAACTAATAAATAAACAAATTAACATATAGTTTGTGTTAAGTAAGAACTACCCTAGCCATTCATTTAGACTCTTCGTGGTGACTATGGAAATGAGGTATAACCATTTCAAGCAGAGGTGTGGGATTATTGTTTAGGACAGATTTCGACTCGGGTCAACGAAAGAAAGGCAATATTTTTCTTTTGTCTACTGTGTTAGCCCTAGAGTAAAGAGTGCTATTCTTGCTTCCATAGCAGCAGACGACCTCAGACTTTGTGGCGGGGGGAGTTCTTACTTTAGACAAACTATATAAAGTTACTTGTGTTAAATTTAAATAACAAGAAAATATTTTTTTATCAACATTAAGTTGATATGGCATAAGGAATTAACAATTATTTTAAAATAAACTGTATATTAAAATTTTTTTAGAGATAAAATTTTTTGTATTAGAACAACAATTTTCCCAGGGCTGTCTGAACCTAGTTCACATCTTTTCTGGGAGAAAACAAGACACCAACCCAGTAGCGGGTGCGGAGTCAGATTTTTCAACAAAAAATAAGCACCTTTTAAGTACGTTTTAAGCATTTAAAAAATATTTTTTATCACTTTCCAAAAGGAAATCATATTAGGATGTGTGCAGGAATAAAAGTTATATTTTTCTATCGTTTAAAGTTCTTAATTTATAAATATAAAATCAGTAAAATTCAAAAACTTTACATAATCACAGTAAAGTAACTAGTTTCTGATAAATATTACAGAGAAAATTGTGAAAATCATGCATTTTGTGTAATTTAGAACGACAATCAAAGTAAAAAAAAAAAAAATCTCTTAAAAGATAGAAAATTAAGCACTTTTTACAAACCCTGAATAAAAAAGGCACCCTTAAGGGCTTTTAAAAACGTAAATTAAAAATAAGCAGTTTTTAAAAATGCTATGCACCATGCTGCATGTATGATGCAGAAATACTTACTGTAGAGGTATTCAGAGCATCCATCGAACCCTTCCTCATCCTCTTCACATTTCTCAGCAGCTGTTTCATGATCACTCAAAGTAGTTGCAAAGATGCAAGCACCCCTTTCCACCAGAAATTTCACCATAGGTAAATTATTGCAAGAGGCGGCACAGTGAAGAGGTGTCCTGCAATATTATGTAACAATAAAATAAAAGTACACTTCAGATGCAATTATCACCTTAATAAGCAAATATTCATTTTAAACGTTAGCAATATAAAGACTTAAAAAATGAAATAAACGTATTTACCTCTTATTCTTTTAGTTTGAACAACTATTTTGAATGAACATGCAAATCTAGATTGCTTTGTTTACAGATTGGAGAGTGAATTAAGTTGCATTGCACTTTATGAAACGCAGATTGCGTATACGACAGAAATGATTGAACAAGTTTCTGAATCGTAACTTTACGCACACAAAAAAAATTTATGAAGTGAAATATCTTTTTAACACCATTGATAAGTCGAGAAGTTGCAAATAAAAGGGAGTATGATAAATAAATGGTAAACAAAAAGGACTTTTTTATTTATTCTTTTTTTCTTTAAAGAGCATAGCAAGCTGCAAAAAAACAGCTAAAGAAATTCTCTTTTCTAGTGAAGAAAGACTGTGATTGCAAGACATTGTTTTACAAAATAAAGAGGTTACAATAGTAAGAAGGGAAACAACATTCCTTTTCCATTTCCGTATTACATCAGAAATAAATAAAAATGCCTTCAATTAAAACATTTATCATATCCATTACTCAATCAAAGAACAGAAAACATGTTTCTCTAAAATATATTTTCGAAAAGTGAAAGGACAAAATAACTCATTTTTTCATTAGCGATTTGATGGTTATTTGGAAATTAGTCATAAAAGCAAAGTTCTTGAAATATGCAGTACATGTTATATTGAGCATTCACTGTATATTTAAATAAGTTTGGAAGTTACAAAGGAGCATTATCTTTTCAGTGTAAAATATGATTTCAAAGTTTCATCGTTATTATTTTAAATGCTTACAAAATTCAGGAAAACATTATTTATAGCAAAAATATTAAATAATGAAGATTCTTCAAAAGAAATTATTTTTAGTTCAACTCAGTACCTGCCTTAATGCGAAAAGTAAAGAATTGCTTACCATCCGTCACTATCTTGAGCATTTACATCGCATCCAAATTCGACAAGGAAAGTAACAACATCGATGTGACCAGCACAAATAGCATTATGAAGAGCTGTGATTCCTTCATCATTAGCAGCGCTTGGATTAGGGACCTGAAGGTCAACAAAACACCTCATTAATATTTACATAACATGAAAACATGTTTAACTTAAATACTGATATTATTCCTTATACAGTAAAACCTCACTACAACAATATTTTGGGGACCAAATAAATATACTGTTGCAGAGGGATATATTATTATATCAAGGGCCTACATACTTTGGGGACACAAAAAAAATTTTTAATTTTAATGTTTTATATGTATTAACTATATATCTTTTTATGTATTAACTATAAATATACTTATATATTATAAAAATTTAATTTGCAAAGTGGTAATTATCGTTAAATATGAAATCAGACAGGAATGTTACATCTGTGACTTCTTGAGAGATAAGGGAAGCAATTCTAAGAATAGAATGGAAGGTCTTGGGGTGGTCAATGTACATCAAGGATAGGATATTGAAATCTGAATACAAATCTTGAATCTTTCACTGCAGTGAAAAGAAATAAGATAAGTACATAATCAGCAGTGAGCTTACTCTTGTCAGAAAAGACAGAAAAAAAATGACTAAGTAAAAATAAGTTGCTTTTTTTACATTATTTAAAAACCAATAATAAATGGAGAAAATCAGGTTGAAATTTTTTTTTAAAAAATCGTTTTAGAGGGGTTTATTGCTTCAAAAAATATCACAATATTGAGAGGTAGATAACATTAATTCATATGCAAGTTTGTCTGAACCACGAAACATTATTGTAATAGAGGGAGTTGTTGTATCGAATATAGTTGTAGCAACAGTTCGCTGTATTTTAATTCATTTGTCTTTTGCATAAATGTTAATTCATAACTCCTAAAGTACTTACCTTATCTTTGGTAAATATTCTAAATATTATATATTAAGAGTTGTCACAACCACAACAGAGATTGATATTTCGCTCCCATTTTTTTCCCTTAACATTTTTCAACCATACCCATTTCAACCATTTATAATGCCTTTCTCTTCCCAAACATTCTCCCATGGGGACTAATAGTCATAACCCCCCACACAAAGTCATAAGGTTTGTTGAATCAAAAGTATGAAAGTAGAGATTTGGGTACTTCTACTATCTAAAAAACATCTGCTAGAAAATGTTATGTGATTGTGATACCCTTTAAGAAGACGCCATACTGTGGAAGAGAATTTTCATCACAAATTATCTTTCTCCTTTATTACTAATTAAAAATTCAAAAGAAAGAAAAAGTGAGTTCAGGCAAGCCTAGAGTAAGTCACGAAGTTTCAATAGCTGGGGAAAAAATTCCTAACATCAAAATGCAAACAAATTATTCGAAGATAACTTATAAATTCCAAAATTCTAAGTTATCTTCTAATAATTTATTCTTATTTTGATATTTTAAAATTTCTTCTCAGTATTTAAAACTTCATGGCTTTTTCTAAGTTTATCTGAGCTCACTTTTTCTCCACTTTAAGTTAGTTATGGAGGTAAAAAAAAAATTAGAAACGAAAAGTTTCTCCCGTGGAATGGTATCCACTTAAGAGGGACATTTCCCAGAATCTTACAAACAAAAAATGAAAGGTGTCAGTCATGGCCATGTTTGTGTTATCCAAAACAAGGGACAAAAAAGCCATTCATACCTAAAAATTACCTATTTCAAGTGTTAAACTTTAATAATATATATTAATATTATTAATGTATCTCATTTATGATAGATAAAAGCTAATATGGTACTACAGAACAATCTGTATATGGTCTTAATGAATTTCACACTCAATCAACAAATTCTGAGATAAGTTCAAGAAATGCTATCCAGAACAGGCTATCATTTTTTAAAGTAATAATAATAACTTTGTTTGCTAATTAAATTTATATACTTATAAGTTCAAGTATCGTATAGTGCTAAAAGATTTTAAAAAAAATCAGATAAAAAAAGGGTTTAAACAGCAATTAATTAAAAATAAAACTCAAATAAAGCCAGAGTTTTAACTGTTAAAACACTATGTGAAATGAAGACAATATCAAATACAATAACTCTATATCAGCTTATATTACATTCATATAATAGAAGAAAATTTAAAATTTTTAATAAAATTTGATAGAACAATATTAATGATGAAACTAATAACTTAAATATCTAAAAAAAGGTTAAAAGTGTTCTAGAATATTACCTAAGACACACTAAATTAAAAAAGAAAAAAAGAAAAACAGAATTTTTTGCAAATAAAAAGTTCTATATAATACTGAACAGAAAACAAAACCTTAATCTTTATTAATTATTAGTTTAACAGGCATCAAAAAGTTTTCATGATTGAAAATTAATACAACATTATTGTTCACATATAGATTTTTTTCCCCACTCTAGATAAGTGGCTTTGAAGAGGCTTTTATTTTATTTATTTCAAATCCATATTAATAAATAAAATCAAAAATTCAGATAAATAGGTCACTAAACCAAAGAGAGCTAAAAAAAAATAAAGAGTTTCGTCTTTTCTCAAAATAATAATAGACTTCAATAAAGAAAGATTTGGAAGAGTTTAAAAAATAAATAAAAATTAAATTAAACTAAGAGGTTTCCAACAATCTTTAAATTTTTTTAGTAGTACTTGAATAATTTACATTGAACATTATTCATTTAATACATTAATTATTTATTCATTAAAATTTATATATTAATTTGTTTTGTGCTAAAAAAATTTAAATTTTAAATTTAAAGTTATCTTTAACACTTAAAAGGATTTTAAAAAATAGTAACGATACAAAATATTTCATCTAAAAAAGTGAGGTTTCAAGGAGAACTAAGTTCTTTTTGCTAGAACCATTTAGTTCTCATTCATATAAAGAAACAATGCTCATGACAACAGGTCACTATATAAATCAAAAGGAACTGAAAAAGTTATACTCTTAAAGAAATTAAATATAAACTGAAATGAAAAAAAATATTTCCTAGAGTAATACTGTTATTTATTTGGAAACGAGTCTAATGTGTAATTTTTTTAGAATAACGCTACAAGTATGAGCTATAAAATGACACAGATAAAATTTAACTGAAATAAACAAAACTGGCCCTTTTTGATACTGTAGGGAAAAAAAATACATTTTTCATAAATTGATAAAGAAATTAGGCTATTCAACATATGTATTTCGTTTAACCCTTTAACTGTCATGCCTGAAATAATCTATGTAGTTATCATTTATGCACAGAAATGGTGTTTTAAAATGTCACGCCCAAGTATTACTTGGGGTAATGTTTTTTGAGTTCATCGTTTCGTTACTTCCATCGGGAGAAGTTTATTTCGGCTTCATCTCTTCGTCAAACCTGAATCTATCTTGGAAAAAGTTAATTTAGATGCAATTTCAAACAATAGATGGTAGCACTTTATTGAGGGTTTTAAGGGATAGAGGTTGATGTTCAACATGCACAGCATTTTTTGATCAAAGTGGCATCCAGTTCTCTGAAACATTACATAGATGATTTATTTTTTTAGAAATATTTTTTTTTTTAATTTTTAGAAAACAATGCTCCACTAGAAACAAACTTTACCACTACCACACCGAGTGGCAACCACCTCAGCAAATATGCAGTGGCTACAAAGCCTTAAAATTTTATGCATGTAATTCAAAATATTAATTTTTAACCACTAAGCATATTTTATTTTGTAATTATTTTAATAATTTGATTTACAAATTTGTAAGTAAAAAAAAAAATTTAACACTTGATTTTTGAAAATAAAAAAAAATTACAATTTCTATACCCAAATCATCAAAATAACTTGAAAGTTGAAAGGTTAGAAAAATAATCAAAAATCAGTGATTATTACTTCAGCTGCAGTCTTCTTTACTAATTCTAATTCTCCTTCAAGAGCAGCATCTAGAAGCAATGCTAGTGGATCAAAGCTAACTCTTCGACAGTTGCGGACGGAATTTTCACCTTTTAGATTTCCTTTTCTTATTCTTCTCAATACTGCACTTTGATATACTTCTTCACCAACTTCAGAATCAGTCACCTCGGATAATTCTAAAGATAATAAAAAAAGGTAATTGATTAATAAAATAATGAAATGAATATGATATTAAAATAATTATATGCAAAAGAAACAATATATTTTCTTCCTAGCCTTAACTTGCTATGTTTTTATGGTGCCCAAGCCATTTTTTGTGACAAAAGAAATTTAGAGATAAAGATATTTAGAACTTGGATTTTCAAAGCATGTAATTAAAACATTTAAATATGAATATTTTGCCAAAGTAACAATTAAGTTTGTAACATTGAAACTAAATAGTACTCTGTTACATTTGATTAATGTTTTATGGACATTTTTTAACACATATTTTTTTTTTTTACTTACATGAGAAATAGTGGTTAGGTAAAAATTCCAACAAAGCATCTTTCCTTCCTCAAATTGGATTTAGTTTATTATGGTTGGCAAAACACAGAATACAAAACATCCAATCATAAGAAGAATTTACCTAATAACCATACAATTTAAAAAAGAGATATAATTGCATGGATCCTCACAGCGGTTTCAGGTTACAAAAAAAATTCACAAAAACAACTTTGTTTTTCAAAAAGTTAAAATGCAAGGAGAAAAATGCTCATCAGTTCCTAAAAATTAATTTATATCAAAATTAAAGCTTCCTGAATAATAACAACAAAAAAAAACAATGATTAATGCAAGGAGAAAAATGCTCCTAAAAATTAATTTATTTCAAAATTAAAGCTTCCTGAATAATAACAACAAAAAAAAACAAACAATGATTTTAAAAAAGTTAATGGCAAACCACGTAAAAATATTAATTAGCTCTACCTAAGTGTAACAAAAAACAAATTTAATAACAAGAGATTAATAAAATATACTATTTTTAATTTCAGAATTATTTTATTTAAAACAGAAATCTTTAACAGCTTCCAATATAATTTTATCAAAACTGAACAACTCATAATAGTTCCAAATCAAAAAAGTACTGCCTGCTGCATTAAAACAAAAACTATAACAATAGGGATGTAATGAATAGTGATTTGGCCAAGTCAAATACTGAATTTCTGGCCAAAAAAATTGGCTGAACACTGAATTTTTTGCGGCTGAATAGTAGTAACAAAATCAGCAATAGATATTTTTCTTTACATAAATAAGTTTAGACCTTATTAAAAAATAAAAATTTAGCTATATTATTGGTATAGAGAAATAAAACTATAATATTTATTCCTAATATTATAGAAATATTTAAGATTAATAAAAAACTGACTAACAGCCATATTACAAACAAGAAATAACTAAAGTTGTAAAGTTCAAAAAAAAAACTTCTGAAAAATTTTTGGAAAAATATTTTTTCTAGAAAAACATATAGTCTATCAAAAACGTTTATGAAAATGCTGCACTATCATAAAAATGCCCATAAAAACTAAATATTATATGCAAAATTATTCTTAAAATTATACAAAAATTAATCATAATTATTCAAAATTATACTTAATTCTCTAAAGAAAACTTTAAAGCTGAACGTCTCAGTTTACCAATGATTTCAAGAAAAAGTGAGGAAAAAGAATAAAGTCTAACAGAAATCCCCTTAATTGCCCATGTATTAGTAAAAACATTGATAAAAAGTGAAAGTTTTTTAAAAAAGAAGAAACTAGAAAGAAACCATAAAATATTATTCACAATACTTGAAAGTGAGTGAAGAAACTCATTTTTTAAGTTTCTTACTTTTTGTAGCTTAAAAAACTGTTAATAAATATTCATAAAATCTCTCATAATTTACTACATTTAAATGGCCTAAACTTAAAATTATGTTCCCATCTAAATGTTTAATCTTATTTTGAACTATAATGTGTTCGTTCTATTTTAAATCATTTTAGACAATCAAAGTTTTTTAATTAAAATATTTAATTTGCATTTACTGTGTAAAATATTTATTTTTTTATTTTACTTTTATTCCATGAAAATAACAGTTGATTTATTTTTATGTAAACCTTTGTATTACGTGATAAAAAAAAAATTTTCCCTCATCTTTTTTTTCAATAAATCTACTTTTTAATAAAGATTATTTTAATTCAAATATATAACTAAATTGACTTATAAAAAGAATTTTATACCTAAAACTACCCACTCAATTTCAGAAAAAAAAGTTTCTGACTTTTCCAGGTATATTTCAAAGAAAATCCATACCATATTTACATTCATCAGAAAATTTTGCGAGCAAATACATAATAGAATGAAAACATGGAAAGTTTCACTAAAGAATGAAATTTCATAAAATAATTGTAAAGGTGTTAGTATTATTTAACTCGAATATCAATAATTGATTACAGTTACTGGCATTTGACCGGTTATTTTCCAAGAATAATAAAGGAATTTTCCAAGTTTGTTGTAAAAAATTGCAACTTTCCCTGACTATTCCCTGCTTTTTAGAGTTAAAATAAAATTCCCTGACAATTAAAGGTTTTCCTTGACCCATGGGAGCTCTGTAAAACATTCGTCAACCTACTGTACAAGTAGACCGTCACTCAAAAAAGCAAAGCTGTGCACTCATAAAATAGAATAATAATGAATGTGAATATTAATCGATGAATAATGAAGTAAAGAATTCTTATTTTTAAATAGGGGGCAGCTTTTAGTAAAAAGGGACTTAGAAATATGGCTCCTAAGGATCTTAAGTAGTTTCTTCAGTCTAGCAGCATTGTTGAACTTCAAAATGGCAATACAATGATATAGAACAAAAAATACATTTAAAAATTAAGTAAAAATTACCGTCTTTTATAATAACAGTCTCTGGCTGAAGAAAATCAGTTTCATCTGTTTCTGTTTTCTTAGATAAATCAGCAATACGGGATTCCTGCAGCAGCTTCACATCAGAGTTTTTATTAGATTCTTCAGATATTTTCTGCATAGGTGCAACTTCACCTATAGGAATGCTTTCTGCCGATGCTTTAGGCTCTGAACTAACGACTTCACTTTCGGATTTGGCTTCAGTAGAAGAGTGACTTGGGGGAATAGAGCTTTGCAGCTGAGACACTAAGTGTTGAGAGTCTGTACCACTCTTGCGATAAGAGCTGGTACTAGTTACTGACTGAACTTTAAGTTTGGGAGGTTCCAGTCCAGGAGTTTTCCTGATTGTCAGCGGTTTCGGCTTAATCGGCAGCTGCCCGAAATTGGGTTTGCGTTTCGGAGGGTCATTTGAGTCTGCACTTTCGTTTCGATTTTCTGCTTGAGGACTTGCATCGGATTGTGCACTAGGTTTCGGAAAGTAAGTCGCTATTTTACTTTTAGGAGGAGGCTGTTCTAACTTATCTGTTGCACTAGAAAATCTGGAACAAGCAAAATATTATAGATTATGTACATTATAAATAACAGATAGGATAAATGCAAAACACTTGAATAATCAAAACATGCAAACAAACCATGCAAAAAGTATAAAAAATATTTAGTTTTAATAATGCAGATGTTTATTTAAAATCTAGAGTACAGGCAATGTTTTAACAAAGGAAATAATGTATGTAATCTTAAAAATGTAATGTAAAAATATTTTTTAATAAGTGTTCTTGTATTTTAAAGCAGAACTAAGTTATAGTTTTTAAGTAACATAATTCATGCAAATTGAATTCATTTTACAGCAAGACAGTAAATTACATCCAATTTTATAACATATTTTCTTAAACAAAAAAACTATTATATTTATAACTGTATATTTTTTTCCCTTTCTATCAATTTTTTATTTTTTTTTTATTTTTTTGTTTAAAAAAAAATGGCAGAAACTATGTTACATTAAGACTTGAGTGAATGAATAACTTTTCTATACCTATGGCTTAAGGTAAAGAATGTATATACCTAAAGCTAAAGAACTATGTACAGTACAGAACCCGTTATCCGGAAATCAGAAAACCGGAAAACCAAAAAACCGGAAGGAAATTCGATACATTTTCCCGCCATTTTCAAAAAAAAATTTTCCTCATAAGATTTTAGGATTTTTCTTTCTATTTTGAAAGATGTTTACCTTACCATCATTTTGGAAATAATCATTAGTGTATTACTTCGTTTTTTCTTCGTTTTAAGATTATTTCCAAATTTTTTTTTAGTTGGGTTTAACAATAAAAAAAACGATTTTTTAGCGATTTTTGTAGCGATTGAGAAAACCGGAAAAATCAGTTATCCGGAATAGCGATGGTCCCGATCGTTCCGGATAATCNACCTATGGCTTAAGGTAAAGAATGTATATACCTAAAGCTAAAGAACTATGTACCTGCAACTGTAGGCTACGGCTGTAGATAAAAAAATACAATATAAAATATCTATAGAATTATATACCTATAACTGTAAGTAAAGTTGCAGAAAAAAAATTATTACACATCATTAAAGAACTCAAAACTCTAAATAACATATTAATCTTCCACTAAGATCTTATTTTAAGTGTTCCTGAACAGGATTCCATCAAAAAGGAATTATCAAACAAAATTTTTAAAACGTTTAATAAACTAAAAATATAGTTAATATATCACAAAAGCAATAGTAAAACATATCCTTCAGAATTTTTAGATCTGATAAAATATTCTTAAAAGTCCTTTTAAATTTTTTTTTCAACTGTATAATATTTGAACATGATCCATACTTTGAGAAATCTATAGCTAAAGTAGAAGTTTTGAATCTTCACAAATATATTAACAACGTTCAAAGCTGTATTGAATTATGGGAGAAGTTTATAAAAAAAAATTGATTCCATAGTTCGCCAACTCTGATTAGAACTGAACACAGTTCACAAGGTGCATTCAAAAAGTTCAATAAATTTTCTCACAAAATTAAGAATTGGCAATTCTATCGTTTACTAATGTTGTATTAGAAGAATTTAAAAAAATTATAACTCAGTTAAATAAAATTTGAGCAGTTCAAATAATTTTTGTGAAAATAAATCTTTGTGTCATTTACACTAACCTAAATTTTAGAAATTAAAATTCTTTTTTAAAAATTTAAAACTGTCTGTTATGGACCTAATGTTTGTAACACCCAGCTTTGAATTTTGAAATATTTTTTAAACATATAAAAGTAATTAAAAATTGGAGTAAGTGTACAAGATTCTTTTTATCAAAAACTATTATAACCACCTTAATTTTTTTTAACTGAGTTATAGGCCTTTAGAATCTTACTTTTTATAAAGGAATCAAAATCTTAAGAATAGTATAGAATCTTATTTTTTATAAATTGTATTAAAAAATTTATATATTTATTTTTTAAAATAAATATATTCTCGTGTAAAAAGTGTGCATTTTTTCCCCTACAAATAGTGATTGATTATCATGCAAACACCAATGGCTTGAATCAGGGCTCGAAAAAACTCAGAAATTTTACCCGTCCCCGAGGACGGCACGCCCAACAATGTACCCGTCCTCCTTTGAAACTAACCCGTAGCTTCTAAATAAATAAAAATATAATTTTCATTTATTTATTACAAACATTTATTATAATTTTCTCTTATTTATTACAAACATTTATTATAATTTTCTCTTATTTATTACAAACATTTATATAAATTGCACAATGAATTAGTAGTTACTTGGATTACATTATACAGTAATGAACGAAATACTAAGTTAATAATAATAACCTAGTATTTCTTTTATGAAATAATTTAAATGACAAAGGTCAAGTTATCTGGAATGTCAATTTATCCCAGGTAACTGCGTTTTTTAAATGAATCACATATGACGTTTGCCAGTTTTACAATCAAGCCAATGATTTACAGAGGTTTCAGCACAGAAATCTGAAAGGGGTTTTCCATTTAGGTAGATGTTCATAATCACGTTTAACGCTTCTTGTTTAAGACCAGTAAGTAATGTGTCTTTTTTTTTCTTTTTTGTAAGTTCATTGCTGAAAAGCCTCTTTCAACCACTGCAGTACTCCCAGACAGAGAAAACATCAATTCTAATAATAAGAATTGAAAATGTATCACGAAAATTAACGGGAAAATGGCCGTCCGAGTGGACGTCGGATTCGAGAAATTCGTTGTCCCCTGGGAATTTTTGACCGCCGAGGACGGGCGGTTTTTCGAGCCCTGACTTGAATAGTTTATCACCTGGAAAACTTAAAAAGTCAACCAAAATCTATTTTTCCACATTGAAATAAAATTTTTAGGTACTCAACTCTCTAAGTCATAATGTCTCTAAACATGCTTGATCACCACCAACTCTGTTTAGTATTTGTAAATAGTTAAATTAAGTAATAACTGAAAGATTTTAGAATTACTCAGCAATATGGGACAGCAACTTCTAAACTGGTTATGTCTGATGTGCATTGAAATATGTTTTAATAACAGGCTCTTATAGTTTGAGGAAATAATTCATACCTTTTGAATTTTTTTGCTATATCCTTGTATTTTTTTATTTAATTATTTTAATTAGTTTCTTGGTTATGAAAATTATTTTATTATTTAGGATTGCAACTGGTTAGTATCTCAATTTTATTTTAATTTTATTAAAAATTATGCATTTTTTAAAAATGATCTATTTTATGTTCATTGAGTTTTGAGGGGGTAAAAAAAATGTGTTTATGTTACAGGGGCCCAAAACATTTCTGTGCCCAGGGACCCAGCTTGGTATTAAGATGACCCTGCTTACAATAGTTAGTCAAACTTCACACAAAATTCAAATCTAATCACTACTGCAGTTAAAGATTAAAACAATGGCATACACAATGAATAATGCATTAAACATTAAAGCTAAGGTAGTAAATGTTAATGTAAACACAGAATCGTTTATATTAAAAAGGACAATATAAAAGCTTCATGCTTCTCAAAGCCAATAATGGAAGTAAAATACAAGCTTTTACCTAGGGATGCACTGATAATACAGCAAACGTTCTCTGTAGTTGCTGAGAATGAAAAAGTTACATATGTAAACATTTTATCTTTCTAACAAAATCTAAACAGTATAATAACTGGATGAAACACAACGCCGTATTTTTTTCTCTCTTGTGATTAGATGACTCCATATTTTTAAATTCAAAATGGTGGTTATTCTGTGTAATCAGAGTATAAATTTGACTCTGAATTCGCACTTGTTAAAAACGAATTTTTATCCAAATATGAAATTCTTCTGTCCATAATATAAAATACAAAAAAAAAAATTTCATAAATGATTCAAAAAAAAATTTTTAGCTCAAACTTTTATCCCCAACCTTTTTCAGGGGCTAATTTCAGGCTCCCATTCAATTTTAGAAACATAATTTCCAACATTTTTTTTAATAGACAACAATAATTCATCAGAAATATATATATTTTTCTTTTATTTGATAAGCAATTAAATTTATTTTGTCAAATATTAAAATTTGTAAATAATAAAATTTCAATAGGTCATGTGGAATATAGAATACGCAAGTATATGATTTACTGATAAAATTGAAATTTTGCACAAACTTGATGTAACATAGTTTAATAGATTCACAAAGTAATCAGTCATCATAGATCTTACTTGCAGTTAAGAAATAATTTAAATAAAAAGATTAATTTTAACAAAAAATAATAAAAATAGTCAAATTTACATCTGTTATTTTATATAATAATATCAAAAATAATTTCATCTTAAAATAATGATATATTATTTACTTTGAACCTCACTGACTATTTGTTGCTATCGAGCATTTAAAAATTGGTTACTTTCAAGGTTTGTTTCAAGCTTTTCCCCTGCCAAAAAATTCCCTGACTATTTTCTCCCAAACAGTTCTAGGTTTTATAAAGAGTAAACTTACAGACCAAAAAATACAATACATCCCTAGTCCCAATTTTAAAATAGGTGAATAGTTGCTTAATAGCTCTAGACTTTAAATCTCAAAAATACATCAACAAAGAGGTATATATATCTCCTAATTCTGAAATAAAAATAATAAAAAAAATTATAAAATTTACTAGCACTAAAGCACATATAAAAGAATTGGCTTTCATTGTTATTAAACCTTAATGTGAGATTAATCACAATATACATCAGCAGAGTAATTTTATGATGTGTGATAAGATTGTTGACAATGTTCATAACTTCCCTGTAGCAGAGACAATTTTATGGCATTAATACATATCCAGATGTAGTAAAACAGTTTAAGGGTTCAGGACAATGAGAATATAACAATATGTAAAAATATAGAAAACAAATATTATATCAGTGCCTTTTTTTAAGAGAAGGGGGGCAGAAAAACTCTAATTCTAGGTTCTGTGATAATGCATCATAACAAATTTGCTTCTGATATTTGATAATCACATGATGGTGGAAATAATTTCTTTACTGTTTTTTTTTTTTTTCATTGTGAACCAATAATAAGCAGCCTAAAATAATTTTTGCATATAAATGAAAAATGAGACGAAATCGATTATAAAATGAAAAGCGGAGATAATTCATTTTCAGACAAAACAAAAAACTGGGAAATCTTCCTGCAAATTAAGAATGGGCAAGCATGCCTGCAATACTATTTTGTGTTATACATATATATATTTGTAATATTTGTTCTAATTCAGTTATTTCATTGTGTGGCAAATTTCCTATTTAGTATTCTCTATGCTTTCTCTAGAATTCTATATACAATGATAATCAATAATAATGCGAAACTAAGAAAAAATAATCTGAAAGTAAACAATAAATTAGTTCAAATACAGAGAGCAAAAAAAATAAAATAATAATAAACAGATTACCTAATAGCAGTCTTGTCTTTGTCTGATGACTTATTTTGTAAAACAGATAAGGCTACATTCACATCTTTCTCACTAGAGCTTTTACCATTAAAGGCATTTATTTTTGGACGAATAGAGATCATTGGTTTCACAGGTAAAGCAGGCTTAGGGGGTACAACAGGTTTTACAGGACGGGAGTTAGTGGACTGGGATTTTTCTTTGATGGGTAGAGAAGACTGGCTACTGCACACATTATTATTTTTAGAGTCACTGTTTTCATTCAGTTCAGATTCTTTCACGGATTCAGTTTTCGGAATTTCCTAAAACATCAAAACGGAAAATTATTGAGCGCATATTCATATAAGGGGAAGAAAATATTTTTAATACTGTAACATAAAAACCAAAAGCATAGGAAGCAAAAATTTTTAATCTGCACTGNATGTAGCTTGAATTTTCTGTTTCTCTTTGTAAATCAGTGAATTTTCTGAAAAAGCGGAATACTTAAAAAAATGAAATTTTTAGAACATCTGAATTTTTGATAAAAAAGCTGAAATTTAAGAGATAAAAGTGAAAAAAGCGGAAATCCGCTAAAAATTGGAAAAATCTCATCCCTGATATAAACATGTTTTAATTAAACATGATTTTAATTAAACATATAAACATGTAAATTTTTTCCATGAATTATTTTAAATTTCTTTTAAAAGATCCTGAAAAATTCTGGAAACTAAAAACATAAAAACCAAAAACATAAGAAGCAAAAACTTAAAAGGTAAATTTGTTAAGTATTTAAAATAGGATCTCATTTTGGTGACGGAGAAAAATCAGACCTCTGTTCACTCTTTTAATCAACTCATGATTTTCAGAATGTTAAAACACCATAGAATTAAATTCTACATTCAAGGGTCTTGTTTTGTATATGTGGGAAAATAAGAGCCTGGTTTTGTGAAGAAAAAAATTTGTATTTAACACTTTCATTGCAGCAATGACGCGCCATTGTCCCACCCTCTTTGCTTAGAGTTCCCCAGCTGAACTAAAATTGTAATAAATACAAATTCCTTTAAAAATGTGTTGATTTTACTCACTAAAATAATTACTTACTAAAATAATCAATTGTAATTAATAACCACATTCATTAATTCAACTATAGAGCACAGCAAGTATTCCTGGAAGATGAGTTATCTCGTCTGTTGCGATGAAAGAATAAAAGTATTGTTTTTTTTTTTAAATTATGAATTAATATCATCAACTTTGTCATGTATGCAAAATATTATAAAGAGTTCCTTTTAACAAAAAATATTTTTCGAAAAGTCATACGACGGGCAGAGCTAAATTTCACCTAAAATGACCCTACACAGATATACATATCTAAAGACTACTGTTAAGTTTTGCTTCTTTTTAATATTATTCAAGAATACTAAAGATTCTGAAACTGCGAATGAGGTAGAATTGATAAAATACTGCCATCACTTTGGTACAACGTGTCGATAGCCCCCCAATATTAGATATCAAATTTTTGCCACTATTAATTATGCCCTTTTATAAAAAACCGACCAAAAATGAAACGGAATTTCACGAATTCGCTAAAGAGTGGCCCATCTGAAAACAAGTTAAATGCAACAAATAAAATATATACTTACCGACAAATTACTATTTTTGATGTTTCGATTGGAAACTTCATCAGAAGATGAGTAGGTATCAGGTGGCTTACAATTATTAATTTGGGGCATTGGGTTGCATAAAGAGGATGGCTTTACCACAGACAGAGGTGGGGTCTTTTTAGAATTCGGGGAATAGTCCAAACTGTTAGGCGATGAGTCGTCTTCATTGGATGACTGAGATTCTTCACATTTGCCTTTTAGAGTAAACTTGGTATTGTAAGGAAGAGTCTGATATTTTGGGTCCTTTTTGGTCAAATAAAATCCTCCGAGGTCATTTTGATGTGTGCCACTCAATTTAGCAGACATGTCATCTCGAGTATGTTCTGGATCAGCGTCTCTGGGTATAGGTTCTACGGCTACAATGGTCGAGGCATGATAAAGGCCATTACTGACCGCAGATCCACTGAGGTTACGCGACAAGGAAGCACTGTGAATTTGGGAAGCAAGTTGCTCGTTTAGAAGGCGCTTTCGGTGTAAACGCTGGGTGAGTTCGTTGATTTTTTTATCGAGAAGAGAAATGTCTTGTTGGCGATTGGTGATGGTCTCCCGTTGTTGGCATATGTAGTTACTTTGTTGCTCAGATAATTTGGTCCGATACTGGAAAAATTAAATAACATATAATTAAAAAAAATTAATGCAAATAACTTTTTAAACTTAATTAATAAAATTTTATCTTAAAACACACCCCAGCTATTCGATTTTCTATTCTGCTAATGGTCTCTATATTACCGGAATACCAGGTACCTATATTAGCCAAATATCATAACCAGAATATATCCAGCTATTCTGGTAACGGTCTCCCGTTGTTGGCATATGTAATTACTTTGTTGCTCAGATAATTTTGTACAATATTGTAAAAATTAAATTGCACATTGAGAAAAAAAATTATGTTAATAATTTTTCATATTTAATTTATAAAATTTAATCTTAAAAGACCTCAGCAGCTATCAGCTATCTGAAACTACAAATCCTTTTTACTACTATTGGCAAAGCTTTATGCACTGATATTGATGATTTTTTGTTTAAGATATAATAAATTTAAATTAAAAAATGTTGTAAAAACAATTCTTATGGTATTACCAAAGACTATGCAAAAACATTCTATTCAGTTATGCATCAACATTATATGCCGTTGTTGGCATATGTAATTGCTTTGTTGCTCAGATAATTTGGTTCAATACTGTAAAAATTAAATAGCATATTATTGAGAAAAAATTAATAAAAATTTTTAAATTTAATTTATAAAATTTAATCTTAAAAAGCCCATCCTCCCCCAGCTATTCCGTTTTCGTAAAATCTACTAATCATTCTTACTACTATTGACAAAGCTTTATACACTGATATTTTATTCATGTGTCAATAAATTCTAATCAAAAGAATGTTGTACTAGCAATTTTACCACTGTTAACAAAGCTTTATGCATTAATACTTTATTTAGGGTTTAATAATCAGCCTTTCATTCCTTCAGTGGGTTGATAAATGAGTACCAAGCATGCTTGGGAACTAAACACTAGGGGTTACCGTTGAGAAGAATGTTGTTAAGAATGTTGTACTAGCAATTTTACCACTGTTAACAAAGCTTTATGCATTAATACTTTATTTAGGGTTTAATAATCAGCCTTTCATTCCTTCAGTGGGTCGATAAATGAGTACCAAGCATGCTTGGGAACTAAACACTAGGGGTTCCGCGGTCCACCTGACCGGAACATCTGCTTCTGCACCCCAGAGCCCAAAGTCAAGAAAACTGAAATGGGCACAGTAGGCCTTGGCCCTCTAGGGCAGTTGCATCGCTGAGTTTAGTTTTTAGGGTTTAATAAATTTGGTTTAAAAGAACAATGCAAAAAGATTTTTTAACGAAGTTAACAAATGAATATGCATTAATTTTTTGTTTAAGATATAATAAATTTAATTTAAGAGAATGTTGCGAAAACAATTTTTATGGTATTAACAAAGGTTATGCATTAACATTTTATTTCTGGTTAAATAAATTAGATTTAAAAGAATGCTGACCACTACTACAAGTATAAAAGTATATAAAAACACACCAGATCAATTAAATGTAACATGACTTTTAGTTTCTGTTTTCTTTTAATATTTTCCTTTCTTCATTTTTAACATATATGTTGGAGAGGAAGCATTGACTTCTCTTTACGTGAAATACAGTAATAAACAATTAACACTTACGTAAAATTCACCTGAAATTCTGAAGAAAAAAAATTTCCTCATAACTATTATTACATAATAAGTAACTATCATAACATATAATGTCTATGTAATTAGTATATAACTATTAAAATATATAATGTTTTTAAAACCACATTAAGCAGACTCAAAAAGGTTAATTTTACTAGAAAAGATAACAGAGCAGCGATCACAAAATAATCTAATCATTTTGATTGAAGTTTTTGCAATGTTAACAAAATTGGCTTACCTATGGCTTCTTAATTACTAAAAAAAAAATTATAATAATATTTATTTAAAAGGTTTACTCATTCTATATACAAACATATGGTAGTGATTTTAATAGATTTATTTTTGGAGGTACATTTTTCCTTCCTCTATTTAATTTCATGTTGATTTTTGATAACCAACAAATTCAAATTTTTTAAATGTTTATAGCATGAAAAGTTTTTCATTAGAAGCTTTACTAAAATGTTAGCTATTGCCGAAATACTTTATAAAATAAACAATCATCTGATAAATTCATTTATCTTAAAAAATTTTTAGAAATGTATTCTAATATCAACTCAGAAATGCATAAAATATATTTGATAGATAAAAACTAACATATGTAAAAATGACAGACAAATTAAAATGTCACAATGAAGATTATAAAATGCAAATAAACATATCTCTGCAAATCACATGTATCGTTTAATATCTAGTGTAAGAGTTATGCTGAAAAAAAGTCTATTTAATCCTTACATAAAATAATTTTTGCTTTTTGAATATGGCCCCAAAAAATATAGCTATCCCACAGAATGCATGAAAAATAATTTTGGAACAATGGTAGGGAAAGGTAAAATTTAAAAGTAAACAATACCAACATGAGATAGCAAATACTAAAAAACATGAAGCCAAATTACAAACACAAAAAATCCAGGGCAATTCTGCTAAAAATACATGTATTAAACCAGTTGGTTAAAAGCTTTTTTCGTAACAAATAAATTACTCAGTGTGTTCAAAGAAACTGAATTTTATTTCACAAGAAACAATTCTATTTCATTATAATTGTGAATATTACATATTTTATGCATTAGGCATTTAAGTACAGTTTTTTATAGAAAAAAAAATCGAATATAGATATGCAAATAGATCATTGAATAAGCTTTCTATCCTTGATTAAAACAGATTACATTTTACAAATTAAACAATTTAAAGTTAAACTATTTAAATCACATTAGTAAATGAATTTATGCATTAGTAAATGAATTTATGCATCCAAAAACACTTCAAAAACTATTCACACTCACCATTAATTCTCTCCTTAAATTTTCTAATTCAGATACAGCAGAAGACATGACGCAATTTTTTCGATTATTGTTATTACGGATTTCATCCAACTGTCTCGAAAGTTCTTCTACTTTGTTGACAGCGAGATTTAATTCCTTCTCTTTTTCACTAAACAAAGCCCTGATAGAGTCAAGTTCAGCACCTACAAAATATTATTATGATGAACTCTTTTCATAAATTAATATCTAAAATAAAAGTTAGAAAAATTTATAATAAAATTATTATAAATAACTACATTCTAACAAAATTAACTTCTGGAGGTTAATGACAACAACTAAATTTCAAATAATGTTTGTTATTTTAAGTTTATCATACAACTATTGACTAAGTTATATAAGCAATGGTAAAATAAAGTAACAACGAAAATATTAAAATAGATTTTAAAATACTATATACTTCATTCACAATAACTCAACAGCTCAGGGGGGAGGGGGAGTTTGCCATCTTTAAAGTTTTTTCCAAGCTAATCTTCTACCAGTTAACATTTACCAGTTTTTGATCAAGAAGTCTCATTTTCGCAGTTGTTTTTAAAATATTATGTGAATTATAAGTTAAAAAGTTTTACTGAATCTCTATACTCCATGGACTTTTTGCTACAGAACTTGACCAATTGTAAATGTTACTGAATAATCAGGGCCAAACATTCTTTTAAATGAAAGGGAGTCTACTATGAGATACAGATCAAAAGGTCGGAAAAATTCAAGTTTATGATTCAAATACTTTAAATTATAAACATTAAAAAAAAATGTTAAAAAATATTTTTTATCTAGTGGTAAGCACTTTATTTACGTCGCACTAGAGCTTCAAAATAGACTATTGGCGACGGCCTAGGAAACATGCCCAAGGGTGATCCGAAGACATGCCATTGCAATTTTGATCCTGTGCGCAGAGGATATCTCCCCTGCCTTGGTACTCCGACGACATGCTCGAAGTCGAGCACTTTACGGTAGAACAGTTTAACGAGAACTGATACCGCACACCCTCAGTCCTAAGCAGGCTGATCAAAGTGGTCACTCACTCGCTTACTGACCGCAGCCAATGATGCTTGACTTTAATGTTCTACTGGGTGTCTTTACGATCAGTCCACTGCAAGACTTAACATAATGGAGTACACTAGCATAAACAATTTTCTCCATTATTATGCTCCTTTTTTTAAAAAATATGCAGCAAAGGTAAGGCAAGATCAAATTAACAATACAGTGGTTAGCTTTGCTTGAACATCCTCTCATACTAAATGAGAGAGATAGGTTTAAGTTTCTTGTTCACAAGGGAAAGCAATTTTCTAATTAACTCTCTCATATCAGCTTATAACTTATGTTTTTCAACACTTTGAACTAAATTCGCAATCTTTAATTTTGACTTTGTACAGTTTCATATGAAATAAAAATCAGCATATAATTAGAAAATACAGTACATCAGCTTATAATTAGAAAATACTTCAAATCAGTCAGATAATAACAATAAGCAAATTAAAATTTCTAGACTTAATTTATTGATACATTTTATTTTATCTGAAGTCAGCAAAACTTTCTGAGATTTATTAACTTCTGTTTAAAAATGGTTCTATGATTTTGTTTTCAGGTCAATAAAATTAAAAATATTTTTTTCTGTGAACAAATTATAGACCATTAACATTTTACATGTCAATGCTAGTTATTTGTAAGTGTTTATTATTTATCTATGTATGTGTGTAGGAAAGGATTCTTTTTTTTTCTTTTTTGCCTAAAGTTGCTCCAACTTTGTGTGTAACTAAGAAATAACACCATCAGGACTCACAAAGAAAAAAATGAACAATATAGTTGTTTTTAGTAGCCTAAAGCATGAAAATAGTTGTCTAAATAAGAAAAAAATATGATTAAAATTTTGTTAAATGATTTAATTATCATATATCACAATACATTTAGTCAAGTTCGTAGCAAATATGATAATTTTTATACAAACATTAGTGTTTCATATAAACATTAGTGCAGAAAAAAAACTCATTGTGTACAGAAGCTAACCCGGGTCGCAGGTTGGCAACCCAATTTATGCTAAAAAAAACATTGCTAGGAGCACAGAAAAGTCTCCCAATAGTCTCCTTTTCCTGAAAATAGTTGCTTTTTAACCTTTTCTGGCAAAAAAAATTGCCCTAGTCGCCTCAGGTCGTAAATAGTTTCAAATAGTCGCTTGTGGCAACCCTCCACCATATATATTTGCCATATGTTAATACATAACTTATGATTTATTAAGCAGTTAGAAATCAAATGGGAAATTAACTATAAAAAAAATATGAGTATTTTACAAAAATTTAAAAATTATGATTCTACCATACCTAAGTTACCATTATTAGTCTTTTGCTGCTCAACTTGACCACGCAATGCTCTCAGCTGCCTTAATTTCATTTCTTGAGATTCAACTTTATCACGTAAATTCTGCAAGCAAGAAGGATCGAGTTGATGCTGTTCAGCAAGATTGTGGTGCCGAGCTTCTTGTTGCTTAAGAAACTTAAGCCGTTGTTCCTTGGCAACTAAAAGCTGCTGCTGGGCTTCTATTTGATGCTGTTGCCTAGCGGCCATCTGCCTCAATTCGGCTAATGTCATAGCTGCTTCTTCAGGTAACTAAGGAAAACAAACATAAATGCAATTTTTATTTTTAGAAATGCAAACAAAATATACAGGAGAAACCAAGGTTCGCAATATTAGGTAAAGTACAAAAAATATCCTGCCGATTTTTTTAAATTGGGGCCACTTGAAAAAAGCCATTGACTGCATTTTTTCACATATTACCAGTTAATATTACATTTCCTAAAATTTACTTGGCAATTAACAAGCTAATTTGTTCTTAGAAATTATCAAATGATTATTTTAAAAATTTAATTTTGTAACTATAGATACAAGGTCAGAGGTAAAAGAAATTGCTATAGTTTGATTTTGCAGAAAAGAATGGAAAAATATTGCCCACAAATGAGTATTTCAAAGGATTCGACAAAAAAAGTCAATTTCATTTTAAAATTTCTATTATAGATAGGTATCTATTTTTTACAACTTTTACCTCTAATAAAATATATGTGTTTAAAGATAAGGTTAAGAATATTGAATCTATAATTTATGGCTATAGTATAGCAATATCAGATAAAAAACAAGGCATTCAATTATTCATTGCTTCTCTTATGTCAACTCTAATAGAAAGAATATTTTCTAGTTTTTGATACGTTCAAGTTGAATTATGTGATCGCATAGAAAATTAGAAGCAGTAAACCTTTGTTGTATTTAAATATTACAACAAAAAGAAATAAAGAAAAACCTTGATATTTTAGTTTTTCAGTTTAATAAATAACAGTAGAAAAATGACCAATAAATTAATTTTCATTACCATTTGTTTTATAAACTCATAAGTAACTATCAAGCATATTTCAATTAGGGTGACCCGGGGTAATTCACGATCACTCTGTTTCTGGGGTAAATAATGATCACCTAGTGTGGGCCTACTGTTGAGATTAANAAATGTGTTTTTGTCCTCTCATCTTGGAAAATATAGGTTTTTGCCACTTTTTGCCAATTTGCTTGGCAAAAACCTGTTTTTGCCAGGACGGTTTTTACCGGTATTTACCATGGTTTTTTCCACCTGCGGCAAAATCTTGCCAACCCTGATTTAAATATTACAACAAAAAGAAATAAAGAAAAACCTTGATAATTTAGTTTTTCAGTTTAATAAATAACAGTAGAAAAATGACATATAAATTAATTTTCATTACCATTTGTTTTATAAACTCATAAGTAACTATCAAGCATTTTTCAATTAGGGTGACCCGGGGTAATTCACGATCACTCTGTTTCTGGGGTAAATAATGATCACCTAAGTTTTATTTTTTACAAAATTATTTTTTTTAAATTTGAGACATGGACAAGAAAGCTTGTACACTTTACTAAAGTATAACTACATTTACTTAATAATAGTGTTTTGTTTAATTTAACAAAATAAGTATCTTTTAAAATGCTTTCTGCATTTTCCATTTCAAAGATGGATTTCAAATTGTGCACATTTCTGCAAAGATCTTCTCTTAATAATAAATATTTTGAGTTACTTTCTTTTTCTTTGATATAAAAATAGTTTAAGCTTTTGTTTAAATTGTTTCCCATCTACTGTAAACATTATAATTGAATATAGGAAACTATATCAAATGTTGCCTCCTACAGATGGGGTAATTATTGATCACTGGGGTAATTCCTGATCATTTTCATTTCTTCTTATAGTATAAAAAATAGCCAATTGTCTTTTCTTATATAACAGTTCATATTTATTAAGTGGAACAACTATAAAATATATTTTAACTATAATCACAAAATTTGTTTTTAACTGTATACAAGACAAATGTGTTCTGATATGCACCATTTCTAGCCTGTCTTACCTTTCTTCTATCTCATTTTTATGTGTGTAGATTGTTAGAATAATTTTTAAGTTGATAAATTGACCTAATATAAATATGGTGAAAAATTATAAGCCTTAAAAGAATACTAAGCTTCTAGAAAGCAATAATAGCAAATTTTTTTTTAAAGATTGAAAATGAACATTTCAGTGTGAGAGCTGCTGCCAGAGCTGAAGTGTTAATCTTTATTCCGGCTTTTAAATAAAACGTTTTAATAGCTGCTTAAAAATATCTTTTTGGTTTATTTGTTTGATCTTAATGTCTTATTTGTTAATTACCATTGTATAATTATTTTTAAACAGCCCATTTACTATAAAAACTGGTGATCAGTAATTACCCCAGAAATGATCAGGAATTACCCCAGAAAAGATCAAGAGAAGGGGTAATTCCTGATCACTAAAAATTTAAAATCTTTTAAATTCTAATTAGATTTTCAAACAAAAGAAGGTAGCATAGGACTCATCCTATATAGCCTCAAATTTCCAGTAAATATTAAAATTCTATCTTGAACAGTTTTTTCACAAAATAGATGTTTGCATTTTTCGATCAGGAACTACCCCAGGTCACCCTAGTTTATGTACAATCATATTCTACCAATTCCACATGCTATATGTTAAAATATATATATATATGTACTACATAATACATACTAATGCAACTTTAATGAAAGTTCTTTTAAGAAGTTAACATTTACATTTTTCAACTAAACTTTATACTGTCCAATTAAACATTTACATCCATTATAAAATCAATTAGATAACGAAAACACTAATTAGACTTAGATAATAAATACACAATGATATTTCAAATCTGAACTATTGCAATTTTAAATAACATTCTACAATTAAATATTGAAAACAAACTTTAACTAAAACTAAGATGATATTTCTTTTTCAGTTAATTTAAGATTCCCAATTTAAATTTAAGTAAATAAATCTAATTATTAATATGTTTACCGTTGCAACATATCAATAATAGCATCCTACATTAAGTTATTTATTAAATTTAATTTAAAAATACAGAAAATTATTTTACAACCATTAAATTTTGTAAAAATAGTAAACACATGCTAGCAAAAGTTCATAGAAATTTTTGTAAAACAGTTGAAGGTATTTGGAACACTGAAATACGCGATAAAATACCGTTATAATTTTTTAAATGCCGTTAACAATTATTTAAAATATATCAACTGTAACGCATAGAAAGTTACTTAAACTTTAGCTAAAAGGCCTTAGCAGTAATTTATAAGAAAATGAATTGTTCTCATGATATATTTGGAAAATAGTTGAGATAGGAAAAAGAGAACGGGAAAGATTTATTCCTTGAAAAATGACATATTAAAATTTAGCAACATTTTAAATTACATACATTTTTATCATAAAACTGTAAAAAGTATCACAAAAACAATTCATTCTTTCATTTATTTAAAACAATTAGGAATTATATAGAGTGACACGTAAAGGTCATGCATTCCTCAATTAATAACTGGAGACCTAGTATTTTTAGACATACTTACAAGGACCATTATTGTATTTGAATTTGTAAGCTAATTATACCATAAGAAACTATAGCGACTAAAGGGGAAGTTTACAGGGGATAAAGAATACATTAAAAGCAAAGATACACTACAAAAAAATTAAAGGAGAAAAAAAATAATTCAAGTTTTTGCTCTCCCTCCAGTTTACATTTTTTGTTTTGTTTTTTCCAGCCGCTGCCACATTCTAATGCAGTGTTGCCAATCTTAGCTATTTAAAAAGTAGAATTCAAAACTACAAAGTAACATTCTGACTGCGGCAGTAATAAATTTGTGGTAGAGGAGCATTCACATTAGATGCAATATTTTCGCAAATTACAATCAAACGAGAACCTAATTGGTAGGACATATTTTTGCAAGCTTTATTTATGCTGTGGGACCGGAATAGCCAGCCTAGTAGGGAGCTTGTCAGACAGGTTGTTAGTTCGATATCCGCAGAAATGGTTGCTGGTGCATGCTAAATCTGTCTGGGTTACGAAGTCTTCCAAGTCCTCATAACAAATCATAGAGTTACTGGATCAAAGACTGATCGTGCTCTGGTTCAGGTCAAAAATTACGATCTTATGATGGATAAATGTTGTGTGAATGTGTCATCCTTGTAAAACGGATTGCGAAATTTGTATGTTGCCTCCGGATGATCGTCTGGGATGTTTCCCAGAGATTTGTAAAATATCAAAGATTTATAAAAAGTCTCTATAAATATTGTAAACAGATTTTGCTGAGTACACGCGCGCTAAAGGTCCAAGTTCTTGAAACCGAGTGCATGGAGGAATTTCTCTGTCCAAGAAATAGGAGGATTCGTTAACACTATCCAAGTTCTTAAATGCCACTGTTTGGTCGGATAAAAAAGCCTGCACATGCACTTTGCTCACGTTTCGTTTCTTTTTTTTTTTTTTTTTTTTTTTANTTTTTTTTTGTTTTTTTTTTTTTTTTTTTTTTTTTTTTTAAACAGATAATCACGAAAAGCTTTTGAAGCTATTGATATTATCTATCAAGGCTCAAAAAATCGACCGTCTGCCCGTCCTCGCCGATCAAAAATTCCCCGCGGACAATGAATTTCTTGAATCCGACGTCCGCGCGGACGACCATTTTCCCGTTAATGTTAGCGACATATTTTAAATTTTTGTTGGAATACATCTAAAATTTTAATGGGTGTCATTAAAATTTAGGATACATAACATCGTTAAACACCAGAAAACTTCAGCTCTCCGAGCCCAAGCTATTTATAAAGACCTCTAATGCAGCAAAATGACCCACAATACAGCAACATACTGCGCATGGTGGAATTGATGTTTTCTCTGTCTGGGAGTACTGCAGTGGTTGAAAGAGGCTTTTCAGCAATGAACTTACAAAAAAGCACATTACGTACGATCTTAAACAAGAAGCGTTAAAAGCAATTATGAACCTCCACCTAAATGTAAAACCCCTTTAAATTTCTGTGCAGAAACCTCTGTAAATCATTGTCTTGATTGTGGAACTGGCAGACGTCATATTTGATTCATTTAAGTAACGCAGTACCCTGGGATAAATTGACATTCCATATAACTTCACCTTTGTCACTTAAATTATTTCATTAAGAAAATAAATTATTTCATAAAAGAAATACTAGGTTACTATTAGTAACCTAATATTTCTTTTATTACTGCATAATGTAAACCTAGTAACTACTAATTCATTGTGCAATTTATATAAATGTTTGCAATAGATAAGAGAAAATTATATTTTTATTTATTTATTGTTGTTGTTGTTGTTAATTTACGTCGCACTAGAGCTGCACAATGGGCTATTGGCGACGGTCTGAGAAACATCCCGGAGGATGATCCGAAGACATGCCATCATAATTTTGATCCTCTGCGGAAGGGATGGCACCCCAGCTTCGGTAGCCCGACGACCTGCGCGCGAATTCGAGCACTTTACGGTAGCACAGTTTAACGAGGACCAATACCGCACACCCTCGGTCCCTACGCAGACTGATCCAAGTGGTCACCCACTCGCACACTGACCGCAGCCAGCGATGCTTGACTTCGGTGATCTGCTGGGAACCGTGTCTTAACGTTATTTATTTAGAAGCTACGGGTTGGTTTCAAAGGAGGACGGGTACATTGTTGGACAAGCCGTCCTAGGGGACGGGTAAAATTTTTAAGTTTTTTCGAGCCCTGTTATCTATATTGGTATTAATATTAACATATAGTGGTTATACAGTTCATTTATTGTCATTGGTTATACTGTTCATTAATATATATATTCTTGTAACTATCGATTAATTATAAAATAAGTGATGAAACAACAGCATTTGCCGTTACAATTCTGGCTGTTGTAACAGCTTCAGTTATAAAAAAAAGAAAGAAAAATATCAAATATGGATGTGGTTATGGACATGTCCACGACATCCAACAAGGATTTTCGGAAAAAATGTTTTCCACTCGATACCGGTTGAACATTTCAAAACTTTTAGATCACGTATATGCTGCGATTTGATAAAAATTAATAAACTTAATAGACAGTTCCAGCATGCGAATTATTGTGAAAGTGGCGCATAAAATTTTAAACTTTATCTACTCATTCGATATGGAAGAGTGGTTCTTCAAAAACACCAGTGTGTTGTCCCATTTTCTTTGTTCATTTGATATAGGAAATGTCTTTGAAAAAACTGTCAAAATATCTTTTACAAGAAATGAGATTCCCCCTTTTTTTTGGCCATTTTTTATTAACAAGCTGGACATCAACTTTGGAAAGTTAAATGCTTCGGACTCCTGATGTTAAGTTTTACTTCTTTTATGGAAACTAACGTGAAAAGTTGTTTAAATTGATAGATTTCACGGAGGTGGAATCCCTTAAGAAATTGCGCTTAATTTATCCTTAGGGATGTGAATTTTATGGCTTTTGTGACTTTTCATGACTTCATCAATTAGAGCGGTTTTTCATAATTTTTTTCGTATAAAGGAACGAAATCTACTGAATCTAATTAAATCTCAATAATCGACGAGGTAATCAAACATTCTCATTAAATAAAATATGATAATGCATTAAAAAAGCGATTTCCAAACGGATGCTTCTTCGAAGCGTGTCGAGGGAAAAAACATTTCCTCCAAGAAAAGTTTCATAAAAGAAAAGTTTTGAAAGTTTTCGAAAAGTAAAACTTTAAGTCAAGAATTAACACAGTTTAATATTTTAAAGTTGGTGTCCAGCATGTCCCATCAAGGACCTGTCCCATTTTTTATTGCCATTTTGACAGTTTCGCCAAAGCCACTTTCGATATCAAATCAATAAGGCAAATGGCGAAAGACACGTGTTTTTTTTTTTTTTAATAACTATTCCTATATATCAAGTGAGTAAATAAAAATTAAAATTTTATGTGTCACTTAAACGATCTGCCCTGAAGTTGCTTCGTACAGCAAATCCCAACATTAATAGACAATACCTTTCACCCATGATATCCTTAGCTCCTCCAGATTTTCTAGGTCCATGACTCGGGAATGTGCAGCAGAACTTTTTTTATTAAGTTTTTAATTTTATCGAATCGCAGCATGTAATGCACTTGCACGAGAGCGAGATCCGAAAATTTGCAGGATGCAGTAGATGTCCACAACATACGGCTCGGTAAAGGCGTAGATTTCGGCTGGCAGTCGACGCCAGAACTCACTCAGGTTGATCAGGGCAGTAATTTGGCAATTTAATTCGAAATGATTACGCTCTGTAACTTCTTTTTATACCCGTTGAGCAGGTCACAGTAGAGCTGCGAAACTATCGAGAAAACGAAAAATCATCAAACATAGCTTGCTGACTAGCTGTAGTCCTGAAATCTAAACTTGTGGCAATATGAGCTTAATTATTTTCTTGAGAAATTTTTTTCCTCTGACTGTCTGCTTTCCGACTAGCTAGGGTGCTTAAATCTGAACTAATGGATAATATGAGCTTTTATTCATTTTCCGATTACAGAGGTGCCATCTTTTCAAATTAGCTATAAGTAATCACAGCTAGTCTAAAAAAATTTCAAATTGATCAATTTCAAAGTGTTGATGCTTCTTTATTCTATATACATATTGGGAGTACAAATTAGTTCGGTCCGTTTTCAAACGACGGCTCTGACTGTTATGAATGCTTCATAGTGACAGCTGGTTTCGGTGGTTTCAGAGAGGTTCGACATCTGTCAATAATATTCAGTTTATATCGCTTTGAGTTTCAGACAAGGACCCTGTTTTTTACTTTGTTGAATATGTCAAATTTTGTGGTAACTATGCAGCATTTGCGGGAAGTTTCATGTTTCTGCTTTAATTGGAAGAAAAGTGCAGTTGAAGAGCATCGAATGCTTGTAGAAGTTTATGGTGACAGTGCTCCAACTGATAAATCATGCAGGGAATGGTTTCGACGTTTCAAGGATAGTGAATGGTGAATGATGTTGTATACTATGAGCGGCTACAACCTGGCCATTCCATTACGGGAGATTAGTATAGGCTACTATTGATTCGTTTGAGCCGTGCATTGCGAGAAAAACGGCTGGAATAGGAGCAAAGACATGACAAAGTTATTCTTCTGCATGATAACGGTCGAACTCATGTCGCACAAGTCGTAAAAATTATTTGGAAACGCTCAAGTGGGATATTTTACCGCACCCGCCGTATTCGCAATATATTGCTCTTTCGGATTACTGGTTGTTCCGACAGATGCAGTACGATTTGGCAGGTCACCGGTTCACTTATTACGCAGAAATCGAAAATTGGCTCCTTACTTGGATCGCCTCAAAAGACGTGACATTTTCTCGAGATGGAATTCAAAAATTGCCTGAGAGGTGGGAAAAAGTAGTAGCCAGCGATGGACAATACTTTGATTAATCTGTTCATTAATTTTGTTCTGAAATAACTGCATTTTTGACCACAAGAGACTGGCCGAACTAATTTGTACTCCCAATATGTACATAATATTATTGATATTATGCATGGATTCATTATGATTTTTTTTTTTTTTTAAAGAAGTAACACTGATCGTTACATTTTTCTACGATATTGGTGGCAAACAACAAAATTTCATAACTATAGTTATGAAACTTTGTGTTCCTTAACAGTGACTACAGTCACAATTAAGGAAAATAAAAAACTTTTTTTAGCAGATTATTGCCAAAACTCTTAATAACCTAATTTTGACTTGGAAATCGTAATAATTATTGATAAATCAAAATAGTTTACCCTCTTCCGTCTTGCTAAGGTACTTAAATATTAACTAATAAGCTTTTAATTATTTCCTAACCATACAGAGCGATATAATTATAAACAAATTAGGAAGCTTACATACGAAATTGTACTTTTGTCTTATAAAATTTTGTAACTTACAGTTAATTCTATCGACTTCATTTTGGTTTCATTCAGTTAGTGCTGGAAAAAAAAACAAAGGAAGATACATCTCACTTGCGTAGACAACAATATCAGATTCATAAATAGGTATTAGAAAAAAATTGAACTTTTTTTTAAAGGAAACAGTAATAAATTTTAAATTAGTAATTCTATCGCCGAGTTAGGAATGATTTTCATTTAATTCTGCATTTAAAAAGAAAAAAAACGTCATCGGAAATCATATCTAATTTGACTAGATAGTAATATTCAAGTCAATTCCTAATTTTACGACATACTTAGAAATGGAATATGAAATGCTTCATACGTAAAAAAAAATTTCATATCATGATGTTCTAAAGAAAAACTTATTGAACAGTATATTCGGTGCGAAAATATGTTGCATTTTATTTTGATAATTTTGTATAAATAAATAAATATTTAACCCTGCAAAATCAGTAATATGATTTTGATTAACATTTGTCACTTGTAATGAAATGTGCCGAAAATAATATTAAAATAAAATAAAAATCAAGGAAAATAATTATTAACAACTATAGCAACTCACGAAAGTTTAGATGGATAAATTAATTACGATATTGATAAATTAACGTAACGACTGCTGTTGGATAAGCTTGGGCAGGTATAAAAAGGTTTTGTTGTGAGAGAGATAAGAATTTATGAAGATTCAAAAGACTGATTACAAACTCATGTNGAATGCTTGTAGAAGTTTATGGTGACAATGCTCCAACTGATAAATCATGCAGGGAATGGTTTCGACGTTTCAAGAATAGTGAATGATGAATGATGTTGTATACTATGAGCGGCTACAACCTGGCGATTCCATTACGGGAGATTAGTATAGGCTACTATTGATTCGTTTGAGCCGTGCATTGGTAGAAAAACGGCCGGAATAGGAGCAAAGACATGGCAAAGTTATTCTTCTGCATGATAACGGTCGGACTCATGTCGGACAAGTCGTAAAAAATATTTGGAAACGCTCAAGTGGGATATTTTACCGCACCCGCCGTATTCGTCGTATTGCTCTTTAGTATTAGTGGTTGTTCCGATAGTTGCAGCACGATTTGGCAGGTCAGCGATTCACTTCTTTCGCAGAAATCGAAAATTGGCTCCTTACTTGGATCGCCTCAAAAGACAAGACATTTTCTCGAGATGGAATTCGAAAATTGCCTGAGAGGTGGGAAAAAGAAGTAGCCAGCGATGGACAGTACTTTGATTAATTTGTTCACTCATTTTGTTCTGAAATAACTGCATTTTTGACCACAAAAAAACCGACCGAACTAATTTGCACTCCCAATATGTACCTAATATTATTGATATTATGCATGGATTCATTATGATTTTTTTTTTTTCAAAGTAACACTTAGCGTTACATTTTTCTACGATATGGCAAACAACAAAATTTCGTAACTAGTGACAGTTAAGGAAAACAAACAACTTTTTTTAACAGATTATTACCTAAATTCTTAAAAACCTAATTTTGACTTGTTGACTTGTTGAAACCTAATTTTGACTAATTTGTAATAATTATGGATAAATCATAATAGTTTACCCTCTTCCGTCTTGCTGAGGTACTTAAATATTAACTAATGAGCTTTTAATTATTTCCTAACCAACAAATCTGTGATAAAAATATTTTTTTTAAATAAACGACATAGTTTTAAAGTAAATTGTAAAGGAAATATCATACTTGAAAATGGTAGAGAGCCTGATAATACCAGCTTTTACTCGTTTCTAGAAAAATAAATGAAAAGTATTAAAGAACAATATGTTATATTTATGAAGAAAATGTAACACTATTATGTCAGATATTATATATTAATTATATATGCTACCATACAGAGCAATATAATTATAAACAAATTAGGAAGTTTACATACGAAATTGTACTTTTGTCTCATAAAATTTTGTAACTTAGAGTTAATTCTATCGACTTTATTTTGGTTTCATTCAGTTTACTGCGGGAAAAAAAACAAAGGAAATTATATCTCACTTGCGTAGACAACAATATCAGATTCATAAATAGGTATTAGAACAAAATTGAATTTTTTTTAAAGGAAACAGTAATAAATTTTAAATTAGTAATTCTATCGCCGAGTTAGGAGTAATTTTCATTTAATTCTGCGTTTAAAAAGAAGAAAAGAAAAAAACGTCATCGGAAATCATATCTAATTTGACTAGATAGTAATATTCAAGTCAATTCCTAATTTTATGACCTGTACTTAGAAATGGAATATGAAATGCTTCATGCGTAAAAAAAATTTTCATATCATGATGTTCTTAAGAAAAACTTATTGAACAGTATATTCGGTGCGAAAATATGTTGCATTTTATTTTGATAATTTTGTATAAATAAATAAATATTTAACCCTGCAAAATCAGTAATATGATTTTGATTAACATTTGTCACTTGTAATGAAATATGCCGAAAATAATATTAAAATAAAATAAAATAAAAATCAAGGAAAATATTTATTAACAACTATAGCAACTCACGAAAGTTTAGCTGGATAAATTAATTACAATATTGATAAATTAACGTAACGACTGCTGTTGGATAAGCTTGGGCAGGTATAAAAAGGTTTTGTTGTGAGAGAGCTAAGAATTTATGAAGATTCAAAAGACTGATTACAAACTCATGTTTCGCAAAAACCTGAAACAAAAAAGAAGAAAAAATTGAAAAAGAAGTCGAATTTTTCATACACAGGGTGCTTATATTCATTGCTCTTACGATGTACTTTTTTTTTTATCTTAATCAAAAGTGAAAAAAAAAATTGTTCAAGGTAGTGATCGCTTACTGATTTTCAAGTGAGAGAAAATATAAATACCTATCTCGAATCACTCAAATCACTCGTGGAAAGGACAAGATAAAAATCATTAAAACCAGCTTGATTGCCTGACAGAGCTTAGATATATTTCTAAATTCGTTTATCACCACTTGTCTACTACCTTATGCAATGAAACAGGTTTCAAAGTTTTTATTCAAGCCCTGGTCAGTAATATTTAGTTTAGAAATAACGGAAAACAATAAGCCGATAAGAATAAGCAATAAGCATACAAACAATGACAAAAAAATATATTCCTTAATAGATATGATTGAAATATTTCTAAAAATAAAGTATAAAACAAATATTTCAGTAAATTAAAATAAAAAACTGAGGAAAAGAACTATTGAAAATGCGAGAGTAAAAGCAACTAAACCTGTTTGATTACCTGTGGATATAGAAAAGAGAAGACGATTGTTAAATGCCAATTTTAACCGGGCAATTAAACTGATTTTTATGCTCTTCATTCCGTTTTCCTCACTAGTGATTTTGGGTTTGTAAAGATTTTGAAAATACTGGTATATTTCATTAGGTATATGAAACTAATCAGATCTGACAGTAACTATTAAGGCTATCCAGCCGACATTCTTTCGGTATCTCCTTTGCCTAGTATGCCAAGTAATCTCAGCCACCAATTGGTTTTCAACCAATTGGTCACCAATTGGTTGAAAAAGTGAGGTGCCTGCTTCTCGGGTAGGTACTTTGTATAATTTCCTATCAAGTCGAGTGAATTAGGTATATGGAAAAATATTTGCACACATACGTAAGTGGAATTAATAGGTAGCAATATTGTTTGATAAGTACATAACTATCAACATCCTTGGTTCTTTCCTCTAAACTCTTATAAATACATATGATTAAGAAGAAAAATATTGAAATAAAGCGAAATCAAAAAATTAAATTAACAATAGCAATGAATAGATTGGATTAATTTTTATAATAAATATATGAATAATATATAATAATAATAAAATAATTATAATAATAATATATAACAAATATAATAGTAAATAGATTAATTGTCAATAGCAGAATAAATTTTATTTTAAAATTATTTCCTCCATAGGTGGTTATGCATTAAATATTATACATGCCGAATACACTTTCAGTATAAAACTCTCGCAGTAGCTTTGTTACTTAAAAAAAAAAAAAGAAAAAAACTCTTGAATTCCAGTTAATTTTTAAAAATATGTGTTATATACTTTTGAATGAAGCTAATTATTGAATATATAGATAATATTTCAGTATATTATTGGAAAAGAAATGTAATTTATTGATTTCGTAGTATAATTAATAAAAGAAATATCTATTTCGTGTTCAGTGTTCTTATATGGTTATTTATACCATCCGAAATTGTGATGCCCACTTCCTGAATTTAGACATAGATCTGAAGGGGAAGGAAATTTTCCCCAGATCCCTGTACCCATAGTACTGCTCAGTGACCGACCATAAAATTTTTTATTCCGCAGATTTCACGAGCACGTAAATCGCTTGTACGCGGTGGGTCTCATCGGAGTTGAGGATCGAACCCCGGCTCTATCTCCATTTTGGTCCCGCAGTGGACTGATCGTTAATACACGGTTCCCAGCAGATCACCGAAGTCAAGCATCACTGGCTACGGTCAGTGTGCGGGTGGGTGACCACTTGGATCAGTCTGCGTAGGGACCGAGGGTGTGCGGTATTGGTCCTCGTTAAACTGTGCTACCGTAAAGTGCTCGACTTCGCGCGCAGGTCGTCGGGNAAATCAATTATTAATCAAAAATCGAATATCAATTACTTTTCTTTATAATGCAATAAAATCTGGCGAGCAGCTATTTAAACGATCAAACACTTCGTTTGTTTATTTGTGGCTTGAAGCTAGGCTCGCAGAAAATACCGTTCATGGGTTAAATTTAGTAGGAATAACACAACCTGTGACGTAGGCTATAGTATACCCAATTATTGAATATACAGTTGTTGTTGTTGTTGTTATTAATTTACGTCGCACTAGAGCTGCACAATGGGCTATTGGTTGAATATACAGATAATATTTAAATATATTATTGAAAAAGAAATGTAATTTATTGATTTCGTAGTAAAATTAATAAAAGAAATATCTATTTCGTGTTCAGTGTTCTTATATGGTTATTTATACCATCCCAAATTGTGATGCCCTCTTCCTGAATTTAGACATAGATCTGAAGGGGAAGGAAATTTTCCCCAGATCCCTGTTCCCATAGTACTGCTCAGTGACCGACCATAAAATTCTTGATTCCGCAGATTTCACGAGCACGTAAATCGCTTGTACGCGGTGGGTCTTATCGGAGTTGAGGATCGAACCCCGGCTCTATCTCCATTTGGATTGCCTTGATCCAATTTGAGTCTGGTAGCTAGAGATGCGGGAATCAGAAGCAGCGGGAATAGTCACTTAAAATTCTTTGCGTAGGTTTTAAGATTCGTTACAAATACTAGAATCAGTTATTAAATCGTTAGCGCTGTTGTGTGCGATCGCAAATGCTGCTTTGTTGTTTGGGTGTGTTTCTTTCATAAATGTGTAAACTTCACTTACAAAATTTCATATGTGTTAATTAGTAATTGTTTTTATTGTGTGTATCTGTGGGTGACATTTGGTATGTTTGTTTTTGTGATTTTTGATCACAGCTATTTTTTTTCCATTTTACTTTAGAAAATTTAAAACATTTAGCGGCTTTTTCGATGTTTGAATTTTTAAATGGAATTTTTGTCTGATTCTTAGAATTTTCTCTAGGTTAATTTTGATCATCTTTTACAATTATAAATAAATACGTTTTAATTTATATGAATAAAAATAGGATATATTAAAAGAAATTACACCTTAAATTTCTCCCGAAAGTTGTTGCTTGCGGTTTTAATTAACGTTACTATCAGTTTTTTAATGATTTGTTCTTTAGATATTTCTTGCGGAAGTCCGTAACTTCTACTAATTTTGTTAAGTAAAATTTTTGTTTATAAGGATCGTTTGAAGTTCCTATTTCTTTTAGTTGATGAGTCATTGAGATGTAGACAGTCTGTCTACTTATCGTCATCTAATTCACTCATCCTTTTATTAATTAAATTATTATCTATTAAACATCTATCTTCGTAAGTTATTATATTTTAAACCTTGATTAATTTATGTTTGGCTCTACTTTTCTAAATGCTTCTTTATTTATCGTATTTTTCAGTAGGTGTTCTTTTTTTGTTTTGTTTTTGCCTGAAGTGTTTCTTTATGAATCAGTTGCTTTCAAAACTTTATTGAAGGAAATTAAGTAAACTTTAATATCGGTTAAAGTATCGCTAATTATTGCAATTTATCCATTAATTTTTCGCTTATTTTATGTAGAATTTTGTAATTTTCGAAACACATTTTACTGTAAAAAATTTTAAGTTCACCATTGTGCCTTAGTTGATTTCTATAGTAAAAAATTAAATTATTTTATGTTATAAAAAGTTGGAAAATTTTTTGTAACTTCATAACCTGTCTGTCTTTGTACATTGACAAAATTGTATCTAGGGCTTATAGACAAACTCAGTTATAGGGACAAACTCAGTTTTTGCACCTCATCCAATTAAGGTGTGAGACTTATAGGAGCCTTTTCCGGACTACTTTAAAACCCACCGCACTTAGCATTGGATTGTTTAATTTTACATAAATTAAGATAATTTAAGATCATTTCATTCATTTTAAAATTATGCAGTATATGTTACTAATGTAGTTAATTTCCTATTCCACTTGGATGTTCTTGTTTGTTATATTGAATAACAGGCATTTATTCTAAGGTTATTTTCATGCAATATATTCCAAATTTGTTATAAATGTTTTTTTTTTTAAAAATGGAATCAGATAAAGGAAACTAAATTAATTTAATACATCAATCCTGTTCAATTTATCGGTAAATCTGCTAAAATTTGAAAAAAATTATTTTGCCCTTAATATACAAATGAAACTGTTAATATTTGAAGAAGAAAAGCAGTTTATTCACAATATTTAACAGTTTATTCAGAATACCCTCTGCTAACTACACAATTGTATGTTGACTGCAAAAATAATTCAAACTTGTCCAGGGATAATTATTAAATGGTATTCTATACCTTTTATAAGTTGACTGGTAAAAAGAATTTCTAGGAAAAATTCTTTACAATTACATTATTAAATTTAATTGAATTAGTTAAACACTGTATTATAAAGCTATCCTAAATCCAGGGTTGTTAAGGACCCTGGTTTTTTCAGAAAAAAAAAACCCAACTCACTGTTTTTTTTCTTTTTTTTAGGGTTTTATTGGGTTTTTTCATGATTTTATTGGTTTTTTTCAAACTTAATTGAATTTTTTATCTTTTTTTTTTATACTTTATGGTCTTAGAGTAAATATTGCAGCATTAATAAATACCACTAATTTTATCAATAATTATTAATATATTTTATAGTTTAAGTCATTTACATTGATAAATTAGTAATAATATTTCGAATGATAGTAGGTGTGCAGTTACCTTTGTAGAATTTATCTAGTCTGTTTTAGAATAGATTTATAAAAAGAAAAAAAAAGGAATGTTTAAGTGAAGAAATTATTTATTTTAATTCAAGTAAAAGTCATGAATTTTCGAAGTAAATTTTTTACTTGAAAAATGTATTCATGCAATAGTGCATTGCATGACTTTTTCAACAGTGTTATTGTGTCTTACTCTATGTATAATAAAAGAGAGCTTCTAGAACAGTGGTCCCCAATCTTTAGTGGTTCACCGACCCCCTACTTGAAGTTGATCAACACCTAATGCCCCCTTTCTCTTTTTATTAAAAAAAACAAACATACATTCTCTCTAATGAGTGTCAATAAAACTGAAAATAGACTAAATTATACCTGAATCAATTTAAAGTAAAATTTAAATAATGAAGCAATTTTGCCTAGTTAGTTTTAAAATTTAAAATAAAATAAAATGTACCTAAACTTTTTCAATTTTTTTTAAAATGGGTGATATTTGAAGCAAACTAATAAAAACAAGATAGATTTTTTTTAAATTTAATTTTTTAATATAGTTTGGAAGAATTGAAATTATTAACAACTAAAATGTTAAGAAAAAACTGAAAATTTGAACTCTCAGTTGTTCATTTTTACCTCTTCAACCTAACTTGAAGGATTTAGCACAGTCAGATTTAAGCATTTAGTTAGATTTAAGCACAGATCTCCTTTTAAACAAATGTCCAACCTATTTCTTTGTTTTGTGAGATGCTTGAGGACAGAACTAAATCTTCTTTCTACTAAATATATTGAAGGGAACAAGATGAGGAGCAATTCGCTGGATTCTATAATTATTATTTGCAATTTTCTTTTGTTTTGAAAACTCATCCTCCCACGGAAGAGCCATATTGTTCCTTTTGAGTGATCACCCCCAGGTTGAGAATCACTGTTCTAGAATAAGTTCTGGTAATTTCAACAACAAGGAATGCATCAGAATAATGGATACAGGAACATTGATGTTAAAAATAATGTAAATAAGGGGCCGAAAAGCCTGAAAGATAAATTTGTAGGCCTTTACATTAGGTTTCTATATTCATTGCAGTCACCAAAAAAAGTATATATTTTTTTAATGTGAACTATAATTTTAGGAGTTTAAAGAGTGGATGATTGGAATAGAACCATTTCCTAAATGAATGTTGGGCAATTCTATTGTAAAGTCATGCATGTAGCTTATCATAAAGTAATATTTTAGCAAAAAAGAAAAAAAAGAATAAATGATAACAAAATGTTAAAGACGTATCTGTGTTTAAAATAAAATATCTCTTCTCAGGTCAAAAAGTAATTTTTTCAACAATTTTTGATTTTATTGCATAATTTATTAAACTGATAAATGTAAGTACAGTACAGAACCTCTTATCCGGAAATCAGAAAACCGGAACAAAATTCGATAAATTTTCCTGCCATTTTTAATTTTTTTTTTTCCTCATTAGATTTTAGGATTTTTCTTTCTTTTTTAAAAGATGTTTACCTTACCATCATTTTGGAAATAATCATTAGTGTATTACTTTATCGTTTTTTCTTCTTTTTAAGATTATTTCTAAATATTTATTAATTTTTTTAGTTGGGTTTGATAATAAAAAAAAACTGTTTTTTTGTGACGATTCAGAAAACCGGAAAACTCAGTTATCCGGAATAGTGATGGTCTCGATCGTTCCGGATAATCGGTTCCCTACTGTGCTAAATTCCTTATTTGTAATCTTATATCACGAGTCTCTCGAATTTTGTAGGTAATCGCCATGTATCGTGTGTTGTTCTCATTTGCTCTCATCTATTTGTGTTCGGCCATCACAACCATTCCTCATCCACCAACGATAACAAGACAACCCTCACATGAACAGTTATTTCAAGTATCTCTCACTCAGGATGAACAAGACAAGCCTTTCATATTAGAATGCGAAGCTGATGGGAACCCAGAAGTGGAGTAAGAATAATTTTATAAATTGAAGATTCTCTCCGTCCATCAATACTTCTTTATGATATTTTGTTACATAGTAGTATTGTGAACTCTAGCTACTACGATATCAGATACAGCAACAACTCCCTCTATTGCAATATTGTTTCGTGGTCCCGACGAACTTGCATATGAGTTAACGTTATCCACCTCGTAGATTGCGATATTCTCTGAAACAATAAACCCCTGTAAATGTGAACCACTAATTATTTCCTTCATCGCATTTTGCAAATCATCATCACATTAAAACAAAGAATTAACTATCATGAAATCTGTAGCAGTAATTACCGGAAACAGATCAACGACAAAATCATGCAAATTGGACTCTAATATTTATCCAGATCAGAGTTGTCAAGGGGTTTACGACAAAATGGATTAATCCACGGTTTAAACCGTCCTGTCCAAAACTGTCTTAAACTGCCCAAAACCTATTTACTCAAATTGTGTCACAATTTTAAAAAGAAAATATTGTGAAAAATAGAATGTAAATTTTTGAACAAGAAACAAAATAAAGACAAGTTTCAGTTTTTTATTAAAAAAGTTTATTATTCATTTTAATATTGCATTATTTATCCTTCTACAAAAGCATAATTTATCAGTATTAAAAGCATATTTATTCATATTTAAGGTTGTTCATTATTGTTGTTCAATGAATTGTGAGCTTCAAAAGTTATAAATCTTTTCTTACTACTATATTATATTATTTTGCTTTAATAAGTTAAAGCAAATTGTATGAAAGGTATCAAATATTTATTAATATATGTAATTATTATGTGTACAACTTATTATGTGTACACACTAATAGAATTTTTATCTTTTACCAATGTTCAATGTTTTGGACACTTTAAAATAGTTTAGGACAGTTTTAGTCAGTTAAGAACAGTTTAAGACTGTAAAACCCAAGTGTCCTGTTCGAAACCAGTTTAAGACGTCCAAAACCCCAACCTTGATCCAGATGTAACAAACCTTATGAATAAAAAAATATTAAATTATTATTTTACTAGCACTGTGTCAATCCCCTACATTTTCATCGATCCAAATTCTAAACAATTCGTAAGTTTTTTTGGATCTTTAGTTTTAACAAATTTAAATATTAAAAATTATTAAATTAAAAGCACCGCACATTTTATGGAATTTTTTTTTTTTTAATCCCACCAATTTTTAAGAAACTATTTATAATTGATGTTATAATAAACCTTGATGTTAGTGTTTATTTATTTTTTATTTAAAAATGATTTGTTAAATTGCATGAAATTTATGTTATTTTAACTAGATCACAGTTATACATTTTTTTAATATTTAACTTTTTTTGAATATTTAAATCTTTTTTATCACTTTAGTTAACCAGAAACATGTATCTTTCAAAGCAGCTTTTTCCACTGTGAAAGAAACTTGTCATCCTGTTTAACGGAGATAAATTACGCAGCATAAAAATAATGTAATTTTTTATTGATTCAGAATTTACTTAAAATAAACATTGTGGGAATAAATAGTTAGTTAAGCAATAGCATAAAGCCATTTATGTATGGATAAGAAATATCCATACATAAATGGCTCCACATAAGAATGAACTCTCCAAAATTTTTCCAAGTTCAACAAATAAAATAATTTGAAGCATATAAAAGCTTCACTTAAAATGTTTTATACAACATGTAACAATTATTATTTTTTTTATGGCACAAAATTGCAATCTCACTGATAATTTAGATTTTTTTTTTTAAATTTCTTAATAAATTCAAAAACACAAATTGTCTTTTAGCAAAATAATTTTTCTTCTTGCTATTAAGTTAATAAGAACGAGTAAGGGTGCACGATATTTTACTATACTTTATTTACACTTAGTTTTTAAGAAAATTAAATAATGACAGATTTTTGGCATTATTATTTTTTAGAGTATAATTTATACTTAAATTTTTTAATCAAATTCTTAGACTACATATGTTTTGAGTGTAATTTATTATATTTTTACAAAACAGAAATGTTGAAAAATTTTTAACTTTTGAGACTTTGATATGTGTCTTTAAATTTTGGAATTTTAGTGTTTTAATTTCAGTGTTTTTCAAAATTTATTAAAATTAAATTTCTTATTTTAGTTACATAGTTTTTATAGTTAATTTTTGGTTAGGAGGCAAGGGGCCTGTCAAGTGCCACAAATAGCTTCTAAATGGAAGGTGGGAGGTGTTATTATTTGTTGTTGGTGTTTTATTGTTATACCTATTTTATTTATTACAGATATTCTTGGACAAAAGATGGAAGAGAGTTTGATTGGACAGAAGAGCCCAATAGAATCATTCAGCAACATAAAAAGGGAACTCTAGAAGTCAATAAGCCTATTGATTCAGATGAAGGGATCTATCAGTGCTATGCTAAAAATGTACATGGCACTGCTGTTACTAATGCAGTTCATCTAAGGAAATCTGGTATATGTTTTACTTTTTAAGAAAAATCTAGTTTTTTTGGTTATCAGTAATATTTTTCTATTATTCTCTATTTTTTTTAAAAAATTTCGAAGTTAATTCATTAAATTATACTAAAATAAGTGTTTTCATGCAAAAATTGCTGCTTATACTTTCTGTAAGAAATGAGTTGAATGTTAAATGAGTTTATTGAATGTTATGATGTTAATTGAATGTTAAATGAGTTGAGTGTAAAAATTTGTAAAACCTTTTTTTTAAATCTATTTTTAAATAAAATAAATGATTATTAAGAGTTATTTTTTGCATTAAATTATCATTGGGTAAACTAATTTTATAATTTTGTCCAAAATTTTTTAAATTCACTTAAAAAGTGCTCAGGATAGCAGCAAAATATGCCAAAAATAAAATTAACATTAAGGGTCCAAACTTTGGACTGTTCTCCTAACCAAATCATTGGGGACCATATTTCCCAGATTGCAGTTACTCCTTACATTTTGAATGTAGGGAAACTAAATCCTTTGAAAAAAAGATATGTTTATTCAGAGAAAGTATATTTTTGTGTCTGATTTCATACCTGAAAATGATGTCTGCACAATCAATTTTATTTTATAATCGTCATTGAACAGACAACCCAATGTTCGGTTTATGACTACTAACGTTCAACTCCATAGCCTTGTAATTTTGAACCAAATCCAGGAGATGAGTGAACTCCTGTATCAAGTATTGAGAGAAATTTGTCTCCATGAAGGACTTCTTGATGGAACTAAACCACATTTGGGTTATATGGAAAGGAAAAACCATGAAAACCTCCGACGGTTAGCTTGGCGGCAAGGGAACTCTAACCCATGATCCCGCTACCACTGAGGATATTTTACATCAGCACTGTGGCTGGTGCGATCCGGGTGCAGAATTCGATTCAAATTGCTGGGATTCGTACCTGGTTCACCTCATTGGAAGACAAATGCTCTATCGCCTGAGCCACTGCGGTTAATGTATATATGTTTTATACTCGTTGTTGAACAGCCCACCCAATTTTGGGAATACCAATATTCAACTCCGTGGCTTTGTAATTTTGAACCCATTCTAGAAGAGAAGAAAACTCCCGGATCAAGTATTAGGCGAAATTTTGCCTTCGTAGAGGACTTTTTGATGGAACTCACCCGCATTTGCATTGTGTGGTGAGGAAAACCTCCCACGGTTAGCCTGATGACCAGGGGACTCTAACCCCTGATCCGTCTACCAGTGGTGAGGATATTTTGCATTAGCACTGTGGTTGAGGGGAGCCAGGTATCTACCAGCTATCGCTGGGATTCGAACACAGTTCATCTCATTGGAAGACGAACCCTCTATCCCCTGAGCGACCATATTTGAGGTCCCCAGTCAACCATTAAGTTTGAGTTCTAGTGCACAAAAATCCAATCATTAGATCTTTTTTTTTTTTTTTTTTTTTTTTTTTTTTTTTTTTTTTTTTTTTTTTTTTTTTTTTTTTTTNAAGGCTTGAGGTACCTTTGCTGAGGGCCTGTATTCGCACACACATTTGAAAACATCATGAGGAGGGGGGTTGCCAGAGCCTACGAAGAGGTTGGACTTCTGCCTGTTGGTCCGCGGGAGGTATTTTATTTCCCTCCTACCACCCAAAGGTATTAGCCGATGGAGGCATTCCCCGATCCGCCACCTGGGGACGCGCTCTCTAGGGGTTACAGGCTCCCCCGAGAGACTTTCACAATGACAATGAGACATTTCATTGTCATTGTGAAAGAGACAATGAGACTTTCACAATGAGACATTTTTTCAAATCCTTTGAAAAAAAGATATGTTTATTCAAAGAAAGTATGTTTTTGTGTCTGATTTCATAACTTAAAATGATGTCGGTACAATCAATTTTATTTTATAATCATCATTGAACAGACAACCCAATGTTCAGTTTACGACTACTAATGTTCAACTCCATAGCCTTGTAATTTTGGACCAAATCCAGGAGATAAGTGAACTCCTGTCTCAAGTATTGAGAGAAATTTGCCTCCATGAAGGACTTCTTGATGGAACTAAACCACATGTGGGTTACATGGAGAGGAAAACCATGAAAACCTACCACGGTTAGCTTGGCGGCAAGGGAACTCTAACCCAGGATCCCTCTACCACTGAGGATATTTTACGTCAGCACTGTGGTCGGTGCGATCCGGGTGCAGAATTCGAATCGACCTGCCATTGCTGGGATTCGAACCTGGTTCACCTCATTGGAAGACGAATGCTCTATCGCCTGAGCCACTGCGGTTAATGTATATATGTTTTATACTCGTTGTTGAACAGCCCACCCAATTTTGGGAATACCAATATTCAACTCCGTGGCTTTGTAATTTTGAACCCATTCTAGAAGAGAAGAAAACTCCCGGATCAAGTATTGTGCGAAATTTTGCCTTTGTGGAGGACTCTTCGATGGAACTAACCCGTATTTGCGTTGTGTGGTGAGGAAAACCTCCCACGTTTAGCCTGATGACAAGGGGACTCTAACCCACGATCCGTCCACCACTGAGGATATTTTGCGTTAGCACTGTGGTTGATGGGAGCCGGGTATCAACCAGCTATCGCTGGGATTCGAACCCTCTATCCCCTGAGCGACCATATTTGAGGTCCCCAGTCAACCATTAAGTTTGAGTTCTAGTGCATGAAAATCCAATCATTAGATCTTTTTTTTTTGCATACTGTACATCAAGAGAAATTTAAATATTTTTAAGTGTTGTGTCAAAAATTTATTATTTGTTTGTTTATGATATTTTGTTATTCGACAAATATAATCTAAATCTATTTTTTATAGAACTAAATTCATTTGCTGATGAAGAAAGCAAAGAAGAATATGTTGTTGAAGGAGAACCTTTAACCATTAATTGTAAACCTCCACCCGGTTATCCTAAACCAACAATATTTTGGATCATCCAAGCTAATAGTGGTGCTTTGCACAGCATAAACGAGTAAGATGTTTGTTTTTATTACATAAATTTTTTGAGATAATTTTTCTTTTCTAATGGTAATTAGTGATGGATGTTAACATTTTTGTTTTTAATTTTGAAAGAAAGGAATTTTCATTTTCTGTGTCTAACTGTGCCTTCTTAAGATTTATCGAAGAATTAATACTCATGCATGTATTTTCAAAAATAAAGATACAAGTTTAGTTATTTTAGATGAATGAAATTTACTTGTAATTTATCATGCTTTATTTAAATTATATCTTAAAAATTATGTTTCAAATTTTTTTATTACTTTTAAGAGTTGCATTAATAGTATGGTACATTGAAACAAATTACTAATCTTGATGTATAAAATAGAGTTGAATTAAGTATGGCAGTCAAGGAGTTAATAGTGATAAAATTTTAAAACTTAAGCTTTTGAAATGAAATGGTTGATAGTATTACAGTCATCCCCACTTAATTGCATATCATATAATGGTGTAACTTCCTTAAATTAATTCAATTTAATGTAATTTTGTTTGAAAACTGTGTCAAATTTTCTCATTTAAAGTCATCACTTAATTGTATAAAAAAGACACTTTAAAAAAAAAAAAAGAAATTTCGTTTTTCTGATAAAAACATGCAAATACAATACGTGGTCATTTCAATAGAAACTTCTTACCCATTTCCTGCTCCATAGATACTAATACTTACAATTCTAAATATGATTGTTTATTCATCATTAAAATTAGTTTATTTATTCAAAATCTTATATTAACTGTTACATTTCATTTCTAAGTAAATTTTATTGAAAACATACCCCATTTAAGATGGACTAATGCACTTCCCTTGTAATCAAATAATTTGCTTTTTTGAATACAAGTGACTGGAACCAATGGTATTCCTGTTTGCAGGGCTGTTATGATAGTACTTTATTGTATTGCAATGTATTTTTAATAAAAAATGTTTTAAATGAACTTTGGATTATCTATATGTGCTATCTTATCCAATCAACAAAATTATGGGACATATTTTTAATTATTTAAATTTTGAGTCGAATTAAACTTTATTAATGACAGTAGCTAATAACCTTTTTTGCATTGTTGTTAAAAAGTATGAAGTGCGTCTACTTTTTCAGCCTACCCTAATATACTCTAGGTTTTTTAGTCGATTATCAGAATTCACTGATTTCTCTTGCTCTTAGTGTATTTCAAAAAGATTTCTTAAAATTGAGATAGTTCCTAAAAAATTCCATAATTATTATTATTTATTAATTTATGTTTAATTTGGAACTGTCTAAAACAAATAATCCATTAATATTCATAATTATTAAATGAAATTTATAATAAACATAATGAAGGAAAATGACAAACAGAAAATATTGCAGTTAATTTAAATTTCTTTAATATGATTTATTTTCTATATGATTTTATATTAATATGATTTCTTTAATATGACTTTAAATATGATTGTTTATTCATCATTAAAATTAGTTTATTTATTCAAAATCTTATATTAACTGTTACATTTCATTTCTAAGTAAATTTTATTGAAAACATACCCCATTTAAGATGGACTAATGCACTTCCCTTGTAATCAAATAATTTGCTTTTTTGAATACAAGTGATTGGAACCAATGGTATTCCTGTTTGCTGGGCTGTTATTATAGTACTTTATTGTATTGCAATGTATTTTTAATAAACAATGTTTTAAATGAACTTTGGATTATCTATATTTGCTATCTTATCCAATCAACAAAATTATGGGACATATTTTTAATTATTTAAATTTTGAGTCGAATTAAACTTTATTAATGACAGTAGCTAATAACCTTTTTTGCATTGTTGTTAAAAAGTATGAAGTGCGTCTACTTTTTCAGCCTACCCTAATATACTCTAGGTTTTTTAGTCGATTATCAAAATTCTCTGATTTCTCTTGCTCTTAGTGTATTTCAAAAAGATTTCTTAAAATTGAGATAGTTCCTAAAAAAATCCATAATTATTATTTATTAATTTATGTTTAATTTGGAACTATCTAAAACAAATTATCCATTAATATTCATAATTATTAAATGAAATTTATAATAAACATAATGAAAGAAAATGACAAACAGAAAACATTGCAGTTAATTTAAATTTTTGGTTAATAGTTAAATTTAGTTTTTGTCTTTTATTTCTTTTTACTGATCATAAAATCCGTAAAATTCTATTTATCGCAAATATTTTATCTATACGCTGTGCAATAGTTTTAAAGTTAATATTTTTTGAAATCTATTAGTGTGTCTACTTCTTTTGTACTGTATGCTATTTTTTTTGTTTTGGTTTTTTTGTTATTGATGTCTGGACATTTCTTAACAATCAAAATATCTCTTTTCTATAAAAAAAACAGATTTCATTTTTTAGGCCCTCATCTTTAGCAAAGTCTTTTGCACTAGAAAAAACTTTTTTTATTACATTTATGTTTTTTTAATGATGCAGTTAAAAGCAGGGTATCCGCGTACCTGGTAAGTCATGAATTTTGGGATTGAACAAAATTTGTCATGAAATGTCATGATTTTAACTATTATTTTAAGAAAATCATGGAAAGTCATGGATTTAGGTCGCTGAAAAATTCAACTTTTAAAATGGAATTTAAAAACAACTGCCCCCCCCATTTCATGGTGTTCTGAATCTGTTAATAAAATCCCCACTCACTGTCATATTTTATTAAAATATAAAAAATATTTTTATCATGCTCTTCTTTAAAAGTTATGGTGTATGAAAGAAAAAACATTTTTAGAGCGAATTATCTTTTAAACTTCTGTAATTTCAGACTTTTTGTTAATATTTATTTCTTATTTTATCAATTTAAAATTCTACCTAAACAAGCCAGTCATTGGCGAAATTATTTTATTCCGAAATGAGAACAGAAAAATCAGGAGTATTTTTCTTTTCGTACGAACAAGAAAAGTATCTTTAGAATATAATTCTGCAGAAGAAAATTATTTGCTTTTGTATTTTTTTCAGTTATTTTATTGCTTCAACTTTTTTTTTTTACTCTGTTTTTTTTTAAATTTAAAATCTTTAAATATGAAGATGCAGAGTAAAACAGCTTTGGTTATACGTATCATTTCAATTTATGCTATTATAGTGCTTTTTTATATTTCTTGTTGTGTTTTTGTGGGAGAAAATAGTAACTTCGCTAAGTCATGAAAAATTCTAGGAATTAGTGATGGAAAGTCATGAATTTGAAAATCTAAAATGTAGCAGATACTCTGTAAAAGACAATTGAAAATATAAGATCTGTTAAGAAAACTTATTTTAATGAGCGGAATAAGTTGTGATTATTAATTAGACTAGATATTTGATAACGAGTGTTTAGTTTGAAATTAAAAGGTTATTATTAAAAAATCTTTTTGATTCTGTTCCCTTTTAATATTTTTTTAAGATTAGGATTTATTTATTTTTTAAATATGAAATTTGTTTTTTAATGTCAACAGTAAATTTGCAGTGCTGATGTTTCACATCAAGTAGAAAAAAAATGTATCTTCTTAATTGATGAAAGAGAAAATAAAACTGATCTTCTTATTTTCCTTTTTTTTGTTTTATCTATGACATTCTTTTTATGGTGATAAAATTTTTTTGATTAATTAAATGCTTTTCTAAAACTAATTAAAAAAACACATAAAAATTGATTTTAATAATTTTTTACTAATGCATGTTTGGATCTTCATTTATCTTAAAGACCTCTTATCCCCAAAAAAATGTCATCTACTTTCTGGATTTTAGACAACTTTTGTTGATTTCAAATACTGGACTTTCCACCTTAGTCTATTATGTTTTTGTTCTACTTTAATGGTTTAAATTACTTGCAAATTGCTCTTTATTAATTTTATTTTTTTTTGTTTAGTTCTCGAATTACTGTGGATCCAGATGGCAACCTGCACTTTTCTAATGTTACTTATGCAGATGCATTAGACGATGCTAGATACGCTTGCAGTGCTACATCACTCTTCCGTAATGAATATAAATTAGGGAATAAAATTCTGCTTCATGTAGAGCCAGCAGGTAACTAAGTTACTTTAAAATTTTCTGCATGAATTTATATTAAAAGGACGCTTTACCGCAGAAGAAAGTTTTTGTCGGAAAATTCTCTTTCTCCTTTATTACTAATTTAGTGCTAATGAAGTTTCAATTGCTAAAAAAATACATCAAAATATTAGAAGAGAAATTCCCTGTTGCGAAATCGTAAGCTATCATCTCATAGTTTATTTTCATTTGTATATTTTAAAAATTTCTTTTCAGCATTTGAAACTTCATGGTTTACTCTAGGTTTGTCTGAACTCACTTTTTCTACACTTTAAATTTTAAATTATAAATGAAGGAAAAAGAGAATTTGCATCAAAAATATTCTTCCGCTGTATGCTCTTAAGGATTGTTGCTGACTTTTTTCCTTCACTTCAGTTCCAGAAACCAGACCTCCTACTCAGATGTATGTTCCTCCTCCAAATATTGTTGCATTGAGGGGCCAGACATTGGAACTTAGATGTATATTTGGAGGAACGTATGTATCTTTCATTTACAACTTATTTGTCTAATAATTTTATTTCTGTTAAAGAATTTTTTAAAATCTGTATATTTTGTTTTGATTTATTCTGTGAGATTTTTCTCTTGTAATAACTATTGCAGTATTTTCCTATAAATAGGTTGATTCGAAGTATAAATTGACTATTACTATTAAATTAAAGCTGGAGTTGAGAGGTTTTTAGATTTTTAAAATCAATAATACCAACTCTAAGCTTTTATGAGATGTTCTGAGAAGTTTTGTTTTTGTTAAATAGAAGTTTTGATTGTGTAATAATTGCTATACTTTTCTTAATTTTTTATCCATCTTACATACTCAGTAATTTTTTTAAGCTATAAATCATTTAATATGCTTCAAGAAAAATTAAATATTTGAGTTCAAATATTTAACTGGTGAATATCATATAAAACCTTAAGAATGCAATTGTAACATATGGATTTGAAATCTGAGTTTTACCCAACAAAAATATGAAAAAATTTTAAACATAGAATAATTTATGGAGCCATTTAATGAAAATAACGGGTGTAAAAAAAATTGACAAAATATAAGATTTATCAAAGCTAAAAGAATACAGTGGATGAAGAATGAACGGAAAAGAGGTAGGCCACAGCTAAGATGGCTAGATCAGGTTAAGGAAGAAAAAAAAAAAAAAACACTGGAGAGAGAGAGTGACATTTAAATTTATTGTAGAGAAATTCAAAGCCTTCCAAGAGCAGTAAAGCTGGAAAAGAAAAGGAAGACAAGCTTACTTACATTTCAATTTGGATTTAAATTTGACTTGTGCACCAAAAAATATATGTTTCGCTGGATTAATGTATTGAAAATTAAGAGTCTGGAGGCCTAATAATTGTTAAATTTCAAAATTAATTAGATATTTTAGTGACAAAGTTATTCTAAATAATTTTTAGATACTTACTAAGTAAGTTTTAAAAATTTCTGAATAACATTCTTTGTTAATTTGTTAAAGCATAAAAATTCCAAAAAAATTAAGGAAAATTTTGTCTTTATTTATTCTAATTTTTTATTTTTGAATTAGTTTGCTGAATATGCATTAAGTTTTATATGTTGAATTATTTTTTGCTATGAGGTATATCAATTCTTATTATTGAGTGAATATATCAAAACAAGTCACATTTTTAAATTTTTTTTTTGAGAGCCTTTATTATAAACAGTACGTAATTGTAATTGCTTTTCTCACATTCAATCGATCATTTGAATATATAATATATTTGAATATTTTGGAATCGTATGCACATTGTGGTTTTAAATAAAATCTTCCTTTTTAGCCCTGTTCCAGAAATTGTTTGGACTAAAAAAGGACGTAGTCTTCCACGCGACCGTGTTGTTTATGATCATTTTGGGAAAACTCTAAAAATAAAAAAAACTGATTTTCAAGATGAAGGCACTTACGAGTGCACTGCAAGTAATGGAGTTGGCACTCCTCTTTCATCCTCAATGGCAGTTACTGTTCAATGTATGTTATAATGAGTATATTGTTATATGTTATTATGAGTATACACTATTTTTTATGTACAGTTTTAAATTTTCTAACACTAGTCATCATCTTCTTTGGCCTATTGGCAATTTTGTCAATTATCATTCTCTCCCATTTTTTTTCTATTTTATTTTTTGATTATTTTTTGATTTTCCAGCAATTAAAATCTGTATAGTTAGCCCAATATAGCTCGTACAAGAGCACTGTAATTATGTTTCCTTCTAATATCTTGTGTATTATATATACAGGGAAAACACTGGGAATTTTTTTTCCAGATTCCAGTGGCAACCCTGTGTTTTCATCAATATCACTTTTATCACAACATAACTGCTCTCATCATTTTATATATTTTCTAGTTTTAAATTTATTAAACATTTTCTGTGCCAAAGAAAAGAAAATTTGTTTTTTGATATTGTTGATGATACTTGTTCATAAGCATTTATTTGAATTATAGTGATAAGTTTAAAACATGAAGTTGTATTTTTGAATTGGTATAACATGATATGCATCTGTTACTACATAATTGCATTGGTCCATGCCCATTGAAACTAAAAAGTACTTTTCAGCAGTATTAGTTGATATAATTTATTTATTTTAGCTGCCCCTTATTGGATTAATTCACCCAATAATACAAATGGTGCTGAAGGTGAAGATGTTACCTTTGAATGTGTGGCTGGTGGGGTACCAGCACCTGAGGTCAACTGGTTTATGAATGGCGTACCTCTAAAGGGTAATTTTTATAAACATTTTACAATTGTGAAGATTAGTCTATTATTTCTGATTTAGGGCATGTGTATTAACCCTCTCTAAATATTTTTACCAGTAAAAAGTTTTATTTTTTAGTTGTTGTTTAAGAACTATTCTACTGACTTATTTAAAATTTTGTATTTTTGTCCTGTCAAAATATGTAGTTTTGATGTTTTCCAAAATTTTTTATGCATATAATGATGACCACTTAAAAAAAAATGAAATAAACACTGGATTAATTATAAAATCAGTCATTTTTTTAAAAATTAAATCTGTAAGAAGACTGGCAATTGTTACAATATTGAAAGAGGCTAAAAACCATCCTGTAATAAATCTTGACTGCTGTGTTGTAAAATCAAATGTTTGTAGATCATATATTTAAAAAATGAAACATTTTTTTCTCAATTTTCTTAGGAAATTGAAAGGTGAGAGATAATAAATATAAAACAGGGAAAGAAAACTGTTTATGAAGTTTTTTTAAAAAAAAGTTATAGAATGCCTATCATCATTCAATGTCAAAGATCGTCACTCATTTGATAAAGTTAATCCATCTTCAACAGAAGTCAGAAAAGCACTTGATATTTTAAAATGTAATTTACAACAGAGAAAAGGAAATATTGGAAGTTTAAAAAACTTGGATAAACTCTTACAGCATGTTGAATCTTTAATTTTAAATTTTGCTAATCTAACAAATATGCTAATATTATAAAACCGTTCTGTAAATTAAAAAAGCAATTCATGTTTAATTGAAATGTCAAATGTAAATTCCTTCAAAATTAAATAAAAACCAATTTAGGTTTTTGTGTATTTGTATAACTTTAAAGCATATTTTCTAAAGACATTTAAATATTTTCATATCCCCCCCCCCCTAAGTTTAGATATTCCAGTTTGTAAAATCAACATTTTTATAAAATTGAATGTTCTCAGAACGGGCATTAATAGGCATCAGCCACTTTATTTTTAACATGATTTAGTAAAAAATAAATTATTATTAAAAATTATCTTTTCAATTGAGATATTTACTAAAAAAAGCTTCTTCATTAAGTCATAAGATATTACTTTCAAATTAGCACCTTGTTATTCTATAAATTTTTATTTATAAAAATATAATAATTTGTTTTGTAAACATATTAAGTATTTTTGATCATTCAATAATGTATGTATATTTTTTCTACTATAACTTTTAAATTATTTCAGAGATAATTGTATTCTGGGCGTATCCCTGAATTCTGGGTTTTTCATATTGGTTATCTGGCTTTAAAAACTAGAAGCAGGGCATGAGAGTTTTCTGCGAATATCGGAGTTCCGCAAATAAAAATCTTATAATCTGTTGTAATGTTGAAACTTTTGTAAATTCCCGTTAACAAGATGTATACACACGTGATTCTTTATACCAATTTGATTCTTTTGGTTTGGCGAATCTTCGCCATTTTGAATATTTGCAACTGTGCGGGAAATGACTAATATTTTGATTCTTATTCATGCGATTTTAATATCAAACATAGATTTTTGTATTTACCTGATTTAAAAAAAAGTTGTGTGTTGCAATTCAAATTTTTGCAATTTAAAAATCGTTCATTGCGATTCCTTATTCATATGATTTAAAAACCCAATTTGCGATTCATATTTACAAGTTTTTACAATCCAATATTGCGATTTGTATTCACACGTTTGTCATTTTTGTCAACAGAGAGTGTCGCAAGAACAATATTGTATCCGTACATCAACTATGCAAATAAAATACAAAGTTTCCATTGTAAACGATCTATTTTAAGAGCATATTAAACTGGTAGACAAATGTAACGTACTTTCACAAACAGTGACAAATGAGCAACGAAAGGAAAGAAAACGAAATAATCTGCTTCAACAGCTGCTTAAATACTCCTATTTAGCAGATAAGGGATGACATCATGGTCCACATATGAATGGCCAATAACAAATGAAAAGAAACCAGCTGAGCCTTGTAGACCATGACGTTACAAACTTAAGTTGAATGCATGAGATCGTTGACGAAGATGAGGACTGACGAAGATTGAAACTTTACTTTTTTTATTTTAATATACAATCAATATGGGAAAAGCCCTTTTAGCATTTATTTATCCAACATTATGAAAGATTTAAAATCTACGCATTGCGATTCGTATTACCGCAATCCAATATCGTGATTCATATTCAACGATTTTAAAATTCAATGTTGCAATTCTTATTCACGAGATTTTTAAATCCAATGTTGCGATTCCTGTAAGAAGTAAGTTTTTTCTAGAACTTGTTACTATAAAGGTGAGATATTTTTCATTAGTATGTAATTTAATTATAAATGTGAGTTAAAAAAAATTATGTTAAATATGAAACATGTATGGTATATAGATTGATATCGATTTTTCGCACATAAAATTTTCAGGGTTTTTCACTTTGTGTCACAATTACCCCTGTTATTTTTTCTTTAGTTCACTTCCAATAATTTTATTCTGATTCAATCTGATTTATTTGATGTTTGTCATTCGAAAAATATTGTTTTTTTTTTTCTGCAGAAGCCAAAAGCAATCCTAGGAGGCGACTAGATTCTAGTGCTAATGTTCTTACAATTGAGGGGCTTAGAAAAACTGACACAGCTGTATTTCAGTGCAATGCATCTAACAACCATGGCTATGCTTTTAGGGATTTTTACCTTAATGTTCTTGGTATGTTCTATGTCTTACTCTACTTTTTAATTACATTAATTTGTATTTATATGCACCATAAAATACTGATTTTCTCTTTGTTGTAAAAGTTAATTCATAGCTGCTAACTTTTCTGGACTACTGGATTTTGCCAGTTTCTCCTGGTTTAATTAAGATTCTCTTAGTTTTTGTACATTTTAGAAAATTCCCTAAAATTGAGTTAAGTTTCCTGAAAAAATTCCTATTGAAATAGAATTTTTGTACATATTATTGCTTGCTTGAATATTTAAATAAGTATTACTAATACATAATGAAGCAATTGTCATGTATAGAAATCAGTTTAAAACTTTTTTTGTTGTAATATGTTTGTTTTCATTTAGAACTCTCTTTATAAATTAATTTAAAAAATCTTTTAATTATCTTTTATGAATTAAATGCTTATTAATATTCGAAATTGTGAGTTAACATAATACATAACATTTCAAGTATGTTTAATGTCAATCATATCTGAAAAATATTGCAGTTTTTCTATTTTGATGACTTTAAAAATCCCCTATGTGTAAAATATTTCGTACATTATGTAACAATTATCATGAAATTTATGTTATTTCGTAAAATCTACTGGAATTTTTCCTACCCATGTTGACAGCTATCTTAATTATATAGAATAATTTTAAAATGAAAATGAATTTTAAAGCATTGAATATTTGTACATTATATTTTTAATTAAAAAATTTTTTTATTTTAAAATGTATGTTCCTGAGCTGAATATTTATGTTATAAGATTTTAATTTTCGAAATAAATATTAGCAATTTTCATTATTTTTAAACCTACTTACCAAAACTAACTCGCTAGTATTATTTTTTATATTACCTATCATTTAATTTTTTGAAAATGACTAAGTTTGAAAAATAAAGAAAATTTAGTGAAAACGATTAAAACCTTTTTTTCCTTAGCTTTGCCTCCTACCATTACTGAGCGACCTGAACTCGTCACAAGTGCAGTTGTTTCCTCGATGGTGATTTTGCGATGCAGAGTTTTTGGCGCTCCAAATCCTGTGATTAAATGGCAGAAGGGCAAACAAGATTTAAAAGGAGATAGATTTCAAGTAAGCATTTTGTTACTTTTTTGTATAATTAGTGTATTAGGTTTAAAGTTTTTTTTATAAGGTTTAGCCTTGTTTTGATATAATCAGGCACATGATTTTTCCACTAATTCGCGGAATTCTGCGAATCTCAAGACCATTGGTTTGCCGAAACCCTCGAATCAATAATTTATGTTCCGATAAAATTTTCTCTGACTTCTGTTCATTTAAATTTCGTTACTCAAGCGAAATTTTTTTACCAAAACATTTATACCGTCCTTATCAACCTCCTTTTCTACTTCCTAAGCTCTCATTCACATGTGATAACTATTTTTTTAAACAAATTTGTTAGTGAAAAACGCAACTTTAGGTAGCCTTTGAGAAAGCGAAAGAGAGAAAAAAAAATTCCTTAATAACTTTGGCTAGAATTATTGAGCTACTGAGACACACAATTATTGAGCTACTGAGGCAATTAACAAGTTCTGAGATCAAACTTATTAATTATTTCTAGTGTAAATAGGTAGAAATAGTGTCTAAAATAGTTTTGCAATCATCCTAGATATTGGAAGTTCTAAAAAATAAAAATTAGAAGAACTTATGTATTTTTTTGATATTCTCTAATCATCCAGTTTCTTTTTGATCACTCGCTACAAGTCTTTTTTTTCCCCTCCTTGTGGCATGTTTTGCTTTTTCATAATAAAAAAAAAGTGAAATTAGCTCACTAAACAGGAGTTGTTATGTTATAATAATAGTTGTTAAGTTGTTTGTTTATTTTGTTGAAATAAAATTTAAAAAATTTTAATATTTATCATCATTTTTGTAATGTTTTTTTTATATACCAAAATAAAAAAAATTTAAATGTGTATTTTAAATTTCTTTTCCTATATTCCTATTATTGAAGTATAACTTGAGTGTTTAAATATTTTAGATTTCAAAAAAAGGTGCTTTAATTTAACGATTTTTTTTGTTTTGTTTTGTTAAATAGGTTCAACAAAATGGGGATTTAGAAATAACTGATGTCCGACCTCAAGATGAAGGGGAATACAACTGTTTGGCTACCAATAAATTTGGTACCGATGCAGCTTCAGGACGTTTAGAAGTTAAAAGTAAATTTCTTATTACTCAAAACATAACTATCTGTCCGTTTGCAGCTCCTAAATATGCAGACGGTATATTTATTTGCAAATCTATGGAATTTAATATTTTAATGTCAGATTTCCATTTTAAGACTTATTTACAATTCTGAAGTTAGGAAAATTTTAATACGTTAAAAACATGGTGGGAATCATCCACAAATTTAACAAAAGTCATTGAAGTATTTTATTTGATACATTCTACCCAATTCGGAGTTTCAGTATTTTTTAATCTCTTAAATAATGTTATGAGGAAGAAAAAACTAAACTTTTGTGTCATGAAATTTATTAAGGGGAATTAAGGGTCCTATACTTATTTACTAATTTTAGAAGAGGAAATCAAATCTAGTAAGTAGATGAAAAGTAGTTTTTTCAAAATTTTTTAATTGATTTAGTTGTATAGTTTAATTAAAATAATTTGAATCTAATTAACAATATTAAATTATTACAGAATTTCCATACAAGCGAACTTAGGATTCATCAACAAATTAGTTGTTTAGTTATAGTCAAAATTTATGAACAAAGTAATTAAAAATGTCATATTTTGAATAAGAAAATATATTAAAGTTTAAAATGAATATAAAATTTTCATTTTGACTTTTAGTGTGTAATGAGCTATAATAAAATGAGCTATGTGACTTAAAGTGAAATTTTAAGTTTGAAAATTTATTGTAAAAATATATCAGCATATTAGCAATTATCGATTTCAACTTGCCATTTGTGTTTGAAACAATGTTGATGTGTGAGACTTTATTATGCTCGGTTTTAAAGATTTCTATAAAGAGTTAATAAGTGTTTATAGAAAAAGAGTAATAAGTATTTATAGAATAAGAGTAAATAAATATTTATAGAAAATCTTGATACAATCTCCCTTGAAAAACTGATAATTCAATGTATAATTTGAATTATGGTACTGTTCAACCTATATATCTTATGCTAATATATTTTCTTATTATAAATTATTTCTTAGAAAAAACAAAAATAAACGTTCCACCAGAAAACTTTGAAGTTGCGGCAAGTAAATCTGCTACTTTCCGTTGTGATGCTGACGCAGATCCCAGCCTGCAGTTGAACATTGTGTGGCTTTTCAATGGACAGCCTATCAATTCTGATTTGGACACACGCATTGTTCAATCTGCTGACAATTCACTTACTATCACAAAAACTGTTGAGTCTGATTCTGGAGTTTATACTTGTGTTGCGAAATCAGAACTGGATCAAGATGAAGCTACAGCTACTTTGACTGTTCAAGGTATATTATTATCTTCTTTTCCTTTGTTTTTTTGCTTTTTAAAAGTCCAATATCGCAATTCATATTCATGTGATTTTAAAATCCAGTGTCGCAATTCTTGTAAGAACTAAGTTTTGTATTAAATTAGTTTCTGCAATAGTGTTATTGGTAGGTTTATTAGTTCTACAATAGTTTTATTGGTAGGTAATTTAATTATAAATCTTCAAAAAATTATTTAAATATAAATAGTATATAAAATTCAAAACATGATATTAAATATGAATAGTATATAAATTTATATCTTGTTATCGAGTTTTTGCACATAGGGTTTTTCACTTTGTGTCCTATTTTCCCCTGATTGATAGATTTGTTCGTTCTGACATTTATCTCAATTTAGATTATTTTTTTCTAATTCATTCATAGTCTGATACTGCATTCATTTAGACGTACCTAATACAATGGGTTCTAATATTGCTTTATTTTAGACACACCTAATCCACCGAAGATAGTGCGAGTTCAATGTGAAGGTTTAACTGCCCTGGTGGAGTGGCAACCCAATGGTGATCGCAGAGCCCCCATCCAAAGTTACACTATCCAGTATAATACTAGCTTCACACCTGACACATGGGAAGATGCTTTTGTTAATATTCCTGCCCCAGATACTCGTTTTAAAGTAAGTATACTCACTAGATCTTTATGAATTATTTTTTTAGCAGGAGGAAAAAAAAACTCTTGAAATGATTTTTCTCCTTTTTTTTTTCTCCTTCTCAGTATTACAGCAAAACATTTTTAAGAGTGTGTGTGTTGTCTAATGTGTGTTTTTATGAGTGTGTGTGTTGTATAATGTGTGTTTTTATGAGTGTGTGTGTTCTTATTACTAACTGTTAACAATTGGTGTTAACTTTTACCTTTTAAATCAAAGCAAGTAACAGTTATAATTGAAAATTCATTTTTCAATTGTTTATGCATCATTTATGTATTTAAAAATATTGATAAGTCTCTTGTTTCCCCCCAAAGAAACTATTTTTATATTGAAATTTCTTTAATTTTTGTTCTAAAATATGGTAGTTGTGTATTTATATGAATATTATTTTGTTTCTTAAGGTTTCTATGACACCTTGGGCAAATTATACTTTTCGAGTCATTGCAAGAAACAAGATAGGGCCCAGTGAACCCAGTGGTCATTCCAGTGTTTGTGAAACACCAGAAGATGTTCCCTATAAGAATCCAGATAATGTTATTGGCAAAGGAACACAGAAAGATAATCTAGTCATCCAGTGGACAGTGAGTAAAAATCACTTTTTATCAAGCAATATGGCAATTAACAGCTTATTATTGGTACAATTCATATTCTGATATTGTCATATGACTTTATTAAACACTTAACTTAAGATCGCATTACAACGATCGTAAACTGGTACGAAATTGCTCAGTTAATTTTAAAGTTAGCGGCTTTTGTGTATTGTTACTCACAAAGGCTATAAGAAAGGAAATACAATAAAATTACTTTAAAAATTTTTTTTAGTTCTGTTATAAATAAAAAGTAAATATAAATTTATGATTTAACATGGAAATTTTAAGTTCAATCAACTTATTTTTTAAAGTGGTCTTTTTAAAGATTCAGGTAAAAAGCTGTGTTATTGCTGTCACATGAAACATTATATTGTTTCATTTTTTTTTAATATTATCATCTCTTTTTCTTCACATTGTATCTACTCAGATTTTATAAATATATTGTTTCTGAGTATGAATTTTTTAAAACTGCTTTTTCTTATTCTTCTATAGTTAATTTTCCCTTTTTTTTAAAGGAAAAAATGTATTTTTTATTTTTTTTATGCATTGACGATCTGGCAGTATTTCATTATTATTAGCCCTCCAAGCGGAAAGCTTTTGTGTAATGTTACTCACAAGGAATATAATAAGCGAAATACAATAAAATTATGTTAAAAATTATTTTTAGTTCGATTATGAATAAAAATAAATATAAATTTATGATAATAATATTGATATTTTAAGTTATCACTTAGTGCCTCATCATACATTCGTCTTATTTTTTAAAATGACCTTATTAAGCATTCAGGTACAAGGCTGTGTTATTGCTGTCATATAAAACATTATATTATTATTATTATTATTATTTTTTGTACTACTATTGTCATTTCTTTTCTATCAGTATATCTACACAGATTTTTTAAATATGCTGTTTCTGGGTATGAATTTTTTCAAAATGATTTTTCTTATTCTTATAGTTAATTCTCCTCTTCTATTTTTTTTTAAGAAATTTTTTTTTTTTAAATGCTTGGACAATATGGCAGTATTTGAGTATTATTAATCCTCTAAGCGTTAAGTGAAAATAGCTAAAATTTCTTGCCATTTACTACTTTCCCATTAAACATAGCAAAAACCAGATTTTTGATGCAGGAAAACTTGCAACTGAAAGTTTCGAAAAAGTCACAACTTGTGCTCCAAGGGTTAAAAATGCCAGATTTAATTTCAAGATTTGAAAAGGATAGATGTTAATTTATTACATTTTTATATAATTTATTTAAGTACTATTTTTTTAAAAAAATATTTCATTTAAGGTTAGGGCTATTATCCCTGAGAATAGCAAGCATGACTTTTGTATGTGGATTGATTTACTATGCATTACATTATAATTAAACAAACTAATTCTGGTGTTTTTGCCCAATCTAGAAAATGCCAATGATTGAACAGAATGCCCCAGGCTTCTTCTATAAAGTATTTTGGAAACGTGAAGACATACCCAACGCCCAGTGGCAATCTGTAGAGATCCCAGATTGGGAACAGAATAGCTACATCATCCCCACGCAGCCAACGTTCAAGCCCTATCGCATCAAAGTAGAAGCTCACAATAGCAAAGGGCAAGCGCACACGGCTGCAACGGAAGTTATTGGTTATTCTGGAGAAGATGGTAACTCCCTTTCATAGTACTAGTGAAAAGCTTGTTTTCAAAACAATAACAAGGTATGAGAAAAAGTCAAACTACGTCAGAAATTCTGAAAAGCAGGACGCAAATCAGGGGTGTAGTAATTTTGGTCCATTAGCCGATACTTCGCAAATCTTTTTAAAGTAAAAATGAACCTTCAAAAATTATTTTACTATAAAAACTTGTAAGCTTTTATCGTAAAATGTAACGTTCTCAATAATTTTCGGGTTCGAAATTGACCTTTCATAGAATTCTTCCTTTGAAAAGTGTAGTCCGAGACCTCTTTAACTCAAAATTTTAAAGATTATAACTCCATTAAAAATAGAGTTTTATGTTTTTTGCACTAAGATAAATCCTTATTTTACAAAAAATCTCTTAATTATGATTAAATTTTTCACAATTTCCCGAAATAGGTTCATTAACAGAAAGTCTACATCAACCACTTCATTCTTGTAGTGTTTTGTGCTTTAAATTTTTTGCTGAAAATAGTTATATAATAATGGAAATTTATGCATAAAAAAATTAAATTTATTGAGGATAAACAGCTTTTTCCCTTTTAAGTTAATACTTGTTTCATTATTGTCATTATTATTATATTTCATTATTGTTGTGCTGTAGATTTACGAATTGAAAGAACAATTTCTGACCTCATGATTTCAAAAATCTACAAATCATATTTATAGAATGAAGTATTTTTTTTACTTCGAAAAATTTATTTAATGATCATAATGTACATTGTGCAAAAAAAAGGGGGGTCCACCCTGAGTAACTTTTGATCTAATGATCGGATCTTCTCTTTCTGGGACTCATTTTTAATGGTTCAAGGATGGTGACCTCAAATATGCTAAAAAATAAATGCAGACGATATTTAAAGTTATGAAATCAGGCATGAAAATATACTTCCTCTGAATAAACATGACTATATTTAAATGGATTCAGATTTCTAACTCCCAAAATATAGGGGGTGTTGCAATCTGGGTAATGTCCCAATAGTTTGGTCAGGAGAGCGGTCTAAAGTTTAAACCTTTTGATGTTAATTTTACTTTTTGTGTATATCTCAAGAACTTTTAACCTAACTGAAAAAGTTTTGCACCTAATTATAAAATTCAATTATCCGAAGATAATTCCATGCAAAAAATAACTTTAAGTACCGTATACTCTGGCGTATAACGCGCACTTTTAATACAAAAAATAACATTGGAATTTACGGGTGCGCGGTATACGCCGAACGTAAAAAATTATAGATTAAAAAAATTTAAATACTATAGAAAAATACTTTTATTTTGAAGAAATAACATACCTTTACCTATATACTTTATTGATTTTCGGTATTACATAAATAGTTCATTATATTCGTCTTCCGTTATTTCTTCAGGCACGTCATCACAATCTGTTTCGTCTTCATCAGTGTTACCTTCATCCATAAATAAACAGCCATCTTCTGATCCGACCAGATTATTTGAAATACTGCATTTTGTGAATGATTTTCTAACCATCTCAGGCTTAATTTCATCCTATGCTTTTAATATCCATTCGCACACAGTTTCCAAACATGCATGACGCATATGTCCTCCTTTCGTAAAGGTTTTCTCGCCCTCCAACATCCAAGTGTTCCACTGTTTTTTTAAATTGGCTTTAAATGGTTTGTTGAAGCATACGTCCAATGGCTGAACTAATAGTGTCATTCCGCCCGGAATAACTGCCATATCGGTGTTACATTCTTTCAACAATTTTTTTTTGTATTATCTGTAAGGTGGGACCTAAACATGTCCCACACTAAAAGGCTTTCTGGTTATCTATTGATACTAGACGAAATATTGCACATGTACAATCCAAATTTTCGTGCGCGTTATACGAATAGTATATCTTAAAATTTAAAAAAAGTTATTAGAAATTATGGGTGCACGTTATGCGCCGGAATATACGGTAAGTATTTTTAAGAATGGTTGGAAAAAAATTGAATTGTGAGGTATACTATTTTTTGCACCATTTTAAAGAATGTATTTTTATAGAGCAAAATTGGTTGGAAAGTTCCTGAGAAATCAAATTTTAAGTATCTGACTTTTTTGAAATTCGATTTCTCATGAACTATTCAACGAATTTTGTATTTTGCTAAATAAAATTACATTCCTTAAAATGATGAAAAAATTTTATACCTTACAATACAAAATTTTTGCGATAATTCTTAAATGAAATAATTAATATTTACTTAAACTTATTTTTTTCAGAAACTATCTTTGGACAAACAATTTTTATACTTGGGTAGAAATTTTTTCGATTCTCTTTTAAAGTTCTGAAGATATAGTGAAATACACAAAAAGCAAAATTAACATCCTAAGAAGCGAAAATCTGATCACCAGATAAAAAATTATTAAGGTGGTCCATATATATATACAGTAAAACCTCGCTACAACAATATTTTGCGGATCAAATAAGAATATTGTTGTAGAGGGATACATTGTTATATCGAGGGCCCACATAATTCTGGGACGCAATGAGATTTTTTGAAATTTAATGTTATATATTCATTAACTATAAATATATTTATATATTATCGAAAAAATTAATTTGCAAAGTGTTTATTACGGTTAAGCATTAAAAACAATGGATATAAATACAGAACATAAGATTGTANATGCAGAAAGGCATTTTACATTATTTGAAAACCAGTAAAAAAAAAATGGAAAATAATGTGGAAATTTGAAAAAAAAATCGTTTTATAGAGGTTTACTGCTTCAGAGAATATCGTTATATTGAGAGGAAGATAACATTAATCCATATGCAAGTTTGGCGGGACCACGGAACATTATCGTAATAGAGGGAGTTATTGTTGTATCGGATATCGCAGCAGCGAGAGTTCACTGTATATATTTTAGCGCATTGCACATAATGTTAGTAACAAATAATGAACCTAACAAATGAAGCCAGTTTGTAACCTTTACCCACTTCATACAGTTGAGACAAATTTGAATGGATTGTCTTATTTGTTTTAAATACCAATGTAAAATTTTATAATTTTTTTTCAATGATAGATACATGTTGAAAATCTAAAGTAAAAAAAATTCTTTCAGTTCCCCTGGAAGCACCGAAGAATTTCAATCGTATGTATGTAAAAGATGCCAGATCAGCCATGTTCTCCTGGGACCCTGTCTCACCAGAATCAGTCAGAGGACATTTCAGAGGCTACAAGGTAACTATTTCTATTCCCACCCTAAAATTAAGTTAATTTTGAGTTAACCCCATTCTAAATCAGTTATAATGATTGCTTCTTCTAACCTACTCTACTTGCACCAACATAGGTACTCTTGTACCACTTGCTGCTTATTTCTGTTTAGCTTAATTCTGGCGTTGCTTCAAGTTATACCAAAATAAACAGTTCTCCTAAAATCTTCCTAAATCTGTTTCGTCTTGCTTCTGTTCTAAAATGAACATGTTTTATGAAATAGGCAACACTCAAATGACAATGTCTTCTTAAGAGGACGCCATACCATGGAAGATAATTTTCGTGACAAATTCTTTCTCCTTCATTGCTAATTTAAAGTGTAGAAAAAGTGAGTTCAGACAATCCTAGAGTAAGCCATAAAATTTCTAATACTGAAAAGAAAATTTTTAAAATATACAAATGAAAATAAACTTAGAATTATGCAACAAAGAAGTTCTCTTCTAATAATTTGTTTGCATTTTGATCTTTTGAAGTATTTTTTTCAGCAATTGAAACTTCATTTTCAACTCTAGGTTGCCTGAACTTACTTTTTCTTTCTTTTAAATTTTAAATGAGTAATAATGATAATTTGCAACGAAAATTTTCTACCAAGGTATGACGTCCTCTTAACTGCGATGGAACATCTTTATTGCTTTTGAACTGATAATTGAATTTTTATGTACTAAGATATCATTTTAGATCATTTTTGCAAGAAATATCCAATCAAAATAAAATTTCTTCTTTAGAATATGGCTAGTTACAAAAGCATTTGAATAATGGCACTAGTGATATCCTAGTACATAGGTGCTTACAAGTCTTTGTTAGCCATTCTGCATTGAACAAGATTGTTAGATGTGCACAGTCTTTATGTTACTCATTTTGTTGCTACAAAAGAAAGTATCTTTCAAGAAGTGGAAATAGAATGCCTTTTGTTTGTCCTCGTATATTTTCCACAATTTGTGACCACTTCTAAGGGCAGATGCCCTAGTGTGTTTTTTTGTTTTTGTGTGCTAATCATTCATTGTGAACACCATGCTTCCAAGTCTACTGAAAGAATCCTGAATTTGGGAGGAATTGACTCCCAAAAAATATTCAAATCTTTAAAATTTTTAAAGTATAATAATAAAAAAAGCATTTCTTTTTTGCAATTTAAATTTTTTTATTAACATAACTGCAAATACTATATTACATTTTCTTTCTGTTCAAACTTTGAAATATTTTCACTTTAACATCAATTGTAATTACTTTTCATTCAGTTAAATATTTGCACATATTTTCAGGAAGTAAACTTTAGTAAACTGAGTAGTAGTCTTAGTCTTTTGGGTACATTTCTGAAGTAACTGATTTAAAATGCTTTATTAGGATGAGTAAAATGTTGTTACTTCTGGCTTGAAAAACAAATTGTTTGTGTACATACAATAAAAACATATGTGTGAAATTTCAGTGCATTTTAGAATTTGATATTATCAGAATTTTAAATTCAGTGTGCTATAATTTGCTATTTTTCTAAGACTTTTCTATGTTGCATTATTTTGAGTCAACTTGTATTTTCTGCTGTTTTTAGACATGAGATTTTTTCTTTTTGGCGAAATTTTCAATTTCATGAACTTGTAAACTTAATGAATTTCTAAACTTTATTAAGTTGGACTGTCAATGTATGCATATAGTAAAAAGGAGAAAAAAATATGTTTGCAAATAAGGTTTCCTTTTTTCGAAATAGTTTCACACCCCTTTTTATTTATTTATTTTTTTGATGATTTGAGTTGTTAGGTATTTCAAACTTTTTATTCTTTTCACACTGAATCAAATATAACGATGAAAATATTTTGAAATATTTTTTTCACCTGATAAATACAATAGATTACATTTATTTTAGATTTAAGTTGTTGTTGTTTTTGTAGATCCAAACATGGACTATTGATGAAGGAGAAGAACGACTTCGTGAACAGGTTGTTAAAGCTAATGTCACACAATCATTAGTGACCATATTTCGTCCCTTCTCACGTAATTTAGTGAGAGTGTTAGCATTCAATGACATGTATAATGGACCACCTTCTGATGTCATTGATTTTATAACTCCAGAAGGAAGTAAGTTTGTCTTCATTTTGGGTTTGATTTTCTAATACATTTGGTGTAATACATTTACATTTAGTGTAATAAATTTTTTAAATTACACATTTAGTGTAATAAATTTTTATGATATTAAACTTACATGAGACTGTTTTGTATTTTTAACTTAGGCAGCTTTCATAAAGACTATTAATTTTCATTGAAAATTATAATTAAAAAATAAACAACAAAAATAAAAGAATATTTTAAGCAAATAGGCTGAAATAAGACAAACTCATTAAACATTTGACATTTATTGGCTTCTTAACATGATAGAGCCCAAAAACTTAGTGTAAAGCATAAACGAATACTGGTATAGTAATTAAAAATTATTTTGCAAAATTTTCGAAATGCAAAACACAAAGTATGTACCTCCAAAAATGATTAACCATTTCAGCAACCAGACCCTTTCCATTTCACAAGACCCAAGCTTAGTTTGGTAAAACCGGAATGTCAGTATTCTTGGTTGACGGCTACCATTCTTATGGCATTTAACGAGGCCTTCACCCTGGATGCCTGCAGGAAACCTTAAAAGAGAAAAAAGTACACCGCAGGACAAGAGACTTGACTAAATAGTTAGCAAAGCGTCCGGATGAGCATTAAAAACCTGACGGTCATAGATAGAAGATTGGTGAAACCATTCAGTAAATGCATTCAAAAGTAAACTTTTCACAAACTAGTAATCTATTAATTGGTACTTTCATGTTACACACACAAAAACATTATGGTGTCATTATTTTTTTTAACAAGTATCTCTCCATTTTTTCTTGTCAGCTTTAATTTAACATAGTGCTTAATAGTGCTTATTTATGCTTGATAAAAATAAGGATGCAAATGGCATATAATTTGCTGGAGTATTGTTCAATTAGTTTTTCTCGATAAATCAACTATTAAAAAATAATTTAATATCTTAATACTCCAATATTTAATCAACTTAAAATTGAAGAGTATTGAATCATATTTTTTTTTAANTAACATAGTGCTTAGTAGTGCTCATTTATGCTTAATAAAAATAAGCATGCAAATGGCATATAATTTGCTGGAGTATTGTTCAATTAGTTTTTCTCGATAAATCAACTATTAAAAAATAATTTAATATCTTAATACTCCAATATTTAATCAACTTAAAATTGAAGAGTATTGAATCATATTTTTTTTTAAACTTAATATTGCATCTATCAAATACTTTTATTAATACTAAACTAAAATTTCATCTACATGCATTTTTAAAAATGATATCTTATCTGATGTATTGAGCTTGAAAAAAAATTCAGATTTAGCATAAGCTTTGTTATTAATTCCCTGCATTAATTCTTTTGCAGCACCTGGACCTGTTGCTTATTTCGATGCATTTCCTTTGGGAGCCAACGCATTATATCTCATCTGGAAGAGGCCTGCAGAACCAAACGGCATTCTCACTGGTTACAATATATATTATCGTGAAGGTTTGTTTCTATATATTGAAGGTTTTAATTCCGTTACTTTTATTGAAATAAATTTATTTAAAATTTTCAAGATTTTTTATGCATACACACTGAACTATTTATAGTTTATCGTAATTTAAAAATGTCAGAGTGTTAGAAAAAATATAAATTACTCTTGAATTTTCTGTTAAAATTTAATTGTTAATTCAAATATTTTGAATTTACAATAATTTTAACATAGCTGCTAACTTTACTGGATTTTCCAGTAGACTACTAGATTTTGCCAGTTTCTCCTAGTCTACTGTTAAAAATTCTGGTTTTTGTGCATTTTAGGAATTACCCTAAAAATGAGTAAGTTTCCTAAAAAAATTCCCTGTTAAAATTGAAATTTTTATATAAATATTATTAATGTATAATGGTTAAGTTAATTATTAATAAATATTATTAATATATACTACTATATATAAAGCCTCAATTATAGAAATCAGTTTATAAATATTTTTGCTCTAAAATGTTCAGTTTATTTTTTTCGGAACTCCATTTTTTACTTGATTAAAAAAATATTTTAACTAATGATGAATTAAATATCTATTAATTACTATAAAAAATATGAGTTTTTCTATTTTGATGACTATAAAAATCCAGAAAATTTCCTAGGTGTAAAATATTTAGTACATTTTGTAATAATTATCATGAAATTTATGTTTCATAGAATCTACTGAACTTTTCCCTATCTATGTTGGCAGCTATGCTTTTAACAATTGTTTTTAGCAATTCAAAGTCTGAGATGGAAAATAAAAAAAATTTCCAATTTTAAAAAGTAGATTTTTTCTTTAAAATAGCAATACTAAGTAAACTAGATTTACAAAATGCGAGGATAATAAAGCTTAGTTGCCAATTTTTGCTTAATGTGTTTGTTCTTGTTGTAAGTGGGGTTATTATCACCGTAACGGTAAATGACCTGCTTATTAAATAATAAAGCTGTGAAGTAGTAAAGTTGTAATTGTTGACAGAATCGGAAACAATTCTTGAACTGACTGGTATTTTCTCAGCCTTACTAATCAACCTGGTTGCAGAAATCTTCTAGCACGGCAGCAAGCTCTGCAGATTTATTAGAGCATCTTCAGATTGTTTTTAAGGAGAAACAATATTACTGTAAAGAGAAACAGAAAATCATTTTTTTAAAAACTTTTACACTAATGTTTGCTTAAAGTTCTTTAACTTTGTTTGGCAATATGCAGATATATGAGGGGAAAAAAAGTTCTGGTTTTCAAAAATTCTAAATTATGTTCTACAATTATTATATAATGTTCTTCAATTATTCCACTATTAAAAGTTTAGAAATTTTTTTTCTAATAAAAATGAGAAATTAACAACCTTTACTAATGTTTAGTTTTTGTCTACGTTAAAAACAGATATCTCAAGCAACCAAAGCTTTTCTTAACAATGTTGCACTTCTTTTCAATTTATTTTTATTTATTTATTTAGTTGTGTCCTTTGGTATTTCCTTTTTTTCTCTATATTTCTAGCATTTTCTTGCTCAATTTTTGCTTTTTAATCTTATGTCCATTTTGAATTTTTTAAAATAAAAAAATTGTATTCAATATGGATTTCAAAATTGCGTACATTTATAAATGCATTAATTTTTTATTTATTTATTTTTTCAATTTCAGTTAGTGGAACTGAATTGGGCGAGATAAAAGAAAGAAAACCTCAAATAACAGATCCAAGCGAGACTAGAGAAAAGCTTGCTAACTTAAAGCCAAAGACGAAGTATCGAATTGATATCTATGCTACGACTAAAGTTGGAGAGGGTGAAAAAATGTATATTGAAGTAGAGACTAAGGACAATGTAGCTCGCCGTAAGTATTATATAAATCAATATTATACTTTTATTTTGTAAAGATATTTTAAAAATTTATTCTTAATTTTTAAAATTATCAGTCAACTCAGTTTTAATAATATTTCCCATTCCTCTAACAAGGTCCTGTTGCAGAATTTTTTGGAGCTATCTGCGACAAAACTCTCTGGGACTAATATCTTTCTACAAGATACTTTTAATAATAACAAAAATGCTGTGTTGACAAAGCAAAAAAAAACTCTTTGAAATTTTTTTAATTAAACATGTAATAATTTTTTATTCTAAATATTATAAGTGATTTTGTTGGGGGTAAAAACAAGCTAATTATTTCCTTCTTTGCATCTTGTATATAATCATCACAGTAAAAAAATAATTAAAAATCATTAAACGTTTCTTACCTTCTTCCTTCTCGCTCTCGTGAAAATGACGGGGTGAAGTTTTGCCCTCTATTTGTCGCTCCCGTGGTATTCCTGGGTTGTAGTGTTCAGTAGTAATGTGCAATGGGAATAAAATTAATTCATTTCTTTTGCACGGAAAATATTTAATTTCTCATTTTACACACCAGATGGCAGTACCAGAATATTTTTAAGGTAATTGTAGATAGTTGGTTTATTTTAAACTAGATGTCAGCACTAATCAAATGTGGATAAAAAAAATATAGGCACTTTTATGACCGTTTTCTTGAAAATTAACTGAACGTTAATGCTTTAAAAATATGTTATAAAAACTGACAGACATAATGACTGCCTGAGTATCATTCTAGACTTTTTTTAATAGTTTAAACCAGTTTTTGGTATCATAAACCCAACTCCAGAATAGATTTATGGAGTGCTCCTTACATTTTTTTTTCAGATCCTGATGAACCTCACTTTGTGTGGAGTCATTTACCTGATGTTGATGGCAAAGCTGGCGTGCGAGTCATATGGGTGCCGGCTGTCGAAGGACACCCTGGAAGTTTTTTCTTTGTTCGATACAAAAAGAAAGGTAGGGATCGTTGTTTTTTTAAAAATGAAATTTTTACTTACTCCTTCCCTTCAAATTAACTGATATTCTTTTTCATTTTAATTCTATCAGATGACACTGCATGGGAAAGCACACTGCCTGAGAAGAACCAAGATTCCATCCTAGTCACTGGTTTAGAGTTAGGCTCCCTTTACGAAATGCAAGTGGTTGCTGTTGATGGGGAATATCAAACACCCAGCAAAATAGAAGAGTTTGAAACAGGAGGAATGGGTACTTCTTTTTTATTCTTTTGGGCATGCTGTTTTGTTTTCCGAAAGATTTTTTATTCCGTTAAAATAGTAAGAGGGATTTTTTGTGTTAAAGTTGAAATTTATGAAGCATGTTTACCACTTTTATAAGGCTGTGGGAAGTATACTTTCTACGAACTTCTTTAATTTTTAAACGTTGATGGGAAGCAATTTTCCCACTTATGGTTTGCATACATTCCAAGTCTCCTGTATTTTACTACTATCTCCTGTTTACCTGTATATTCTCAAATCTTTCCTTATTTGTTGAACTTTAAAAAAAGGTAATAAAATATTCATTGATAACAAAAATACTTCTCTTATTCCTCAACAGATGGTGCTATTGCCATTACTGCAGCATGTTGAGTATTAATAGTTTAAGTCGAGCCGTGATGGCTCAGGCAATCGAGCGTTCTCCTTCCAATGAGGTGAACCCAGGTTCAAATCCCAGCAATGACTGGTCGATACGAATTCCTCATCCGGCTTGCACCGGCCACAGTGCCGACGTGAAATATCTCCAGTGGTAGATGGATCATGGGTTAGAGTCCCCTTATAGTGAGGCTAACCATGGGAGATTTTCGTGGTTTTCCTCTCCACGCAACTCTAATGTGGGTTAGTTCAATAAAAAAGTCCTCCATGAAGTGAATTTCTCCCAAGACTTGATCCAGGTATTCCCTTGTCTTCTGTATTGGGTTCAAAATTACCAGACTACGGAGTTGAACATCCGTAGTCGTAAACCCAAAATTTGGGCGGTTAGTAAAATCTCCGTTATTTTATTTCTTCAATGTTGGCAGGTATGGGTTTGTGTGGCCATTTGCTGATAACATCTAAAAAAAAAGAACAAAAATTGGAAAGGCTTTGTTTACATAAATGTAGGTAACGGTTAAGGTTATTTGGGGTCAAAAATAGAGGAGAGTTATTTTCGCTCGTGTGTTAAGCTTTCATTCATTTTATCATTTCTTATTCAGTTTACTATTAGTTACAAATATAGAATTTATAAATTCAATAATTTGCAAGCACAGAAGTTGCAGTACCTTACTGAAGGTAAAAATTTTTAAAACCTTATCCACTTTCCCTTAAAGAAAATGGTTATAAAAAAGTACTTTAAGGTTATAATCTATAAGAATTTCTTTCTATAAATTAACCACAATCCCAGTAGTATTTTATTAAACATTACATATCTAGAGGAAATTGCCCTATAAAGAGTTAAAACACAGTAACAATATTTAGATGACAGTAAAAGTTAATAAATTATTGAGTTACAATTATTTAAAAATGTGATGTTGCTGTATAATCATTCAGGGTGCGTAGTGTTTTTAGAAAGGGTTTAAAAATATGCTTATTTTTCATTTATGTTTTTTAAAAGCCCTTAAAGGTGTTTTTTATTCGGGGTTAATTTTTTATGTGTTAAAAAGAGATTTTTTTTTTTTTTTTTTTTTTTTTTTTTTTTTTTTTTTTTTTTTTTTNAAATCATTTTCACAATTTTCTCTGCAATATTTATCAGAAATTAGTAATTTTATCATCATTCATTGTGTAAAGTTTTTGAAAATGTTTTTGAATTTTATTTATTTTATGTTTATAAATTAAGAACTTTAAACGATAGGNAATTTTTCTCTGCAATATTTATCATAAGCTAGTAATTTTATCATCATTATGTAAAGTTTTTGAAAATGTTTTTGAATTTTATTGATTTTATGTTTATAAATTGAGAACTTTAAACGGTAGGAATTTTTTTTTATTAATGCACTGATCCTAATTATGATTTTTTTTTTTTTTTGGAAAATGATTAAAAATATTTTTTGAGTGCTTAAAAAGTACTTTAAAGGTGCTTATTTTTTGTTTAAAAATCTGGCTGCGCACTAATGAAACTCTCCCAGAAATCAGGTCACTTAAAGTGAGATTATTTAACAAAATTAGAGATTAAGTTGAGAGATAAATGCTGACTAATGGAATTTTTAACATTATGAATTTTAAACACTTGTTTCTGCGAAATGACTGAATATAAGATCAACTGATATACCTGAAAGAATATTAATTTTTTTAAAAAAATTAACTGAACTTTAGACAAAGTTTTATTATATTTATGTTAGTCTGCTTTTTAGACAAGTATAATGAATTTTTGTCGTATTGATAGACTTGTTTATTCATTGCAGCTGCTGTTCAGGCACCTGAAACAGCTGAAAGTTTTGCCACTGCCGCATGGTTCATAGGGATGATGTGTGCTATTGCCTTACTGCTGCTACTGCTAATCATTATTTGTTTGATCAAGAGAAACCGTGGTGGAAAATATTCTGTCCATGAAAAAGAAGCTGCACAAGGACGTGACTTGGAGTATGCTGATGATGGTGGATTTAATGAATACACTAAAGCAGCGTGAGTTTTCCATTTTTCTTCTGAAGTTACACTTTATGTCTGGGAAAATTCTTATATTTATGCGATCTAATTCTTTATTTATCAACTGGGTCGTAGTGGCTGAGGGGATAGAGTGTTCGACTTCCAATGAGATGAACCGGGTTCGAATCCCAACAATGGTTGGTCGATACGAATTCTTCAACTGGCTTGCACCGACAACAGTGCTGACGTAAAATATCCTCAGTGGTAGACAAATCATGGGTTGGAGTCCCCTTGCTGTTAGGCTAGCCCTGGAAAGTTTTCATGATTTTCCTAATAAAAGAATTTCGTAAAAGTCTACATGTTTCAAGCACTCAAAAATAATTACTCTCAAGACTTGCCAGAGGTGAAACAAAAGTGAAGGAATGGAATAATTGAATAAATTTTGTTCTGAAGAAACAAAAGCGATTTGAAATAGAAAATGTAATATTGCCATCGAAATATGGAATGTAAGTGTAAGAAACAAAACTTGAAAAATCTCAGTAGTTGAGAGGGAAACCAATAATCAAGAGAATAAAACAGCAAAGGCGGTGAGGAACTAATGTTGTTAACTAGGAAATCAGCATTCATATGAATGAAACAAGATTCCAGGTCATCAAGATGAACGGAAGTTACTGGGGTGTTAATAACTTGGCATTGTCGAAATTAAATTTATGCTCAACGTTTCCACAATTGATTGTTTATGATATTGATAACAGACATATCTATCATGTTTTTTAAGTCTGTATTTGAAAGTGCTGCAGATTAGTTGGATGTAACTAGGATCAGACTGGCAAGGAATGTGGTGAATACTCCAGTGATTTTCAAGACCAATAGGATCTTTAAGAAACTTAAATTTAACCTTCCTACTTGGTTCAAAAAATTACTTTAAAACCAAAATTGGAAAGAAGATTAGCAATTTTATGACAAACAGAAGAAAAAAGAACTGAAATAACAAGTTCAATGTAAGGATTCGAAGAATAGAGGAGTTGAGGTGTAAGGAATTTATAAAGAGGACACCATACCACGGAAGAAAATTTTCGTCGCAAATTATCTTTCTCCTTCATTACTAATTTAAAAGAAAGAAAAAGCAAGTTCAGGCAAACCTAGAGTATGTCATGAAGTTTCAATAGCTGAAAAAAATACTTCAAAATATTAAAATGCAAACAAATTATTAGAAGAGAACTTTTCCGTTGTGCATTTGTATATTTTGAAATTTTCTTTTCAGTATTTGAAACTTTATGGCTTAACCTAGACTCACTTTTTTTAGACTTTAAATTTTAAATAAGTTATGAAGGAGAAATAGTTTTCTTCCCCGGTATGGCGTTTTCTTAAAAGTTGAATCTACTAGGATTTAGCCCTTCTATTGTTGATTCAGCTCCTACTATTTTATAGTTTTCTTCTCCTATTTGTTATGAATCCTTTCCTATTATGACTTGAAGGCCTGTTAACAAAATTAAATTCAAGTCTGTTAAAGATCCTATTGGTTTTGAAAACCGTTGGAGAATTTACCCAACACCTTACCAGTAAAATACCTTGGATTCATTGAACAAATCAGACACACTTTGAAAGTTACTTATGGAAGGTGATAGATATGTCCCTTATCAAGATTACGATGAATCATAAATTGCTGCACATTGTTGGAATCTTGGGCATAAACTTGATTTCAACAATGCCAAAATTGTTTCCACCCAAGTCACATCATCTTATATTGATGTTTTGGAATCTTGTTTCAGTCATATGAATCCTGATTCCCTTGTTAACGGCATTAGTTCTTCACACCTCTTCATAGTACGTGGAATTACCCTGATTAGCCCCTCGCAGTAGATTTTCTTGATGCTTATTTTATCGTTATTTTCTATGTTTCGTTTTATTTCCTTCTACATATTTTTGAAGCCAATGAAGTTTTTCAATCTAGCAATGTAAAATGCTTAAGTGCATTTACTATACATTATTAGGGTATAGTTAAATGTTGATTTGCCACTATAATTGATTATATTACATTTTCAAGGTGGTGACAATACAAAAAAGTCGTATAGGCGGGAAAATGTCAGAAAATTTTGCTGTGATACCCATTAGGTCAGGGGAAAAAAATTTATTTGAGTTTAAGGTTCCAATAGTGTTTTTTTTTTTTTATATAGAAAGGCTACCCTGATTTTGTTTCACTGCTTTTGATTTCCTCATGTTCTTTGATTATGCTTATAATGTTATGCTATATTGAATCATAAGTATTGAAAAGTACCAATTTATCCAATATTATCAGGGAGGGTTGGGATAGCTTGGTTGGTAGGGCACTGGGACCATGTCGATTCCCGCCTGCTAAAGACTTCCAGTGTAGTAAATGGTGACTGATGCGCATTAAATCTGTCAGGTCACAAAGTCCTCCATGTTTCCATAACAAATTAATACCTCTGGGGGTACTGATCCAGGACCTCCCTTGTCTTCTGGATTGGAATCAAAATTAGGAAATCACAAGGACCAAAATTACGGAGTTTAACATTAGTAGTCATGAACCCAGAATCAGGTCGGCTGTTCAACAACAGTTATAAAATTAAATAAAAATATCATCAGGAATAATTGTGTTGAATTTTTTTTTCCTGTTTGTAGGACTGATGTCCCAGACCGAACCAGTGGGAGTCGAACATCCCTCAATAGCAGCGTCAAAGGACCCGAGAGTGAGACAGACAGTATGGTGGAATACGGAGAAGGAGAAGCCAGTAAGTTCAATGAGGACGGTTCCTTCATTGGTCAGTATGGATCAAAGAAGAAAACGGAGGACTCTGCTTCTCCATCCGCCCTTGCCACATTTGTTTAGCCCTTTTATTTAATTAAGTACGAAGCAGATGATGGACTCAGAAAATCTGCTAATCAATCTTTTTTTTATTTTAAAATGCTCTATTTATTTGCCTAATATATGCCTATATTAGTTTAGTTACTTGCAACAAAAAAAAAGCCGAAATTAAGGGTGTTCTTGTCTGAGAAGTGGAAAATATTTTCACTTGGTTTTCTAAATTTTCCTATTATATAAAAGTGATAGACATGGTGTCGGATAGGAATGTGACATTTTTTCAAATGAAGATATATAGCTTTTTCTTTTTTTTCTCTTCTTTTTGCATTTAGCAACTTCATTCATATTCCGTAAGAGGACAACTCTTGTGGGACAAGCCCTTCATAACCAATTCTCTTTTACCTACATAGGTAATTTAAAATTAGATGTATAAAAAAAAAATGAATTAAGGTCAGGGTTGCCACTCCACATTGAGAATAGGGAAAACCTGGAAAATGCAGGGAATTTTAAAATCATCTAAAATAACAGGGAATTTTGATTTTTTCCTTGCAAACTAAAAAAAAACAAACAGGTAATTTTTGTCTTTTAAAAAAATGCAGACTTCTCAAAGGCAATCTATATAAAGATGATTGTTCAGCTATATTAAATTATTTAATTTATTATAGCACTATTTCTTTTATGTTGAGGTGTTCCTTATTTCTCCAAGTTTTTCTAGCAACTGAAACTAGCATGGTTATCCTAGTATAACACGCAAGTGAATGTGTGTTTCCTCATAATATATTGTGTATAATATGTGCAGGGAAAACACAGGGAATTTTTTTTGAGAGATGGGTGTTTCAACCCTGTAATAATATTCTTAATATAATGGTATGTGATATCGTTATTTTACTGTAAATTGTCAGTTTCTTTTTTCAAGGTGAGTGAAAAATAATTGATAATTATGTTTTTAGAAATGTTAATATTCCTATCTGACACCTAGTAGTTATATATATACATATACTTAAGTAAACCACTTTTTACACATTTAAGCAAAATAATTTTTATTTTTTAAAGGAGATGCGTATAGTTATTTGAAGCATTGTGGTGGGAGCTCTTTTAGTGGTGAAATGGGATGAAAGCAGTACCTTTAAATCTTTTTTACAATAAATATTTCAGCTAATCTCAGATTATGTTGGCGTTAAGTTTTAATTTTATTTGCCAAAAAAAAATTTATTTTTTTTTACTTGTTTGACAAAAAAATATTTTGCCATGTAAGCCTTTTATGAAAGTTCCATTTATAATTCATATTGTTAATGTATGTTATTTTAGCCTCTTAAATTTTCGTTTTCATTGAGTTAATGTAGTAACAACATTATTATTATCAAGGGATATGCTTGAATGAGAATGAATTTTTTTTTGTGTTCTTAATTAATAAATCGTTAACTATTGTTTATCGATTTAAATAATAACTAATAATTCTAAGACCAAGGGATATGTGTGCTTTTCATCATCTTCCTGAAAAATATTTTTTAACTAAGACTTTATATGACTTGGGCAACTTGAATTTTTTGAAGGCGAAAATAAACATTTTTAAACGTAAAATTTTGCACTTTCAGATGGTGCTTGCCTTGAAATTTCACATTGTAAAAAAAAAAAAAAGTTTTTAGTCACTTGTTTACAGTTAGGAATATGAATGACTTTTATCTCTGTCAAAATGTTTTAAATGTACTGCCTTTCCTTAATAATTAGCGCTTGTATGCAAACTTCAAATCATGTGATAATGCTGCTTTTATTCTATGTACAGGCTGATAACTTTTAGCTTTTCACTTAAGCTGCAAATCAAAAATCCACTTTATATCGTAGAATTGTCTGTGGCTTTGTGGGGTGAATGACTAATTTATGTAATTATATTCTGTAGAATAGAGTGAATTTTTTTATATATATATATCATTACCTGTGAGCAGATTCACTGTGCATCCTATATAATGACTCGAAGAAAGTTTGTTTTATATCTGCATTCTACTCAGATGTGATTTAATGTTTACCCTCATTAATGTTAGTAGAAATGGGGGTGCCAACAGAAGTGCCAGGGTAGATTTTCCGGGGTGCCTCAGGATTTTATACCCAAACTGTGAAAAATCTTCCAGATTTTCTTCTTTTACTGTTTAATTAATGAACAATATGTTTTCTGTCAATTCTCTCTTTTTTTTTGTTTCCTTCTTGAAAAATTTTCTGAGCCAGTTAGTTATATTGAAAATTTCTCTCACCTATTTATGTAATTAATAATTATTAACAAATTTGCCTCATACAGAGAAGTGTGAAGTAGACTTATATGGCCATAAAATATTTTTATTATCAGAAATTAAAATATTGTGAAACCTATTAATTAAAATAAAAATCGATTTAACAATAAGTTAATGTGAAATTCATAATAGTTATTAACAAATTTGCCTCATAAGAGAAGGTGGAAGTAGACTTTTATCGTCAAGATATATTTTTATTCTCAGAAATTAAAATATTTCGGAACCTATTCATTAAAATAAAAATTGATTTAATAAGTTGATGTTTAAATTTGTAATGAAATTATTTTTAAATCCAAGCACATAGCTTAATTTAGTTCAAGGAAGAACTTATTGACATTGATAACAATTTTGCTATAATGCTAAGAAATGTAAAACAATTAAGGGAAACAGAATATTTCTGCTCATTTAACCAATGATGCAACTTGGTTTAACTATCATCGAATAATCCGAATTTCATTTTATTCAATTTTACTGCATTGAAAATAGATTGTTTTGCAGGATTTGTATTAGAGAATAATAATTATACTAACTCTCTGAATTCAGTGTTAAAGTTTATGTTTTTGTCAGAAATGACAATTTAGGTCTAATCTCATTCAAATTTTTTAACAGCAAATTTGTATAAAAATAATGTTATAAGTTTTTTTTAAAAAATTTTTTGTTGCTTAATTGAGCCTGAGTTGCTCAATTATTTTAGAGAAATAAAAAGTTTAATTCCATATAACATCTGTCATGTTTTAATGAATTAAGAATATAGTTTCGACTTTCAGTAAGTGAGCATAGATCTTGTTAATAGTTTAAACTAGTTGGGGACTGTTTGTGTATGTTGGCATCCCTTGTAGTAAAATGGAAAAAATTTAAAAAACTGGCAATTATAAATTTCTCTTGTATAGGAGTAGTTAAAAATACATAATTTTTTTTTTATCTCATATACATTGTTTCATTAGTTATTTAATGTTCCTTAAAATGATTTTTATTTGAAGTCAACACCCTTTAACTATTACATGCACATGTATTACAACAAAAATGAAAATTAAATAAATTAGAAGATCTGCTCCATTATATGTGCCTGCCAAATACATTTTGGAAAGCAATTTTCATAGATTGCATTTGTTTGTGCTTTGTAATTGCTATAGATAATTAAAGTATTTTACTTCAATGAAAAAAAAAGTATTTATTGAATAATATTCCCCTTAACTGGGTTGCTTAAATTTATTTATACTGATTTGCTAGTTATGTGATCGATTCATTTTTTCCATTTATTTATTATTTTTCAAAATATGTAATACTCATTTATATTTTTCATCCTTTGTAAATTTTTTATGATTTATATTGTTAGAAAAGCTAGTTTTATCTAAATTTATTTGTATTTTTAATTTTTATACCTAATTCTTATTCTGGTTGTGATATGAGTAAATTAGTGATTTTTTTGAAGGAAAAAAAATGTTTGGTGCTTTTTTAGTTAAAAATAGCTTTTTAAATTGCTTCAACATAATATGCACAAAATGTTCTTTTGGTAAGTCTAATTTGTTACTTTCAAGTGAAATAGGAAGATTCTTTTAATTTTTTGATATTTAAAAGTTCAATATTCTCTAGTAAATATAACCAATCAATTATATCGGGAATATTTTATCCTATGTAGATTAAACTTTTTTTTAAAAAAAGAAATAAATTACACCCAACATAAGTTGTAATGTCTGATATAATTGAGAAAAATAATTTAATTGTATTATTTGAATACAGACTGATATGAAAGCTACAAATTTACTCTAATTTGTTTATAGGCACCTTTACAGTGCAATCATTCTCATGAAAATATGCTTTTCCATCTTTTTCATGATCACATTTATTATGTTTAAAAACCGAGATTATGTTTGTGATTTATGCACTCATTTGTATATACTTTGCATTGTTGCATCATTTTATATCTACTATTCCATAATTTATTTTTGTAGTAAATTATATGTAGCTAGCTTTACACGTTATTTTGAATGCAGAGCATTCATTTTGCTACATATACCTTTAGTAGCCATAGTTATTGTATATAGATATGTGCCTGGTGCAGTTTTTTTTAATTTATTTTTTTATGTGAAGTTCATAATTTTGTGCACAGAGATTCTCTTTAGGCTGATTATGTTCTCATAATTATTTTGTTTTATTGAAATTGTCATTTTCTTTCTTTTGTTTTGGATTAAAATTCAAAAACTGCGCATATTTTCTGATTAACTTAACTTATAATGAACAATTAGAGTGGACTGACGAATGTGCGTGTATATTTAAAAATTTTATGCAAACAGTAAATATTTCATAATAGTTTATTCCGTTGGTTAACTTTAGTTTTTCAAGATTGTCTAGCAGACACTGTCCACTTTATTTTATTAACATCAGGATGTTATTGTTGCATTATTTAATCTTTGTATTTAAAAAGCCTATATATTTTTACTGTTGTTAAAACCTTATAGCTTAATAAAATATAGTAATAGTAAACCATTAGTTCTAGCTATATTATTGTAATATGTAATAATACGGATTTCTGTTCGGTGAATATTTTTCTGCTGCATTACTTTACATTTGCTTAAAAGAAATTATTAAAAAGTATACATATTTTAGTAAATAATATTTTTATAATTAATTTTCATGTAAGAAATAAAATAAAATTCACATTTTTGAGGAACTTTGTTTTTTTTTATGAAGGTGATAAAAATTAAACAGTAGCCATTAAAGAGGTTTAAGTTCATTAGATCCATTAAAGTTAAAGGTGGCCTAGCAGGTCAAAGAGTTAATTGTAGAGTTAAATAAAAAGTTAATAGTCATGTTTTATATCAACCATTAAGGAGACTATTTGGCCTTTTATAAATATCCTAAAGTAGCCCAATATGCAATTGTCGTATTTAAATAAAAATATGAAGCTTACTGGTGCGAGATGTTTGGAATGCTTATTCAATTTATTATAGATTGTCTGTTGGTAAATGTTTGATAAATTAAATAAAAATTAAATTGCTTGTAAAAGAATTGCGTACATTCTATCATTGCATAGTTATAATTTATTCTCCAAATTTAAGAAAATTTATTTATAGTTTCTGAAAAAGGTTGTGCAAATATTAATTGTATAAATTGTTTTATCAATAATCAGCCTAATTGTTCTTGTTTTGTTTATTTTATGTTCTTTTTTGAATCTCAGCACCATTTGATGGTTTTTGTTAGTTAAAAATAAACTGTGTTTTATTCTGTGTTGTGTTATAATTTTCATGTGTTTAACTGCCATATGTAGATCTGATTTTGAAACTTAATTTCAAATTTTTCTTAAAGCATTCACAGCTACTTTTTTTTAAATTAGAAAAAGCGAATCTCAGTTTTCGTATTTCATACAGTTTTTTTATCTGCTGTAAATGAAGTAGTTTTTTTTAATATCATTTTAAAAGAAAAAGTTTTAAATGAACCAAAAGCATTAAGGTAAATTAAATAATTATTCAAATTTTGCACATTTTCTTTATATTTAATTTTTTTTATTTTATTTTTATTGTATCATCATGTAAGTATGAAAGCTCCAAATTAGCCGAAGTATAACATTTAATATGCAGAATTATATTGCATTAAGTTCAACTTTTATTTGGCAATTTTAGTTTATTTTTCTCGTCTGTGTTTTACGAGTTTTATATTTTATAAAAACGAAATTATTGACTTTCATGTATATTAGTCACTGTAAATTATTGTAATTCAATACAATAAGTTCCTATTACCCAATTAACTAAAAGTATTTTGAACAAAATTTAAATTATATAAGGAATGATAGGTGATATGTAAATTTATCTACTTTGTTTAGTGACTTAGGCAGCTGTGAGAAGGTTTAACAAACTCAGATATATTTTGAAATTAAGAAAAACTTAGTCACAATTTTTATTTTATTGTTGATTTTTTTCTAATTGTTATTTTGTTAAAATTGAAATGACTATGTATGGGTTATTATTTTTTCAAACTGTTTGGTAATAAAACAGGAAACAAAAGAGGAAGAGGGGGGTGTGCATTTGTAAAAATGTACTAAATTGCATTACGTTTGGTTAATGTATGTGTCTGTGCAGCTTCTTAGTGTATTTATCATACCTGTTTTTAATGCTGTGAATTGATCTGATTTCATATTTGTTTTATTCATTGTGCACTCTTAATGAAAATAAAATATATAAAAATTTACAGAAACCAATTGTTTGTGAATTATTTTTCTTATTACAAAGATGAGTTTTTTCAGTTTTTTTGGCAAAATTCTGCTTTTTTTTTTAAAATTTAATTTTTAGAAAAAATTCCGCTTCTCTAAGAAAATTGTGCTTTTTTTCCGCATTGAAATATAATTAGTTTTTTACGCATTTTCGTTCCTATGTAAACACGATTCAAAATTGCATTTACTGGATTTAAAAATCATATCGCAATTGAATATTCACGAAATTTTAAATTACATTTCAACCATTTTAATTAAAAACATTAACTATTTTATTTACAATATTGTTTTTAGATATTATTAAGTATTATTAATCCTTTTTTATCAGATCTATAATTGAAAAATGTAAAGAATAGAAAAATCTAATTTTAATGAGACAAAAATCAAATTTTTATTATTTTTTTTTTTTTAAAAATTTCACAATTTTCGCCAACCCTGATTCGAATCTGAGAAATATATAAGAAACCTAACAATAACCTGATATTATTTCTCCACTCCGAGTCTGTCAAAGAGCTATAAATTGTACACTATTTAATACTTTGAAGTGTGTTTTTCAGCATTATGATTACTTGGCTATCGCAATTATTGGCATTCACAGATCATCATTAATTATAATCATAAATTATTGTTTGTCATCATGAATTGTGACAGCCTGGATTAATTGCAGGATTAATTACTTGCAATTAATTACAGAACTAATTACTTGCAATTAAGATTCCAAGTAATTAAAACTTCATAAGGCAGTGGGAAGTATATTTACCAGCGACTTCATTAATTTTCAACTGGCGATGGGTAGCTATATTTTCATTTTGAATCCGCTGATAACTCAAAAAACAATAAAGGGTTTCATTCGCATAAATTTAAGTTACATTAAAGGTTAGCGTGCGGTCAAGAAGAGAAGTCAACACATGGGATCAATTTTCTCTTGTGCTTTATTGCGTTTGTTCACTTGCCTTTTTCTCATCAAGTTTATTGGTAGTTATTAACACAAAATATTTAAAAACCGGTTATTTATAAGTACAGAGGTTCAAGTGTTTGGGTATTTTTTTTTTAGATTTGGAAACATTTTATAAATACCTCCCACAAAAAAAGTGTCTTAACCATCAAATTAATTTTAAGTCGTAAGCCTAAAAAAGAGTTTCTTTTTATAAATCAATCTTAATCCCTAAAATGTTTTAACTTTACGTTACTCGAAAAAAATAATCATATAAAAGGTTAATTACTATAAATTAACAACATTTTAATATTCACACAAATTTATTGTGAAATAATTCCTCAGTTTTCACAAAGAAAGAAAAATATTAAAATAACGTTTTAAATACCACCACGTTAAAAGCGATGCAACACTCATATTATTTAGCATTCATAAACAAAAGATATAAATATGAAATGAGAATGAATGATTGTTGTTTGTTGTTTACGTTTTGAGAAAAATGAATGCGTAAAAATGTCTAATCATATTCATCCGACTGTTACGTGTTGTGAGGGTTACGACCCCAATTGTGCCCAGAAGGTGATGGTTTACTGGGTGAGGGTCATCGCTTTCTCGCCTTGACCGCACATCACTTTAGAATCTTCGTTGCACGCAGTTACGTTCTAGCAACCGTTAATCAGCATTAACGAATTATTCCTACCATTAAAGTTAAAAAGAAGAGTTTTCTTTTCATGCAATTTATTTTATTGTGCAAAAGTTATAGATTTAGAAATTCGGAATTTCATATTTTGAGTACAATTTAATTTTGACTTTTCTTACGAATTTTTTTTAGATTTACCTAATATACTAATTAAGGTACCTAGTATAGGTTTTTTTAATTATTATTTTTGGAGTTGAGTGCGAAATTAAGATTATCTCATCCTGATTATTAATTTCTTTGACTATATTTTATTACCTAAAAAATGCACCGTGCGATTCTTGATTTTGTTGATGTGGGCTTTTGGCACAAAATGTTAAGCAAGATAGTCACGACCGAAACTCTGGAGACACAATCGTAACAAAGTAACACCACTGAAGCACGAAAGGTTCGAATCCTGGTCACGGCAATGGTCACGAATCCTGGTCCACATTCGAATCCTGGTCACGGTTCATCGAATGAGCCTTGGTGGCTCAGGGGATGGAACGTTAGCCTTCCAATGAGGAGTACCCGGTTCGAATCCCAGCGAAGACTGGTTGATACGAATTCCGCACCTGGCTTGCACCGATCACAGTGCTGACGTAAAATATCTTCTGTGGTAGACGGATCATGGGTTAGAGTCCCGTTGCCGTCAGGCTAACCGTGGGAGATTTCTCTCTTCATGAAACGCAAATGCGGGTTACTTCCATCAAAAAATCCTCCACGAAGGTAAATTTCTCCCAATAGTGGAGTACCCTTGTCTTCTGGATTGGGTTCAACAAGTCTACGGAGGAACATTAGAAGTCGTAAGCCCAAAATTGGGTCGGCTGTTCAACGACGATTATAAAATAAAATATAAAGTGCAGCACGAAAAGGTCAAGCAATTGCGGACTCTCAGGCAAAAAGGTTCGAGTCACGCACGAGAAGGAGAACCACACATCAGGTCGCTAAGCAAAGGAGGACTGCAGCACTCAAGCACCAAACCAAGGGCCCACATTTCGGCAGTGCCAACTAGCCCGTAAGGCAGACAGCTCCACACCGTTAACCATTGAGTGGACCCAAGCCTGGAATGTTAACGAACCAAAAACTTAATAAAAAGTTAAAATACAATCGAGATTAGTAAAACAATTACATCGAAATAATAAAATTTACAACTGAAAGCATCAAAATACATCATATATTGTGTTCTTTGTTATAACTACTTATATTCTTCCGCTCGCCCACTGCATTGAGGGACTCTATGATTCGTGTCATATCTTAATCAAAATTTTTCATTTCCTCCCTGCAGTTTACGCAAGAACTTCTGTTTTTGCATTCGGCTAACTTGTGTCCATAGCCTGGTTGGTAGGGCACTGGGCCCATGTCCAAGAGTTCATGGGATCGATCCGCTCCGACCGAAGACTCCCCGTGTTGTAAATGGTGACTGATGCACGCTAAATCTGTCGAGTCACAAAGCCCTACATGTTCCCATAACAAATCACACCTCTGGGGGTACTGATCCCGGAGTTTCCTTGTCTTCTGGATTGGTTCAAAATTACAAGGATACAGACTTGAACATTAGTAGTCGTAAACCGAAAATTGGACGGTTGTGAAATTTTTTTTTTTGTGTCCATGCTGGTTGCAGTTATCGCAAGTCTCATCCCTAGCGCAATTTTTTGCTAAGAGGCCCAATCTGTTACATTTGTAACACCTCAGTGGTCTGAAACATTCTTTCACAATTGGGGTTTTCCAACCCAGATTTAATTTAGATCTTATGATTTTTAAGAAGGCTTTAGGTTCTAGTTCCAGTACCCAGTGAAACCCTTATGACTCTTGATTGGAAAGGCCACTTCGAATTCTGTCTCCTCTAATTCCTGGTTTCTCGTCCTTGAAACGATTATGAACAACCATCATCTCATCGGATTGATTTATGATGGGCCAATATTAAAAAAACCAAATTGTTTCGATGGTATATGCGAGAGAACCAACGAGAATTCCCATTAAACCTTCATGGAAATGTATAGTTGGAACCATCACGGATCATCATGGATTGTTGGCTTAGGCAATTGCTCTTTCGGTTCCTCATTAGCAATAGGCTGTTCTATATCAAATAGAATTATCCTAGGGTTTTTCTTCTTCGGTTTTTCACAAACAAGCATTTCATCAAGACCTTTTACTTCAAGTTCATCAGTGAGTTTCTTGATGTCACTTTTCTTTTCGACCTGGAGAACAACGCCTCCATCTCTAATGTTTTTTTTTAAAAATTCTCCTCTGTCGCACAAGAATTTCTTGCCGACCCAATTTTTGGGTTTACGACTCCTAATGTTCAACTACAAAGCATTGTAGTTTCGAACCCAGTCCAGAAGACAAGGGAACTTCTGGGTCAAGTATTGGGAGAAATTTGCCTTTGTGGAGGACTTTTTTGATAGAACTAACCCACAGTTGCGTTACATGAAGAGGAAGACCACGAGAATCTCCCACGGTCTAACAATTTTTTCAATGTTTGTCTCTTTGCGCTTTAGTTTCACAATTACCACATGTTTCCTAGTTACTTTTTATTTTATTATTTTTATTTTATAACCGTAATTCAACAGCGAACCCAATTTTTGGGTTCACGACTCCTCATGTTCAACTACGGAGACTTGTAATTTTGAACCAATCCAGAAGACAAGCGAACTCCTGGGTCAAGTGTTTTGAGGAATTTGCCTTTGTGGAAGACTTGTTTGATAGAAGAAATAACCCACAGTTGCGTTACATGAGGAGGAAGACCACGAGAGTCTCCTACGGTTTTCTTGAAGGCAAGGAGATTTGCCTTCAGGAAAACCGTTGATTTGATTTACGGAATCATTTGTGATCAATGATTTTTTGAAACGTCTGAACCTTCAATTTCCGGATTACGGTTAGAGAAAAATCCGGATTTTTTCCGGAGCACTATCAGCCCTGTTTCCCATTTATTGATGGCAACATTACATTTTCTATTTCAAATCGCTTTTGTTTCTTCAGAACAAAATTTATTCAATAATTCTGTTTCTTCACTTTTGTTTCACCTCTGGCAAGCCTCGAGAGTGATTATTTTTCAGTGCTTGAAACATGTCGACTTTTATTACAAATTTCCTTTATTAGGAAAAACATGAAAACCTCCCACGGCAAGCCTAACAGCAAGGGGACTCCAACCCATGATCCGTCTACCACTGAAGATATTTCACGTCAGCACTGTGGTCGATGCAAACCTGATATGGAATTCGTATCGACCAACCATCGTGGGATTCGAACTCGGTTCACCTCATTGGAAGGCGAATGCTCTATACCCTGAGCCATCACTGCTCTACTTGCTTCTTTGGGGTCTCCAACACATTTGCTCATATTAATCGCTTAAAAATGAAATTTAGTTTGTTTCTTTCTGCTCTTTATTATTTCATTTAGGACACTTTCAGCTTCATGTTGCAGTCTCTTGCTACACGAGAGGACTTCATTTTGGTTTTTAATTATGACAGAAAATTCTAGCCTTACTCATGACTGACTCAACCTTTACTCATCCTTTTTCTTGAGTTGTTCATGAATAAGGGTTTAAAACTTTGACATGGTTTTTTCATTAATACTCTGTTAAGTCTTCCCTTAAGAGGACATCATAATACGGAAGAAAATTTTCGTCGCAAATTCTATTCTTTCTCCTTCATAACTAATTTAAAAGAAAGAAAAAGTGAATTCAGACAAACCTATAAAAAAAAAAAGTCTGTTCAACGAGAACTGATAGTGAAAGTAAACAAAGTGCTATTTGGCGCAATACAGTTGTCTACTCGGCACCGGAATAATGACAAATAGCGCCAACAGTCAAGCAAAAACTCTTATTTTTTAGAGGATTGTTTGTTTTGCCGTGGCGTCTTTTTGCAGGTGTTTCATGAGCAATATGGAAAATAAAGTTATGGATTTAAGTCCTCCTAAAAATCGTCAGAAGAAATCTTACATAAGTAAAGCTGAGAAGGAAATAATATTGAATATTTATAAAACAGAAGTGCATTCAAAACCAGATGTTCCAATCATTGATGTGGCTGGATGTGGCTGACCATGCGGCTTCTGCATCGGGAGTTAGCACAGCTTCTGTTTTCAAAATTATTAAAGAATGTAAAAGGGATGGTATATTACATTCACCGAAGAGGACTAAATCTCGTAAAACTTTTTTGGATGACATTGACGATTTCGACAAAAATGCTGCAAGAAGAGAAGTTCATGATTTTTTCCGCCGTAACGAAATTCTGACAATAAACAAAGTTCTCAAAGCTGTGAACGAAGATTCTGATTTACCAAACTTTAAAAGAGCGACATTTTATTCCCTGTTAAAAAAAATTATGCTTCAAACTTAGGCTATTTAACTTTTAATAAATTTTAAAAAAAATTGTAATTATGAAACTAAAGAGTATTTTTTTAACATATTCTTTCAATTCTATACGACTTTTACGATGGAATTATAAAAGTTATGTTTTGCATAGATATTTATGCAAAATATATTAAAACTAATTTTATCTAAACTTTAAAAAAAAATGCATTAAAACTATTCTTAAAACAAAATTATGTGTTTACTGAATGTACTTATGTGTTACAAAATTATGTGTTAAGCAATTAGAAACGTATTTTCATGTAAATATTTTAATTTTGCACTTTCTTATCTAATTTTAAGGTATCAAAAACCAAACATCGTTTTTGTTTTTCTATAAAAGCAAAAGGTCTGTCGATTCAAATGAAATCGCCCATTCAGTGAAGAAACCGTTGAAGTGGCAAACGTTGGCNAAATTCGTGGAAAACCCCTGATCATATTGAGTTTTGTTTTAAAAAGTACAAAAACTACATAGAAAATTGCTCTTAATTTTTTATGTTAAGATATTCAAAGAAGAGTTTTTTTATTAGTTGCCAAATACGATTCCCTACAAAGTCATGAAAAAAAAAATTAAAATATTTCTTGCGCATGTGCAGTACAAATGAACTATTTTAAATACTCATGTCTTGCGTAGTTTTAACTTTTTAAATTTAAATTTTAAATTTAATTTAAATTTTAACTTTTTAAATTTTTGTATTTAATTTTAAATTGCTCCAAAAATTTTGTATGATTTTACTGAATATTTTTAAAACTATTGCAAAAAAAAGGACAAACGAATTAGTTTTTTTTTAAATATAAAAATGTGATTATTTTCATGAAAAATTAGGGTAGAATTACACGATTTTATGCAGTCGTTGCAAATAACATTTAAAGTAATCGATACAAGCTGCAAGTAAACTGGATCGATTACAAGTTTAAATTATTCGAATCAAAATATAAATGGACGTTCAGGTACATAACAATCAAATTACTCAATAGATGGATATTTTTTTAAATTTTTATTTAAACGACTTAAAACTCCTCATGCACCACAAAGTATAGCATGAGGCTTACAATTGTAAGTAGAAAACAAAAAGAAGAAAAATTTACAAATTTACATTAAAAACAAAATTCCGCAAAGCCGCAAGACTTTCAATACTTTTGACCAGTTCTGATAAGACAGGTGGCCAACAAATAGAAAAACGTCTCAAATCAGTCTTTAAATTCATTCGGGCACTCGCATACAGACTACAATGAAGAAATGAAATTACACAATAGATGGATATGGGCGTATAATAATAAACTTATTCGAATCTCAAAATAATTGGACGTTCATGTACACAATAATGAAATTACTTAGTATTAATATTGTAGATTAATCAAATTATTGGAATATAATAAATAGACGTTCACGTACATAATAATGAAATTACTTATTAGATAGATATCAACATATAGTGATAAAATTATTCGGATCAAAATAAATGGACGTTCATGCACATAATAATGAAATTACTTAATAGATGAATATCACAGATTAATCAAATTATTCAAATCATGAAATAAATAAATGTTCATGTACACAATAATGAAATTACTCAATAATAATATTGTAAATTAATCAAATTATTGGAATCGAAATAAATGGACGTTATGTACATAATAATGAAATTACTCATTAGATAGATGATAGATATCAACGTATAATAATTAAATTATTCGGATCAAAATAAATGACCGTTCATGTACATAATGAAATTTCTCAATATTAATATTGTGTATTAATCAAATTATTGAAATCGAATTAAATAGACGTTCATGTACATAATAATGAAATTACTCATTAGATCAACGTATAATAATCAAGTTATTCGTATCAAAATAAATATAGGTTCAAGTACATAATAATGAAAATACACAATGGATGTATATCAAAGCGTAATTTAAATTATTCGAATCAAAACAAATAGTAGTTAACATATACTAGATTCANAGATATTCAAAGAAGAGTTTTTTTATTAGTTGCCAAATACGATTCCCTACAAAATCATGAAGAAAAAAAATGAAAATATTTTTTGCGCATGTGCAGTACAAAAGAACTATTTTAAATACTCATGCCTTGCGTAGTTTTAACTTTTTTCAAATTTTAAAATTTTTGTATTTAATTTTAAATTGCTCCGAAAATTCTGTATGATTTTACTGAATATTTTTAAAACTATAGCAAAAAAAAGGACAAAAGAATCAGTTTTTTTTAAATATAAAAATGTGATTATTTTCATAAAAAATTAGGGTAGAATTACACGATTTTATGCAGTCGTTGCAAATAACATTTAAAGTAATCGATACAAGTTGCAAGTAAACTGGATCGATAACAAGTATAAATTATTCGAATCAAAATATAAATGTACGTTCAGGTACATAATAATGAAATTTCTCAATAAATGGATATCGTAGAGATTAATCAAATTATTCGAATCATAAAATAAATGAATGTTCATGTACACAATAATGAAATTACTCAATATTAATATTGTAGATTAATCAAATTATTGAAATCGAAAAATGGACGTTATGTACATAATAATGAAATTACACAATAGATGTATATCAAAGCGTAATTTAAATTATTCGAATCAAAACAAATAGTAGTTAACGTATACTTGATTCACTAGACAGAATACAACTTAAGATTGATTCAGATTACAGACTCAAACGATGAATATTCGATTTCAGTGATTCAAATCATTGAGAAGAATCCACGTCAAAATAATGACTCAACTTTTGCGATTCAAATAATTGATTCGAAAAGTAGATTGAGAATCCAAGTATTATAAAACACAATGTGTCTGTTTAGTAAGCACTACGTAACGACTTTCAAGGTGAAGGCGATTTTATTTTCTCCTATTCACTTTCCAATGAAAACAAATGTTGTAAAAAAAAGTGGCAACAATAATAGCAGTGTGGACGCAAGACCATCATCATCAAGATGAACTGACGTGAAGGTCAAGCAGAAATCAGTGGGTCACTATGCCAAACACACGAGTATAGTACGGGCTGAAGATGACCCAGAGGATGATGGGGAGAAAGAGGAGTCCAAGGCCGAGTATGTCCAGTTCCTGCCCTCGGAGGTCAAAAGTTTAAATCGAAAAATAGAAGGCGGGTCCGTATTCATTTTATTTCCAATAACTTGGGTATATCGAGGATGCGTGAGAATTTTCAGGGAGAAATAATTTATTCGGAAATTAATTTGAATGCAAATCTGACATTTCTTTCGACGATGTTCCATTATGAATAGTGTTATGAAATCAAGAAAAAGTTCTGGTGTTTATTTCCACTATTTCTTCTAGTTCTGGTTTTACTGGAATTCAAGAACATTAAAGATAAGTTGTTTTTTGAAATGTAAAGCCAATTTTTGTACATTCATTTTCGATAACAAAAAGAGTAGTAAAGTAGAGTAAAATTAATCTGTTTAAAAGAAGTTAATTAAAAGCATGAAAACGCTTAAAAAACGGCTAGAAAAAAAAATTAATTAAAAAAAGGTGGGAGGAAGATTCACACTTAAAATAAAAAAAAATTATTGAATGGCTCTCCCTATTAAGTAACATTGATTAAAGTCGTGATTTTTTCTCTACACACTAAAACATATAGATCATCAGAGAATAGGTAGCTGTTTTACAACAGATGGAGTCTACTTTTTATTTGAAATGTCTAACACATAACTGTTCTTTTTTGATATTTCAACATAACCTTACTATCTAATAAGTTAATTCATTTCAATTATTCAAACTGAGACGCTCCATCACTTACTTTCTCTGCTCACCAATCCCATCATTACTTCTCCCTCATCAATGTTTTCAGTCTTTTTTTTTTTGGAGTCGATATTTCCCACGAAAATAAAGAATATTTAGTTTGTAAAATATAAAACTATTATACATTTTGTGTAAAAATAATCTGTTAAGATAATCGTAACGAAATGCTCGATTGCCTGGATTTGGAAGATACTTGAATATACACGAATTTAGGACTACAGAATGCGTGAATCAATAAGGAAAAAAACATAATTTTAAAGTATTTTAGAAAATCGAGAGTAATTTTAGTTTGGGCAGAAACTTAAATCATTATAATAGTTCTAATAGGGAACGCATTTTACCTCTCCTGTAATAAATTTTTATATTAAAAAAGTCAGTATAACTGATAAGATTTACATTTTGTAACATCTCTCACACTCACTTATTTAGTTACTTTTGACAATGAACTTTAGCACGATCTTATAAAATAAAGATCTTGAGGGAGGCGAAAGTTTTCTTACAACAATAGATAAACGGTCAATATTTGAATTTAAAAAAAAGGGGGGGGATTCGCAAAAAAGCGTTTACAATTGCAATACCTTTCAAAAAAATGGCAGATGTGTACATAGGTATAGGCTTAATTTTGTAACTGCTAAATTATTATATTTCTTGTAACTTCAGAATTATTCTATCGACTTGAATTTGGTGTCGTTCGTTTCAGCATAAAGAAAAAATACACATGAAATGTACATCACTTGTCTACATAGTAAAATGTAACCCATCTTTTGTTTACATCTCCCCTGTCAATAAATTTGACCTTCATGGAGGGGGGGGAGGGCAAATTCAGGAGCCCATGTTTTGCCCAAACCATAACTTTTAAAATAATTTTCAGGCTTCCTGTCATTATTTCTTTATTATCAGGTACGTTTATTACAACTAAAAAAATCTCTTATTTTTTTTAAACTTTTGAATTTGTGCATTACATTTCATAATATTGGTATTTTTTATACGATCCCGAAATGTTAAAGTAATATACATAATAACATAAATTAGTTGGCAAACGTATTTAATCCATTTTTGTTGAGCAGAACCAACGCCAATTATTCTACTTTCAGTTTAAAAAAAAAATTTTTTTTTTTCAAGACAATTCCTACTTTGGTCAAAAAGAAAAAAAAATTTTTTTAGTTACTTTTTATTTAATAATTAATTTTTTTTCCTCCCGTATGAAACTATAATTAATTGATGATTAAATTTAATTAATGAATTGATATTTGAGCCCCTCAGAAGCCAGTGCGGTTAAGTCCATTTTTTGATATTTTCTGATTTTTGGAAATTTTGATGAAATAAATAATAATCTTCTTAGTTATCAAAGAATTTACTCGTTGGTTACTTTTTTCTAGGTAAGACAGCCCTTTTTTTAATAGCTTCTGAATATATTGTACAATAATTCCAGAAGCCATTGTGAATAAGTCCACCTTTTATCAATATTTTTTTACATAAATTTCTTATCTTTTTCAGCTGCCAAAAGGTATTAGTCCTAAAATTTTTAAGATGCTGTCATTATTTCAATAAATACTTACGTTTTTATTTACACATCCTGTACATATCTTGTTTTTTTTTTTTTGCAGAGTTTACACCTCGAAAAAAGACTTTATACACTTTTCTAATTAAATTAATAAACCAAGAATTTTAAAAACTAATGTATCAAAAAACATTAATTTTCTCAATTTTTGTGTTTTGGACTTAACCGCATTGGCTTCTGAGCGACTCATTTTAAAAAACTGTATAACATCAAGTGTCATACACTAAAAGTTTAAAAAAATGTATAAAAAGCATTTTATTAACGATTGGAAATTTGAACAAGATATAGGGAGAGTGGGAACTAATAGTACGAATTGGAAGAAAAAAAAGAATGCGTGGTATCAGACAAAAGTATAAATTTGGGTGACGTGTGGACTACACTAGCTTCCACGTAATGTTCTTCATTGAATTTATCTGACACAACGAATATAAAATTATTAAATATTTAAATGTGCGCAATAAACTACTTTTTTGCGTCAAATAGAGCTATAAGTTTGAAATTATCACTGATGTTATTTTTAAAATATGTGAAAAACTGAATCGCTTATAGTAACATTTCAAACAATGCCGTGTCGTGTAATGAATACTTAACCCATCAGAAAATTTCAGTTCATTTTTCGTTCGACCCTATTTAATTAAGACTTGGTTTACGGGACATGTCATTTCGACGGATTTCGACTTTAGTAAGGAAAATTACAAAACCCGTTTGAATTTTTATTTTATCTCTTGTAATGACTTTTATCCATTGATCGAAGTAAATATATATTAAATGCTATTTACCTCAAAAGCGTTGAAATATTGAAATTCTCTATGTGGTATACCTATTTCTACGGATATGCGTCAATTTGACGCGATCATAATTTAGACAAAAGTTTAAGTAAACAAGCAATTATCACATCAATAATAAATAGGAATGTACCGACAATACTTCGATTCGTTATCTCAAATAAAACAAGTGATAAACAACTGTTGC